>NC_139461.1:200642500-201142500 GCF_057233095.1 Heloderma suspectum | reverse complement strand
TATTTGAAAATAATAACTCCATATTTTAATATGGATTTTGGAATTTTACTTATGGTCAACATGGCTACTTCTGCTTTTCGTGCTCCTTGAGGAGGTGTAGGTAGGTAACTAGTTGTATGTCTTGCCAGTTCAACCCCTTCTCATTCTGCTGACTCTGCAGTTTATTTATTACACTTTTAGACCACCCAATAATAGAAGTTCTCTGGGTGGTGTGCAGGTAGATTAAAACATAAAATACAATATCACAATAAAAGCAATGATAATAAAATAGCACAAAATAAAACTAGAAGCAAGGGGTAAAAGCGTCTTCAAAGTGTCTCACACAAACATGTCACAGCATGCCACTGAGGAGACAACCAGTTTTCTCTCTGGCCCAGATTGCCTCAGGCCCTTCATCGTGCAGAAAATCACCACCGGATAACACAAGGAAGATGCAGTGGAGGTGGAAAAGTAATCTTTCTTTGCCACCACCACAGAATAGGCTTGATAATGAGCTCTAATCTGTGCTTGATCAGATTTGGCATGAGCTTTTCTCCACCTGTATTCTAGCTGTAGTCCCATTTTCTTCATTGCCCTCAGCTCAGATGTAGATGAAGAAGCTGAATGGGCTCTGCAAAGAGAGAGAGAGGGCTATTAGCTCTCATCATGTCAACCACCTGGGACATCTCCATATTCAAAGAGTGACCAGGGCAAACTATAGGAAAATCCCCCAGAGCTCTCTGGAATCCATCAGAATCCATTAGCTTCTGGTGGTGGACCATTTTAATAGGTCCCCCATCCTTGCAAAGGAGAAAAGCCACTAACACTCTAAATCTGAACAGGAAATGATCTAACATGACAAGAGAATACATGTGAAATATGTATGCGCTCCTCTTGCCTTCAGTTTACATTGATAGTACTGGAATTCTGTGGGGCATCCACTGATGTTCCTGACTTCTTGCTTCTCTTGAAATTCCTCCACTTAGGGCCTTAGAATAACTTGTAGCCAGCTAATCCTAAACATACTTAATAGGGAGTAATCTCCATTGAACAAAGTGGGACTTAGTTCTGAGTAAATGTGCTTAGGGTCATGCTTCATACCAAAGAACTTGTGACCTCCTATGCCAGATTCAATCCATCAGCCGATGGTGGCCCAACATTGGGGTCACCAATAAAAATGACTGGGAGTGGAATCAAGAAAGACAAAAGAAATTGCCTTTTCTTAATTAATAATTAAGTTATGGAAGTCACTGTCTTAAGATGTGGCAATGATAACTGGCTTAGATGGTTTTAAAAGCAGCTGAGAAAATTAAAGGAGGATAGCTCTATCTGTGGCTATTAGTCATGAATCAGTAGTGAAACTGAACCTTCAGATTCAGGGGGTGTATGATTCTGAATTGGGGGCAACTTGTGGTGGGACAACCAGTGGAGGAGAGTGGTTGCTTGTGGGCCTCCTGGGGCATCTGAGTTGCTAATGTTGGATACAGGATGTTGGAATAGATGGACCTTCAGTCTGATCCAGTAGTGCTCATCTTATGACACATGTTTTGATAAAACACCTGCTGTCTGCCTTGGACTGCAAACATGGTGTGTGTGTGTGAAACACGTGGTAGACCCTAAGAAATGTCCAGTGGGCTGTATTCAGTTTGTTGGCTCTCACGTTGTGTAGGCCTGCCTTCAAAAATGTCAGGACCTCCGAGAGGTAGTGGGCTCTCCCACACTGGAGGCATTCAAGATGAGGTTGGAGATCCATATGTCAGGGATGCTCTGACTTGGAGTCCTGCATTGAGCAGGGGGTTGGACTCGATGCTCTTATAGGCCCCTTCCAACCCTACTATTCTATGATTCTATGAGTCACCCTGATCCTTTTCCCTTGATCTGTTTACCATCTCGCCTAGCACAAAAAATGAGCACCACCAGCCATGTTCTCTGTTTTTGTTTCATCTTTTTGTATGTGGGATGGCTTAAGCTATTTTCTCTTCACTTTGGCTTTATTGCCCTTTGACCTTGAGTCTGATGTTTGTCAGAGTGGAAACTGAGCTGATAGAACCCCAGAGCAGTTCTGATTCTGAGGAGGATCAGCCATCCGTGGGAGAGGAGCCAGCTCATCCCTCACAGGCACAGCAACTGGCAGAGATTCCTCCTGCCAGCATTCCTGAGATAGATAATGACCCTGGCAGTGAGAAAGTGTGGGAGGGGGGCTTGCTAGATGCTCGACACAGATGCAGGGAGTGACGAGTGATGGAGGGCGCAGAAAGGAGGCGTAGTGTCTGTTTGGTGTGCAAGCAACAGCCGCATCCCGTGGACCCAAGGGAAAGAGGGAGGATCTCTCCCTAGCCCATAAGTTCAGGGTCTTCAAGTGATTCTCCTTCAAACGGGGACCAACTGCCTACCCGGAGCATAGGCTACTCTGCTGTTCATTGCTTAGTTGGTGGTGATTAGCATCTGAAAGAGTCATTAAGTTGTAAAAGGATTAAAGCCTTGAAAAGAATCCTTTCGTCTGTGTCTTGAGTTGGCTATTGGAGTGTACTGAAAGAGGCCGCTAGGGCGCTCCTGACAATGTTGTTCACAACGACAAAGTCTGAGAAGCCCCGAGCTTAATGAGCTGACAAAGTGTTCTGTTTCAACATTGCATAAAGTAGTTTGAATACTTTTATTATAATTGAAACATTAGGGCAAAGCTAGTGGCATTATTGTACTTAAGTGCCTTATTACAATGATTATTCAATAAAGAAGATAAAAATCATTTTTGTGGATTCTTCAACTTAATTTGTACATCATTTAAACATTAACCTTCCATTCAGATACAATTTGAGGATAATTCTCTAGATTACTGGAAGATGTAAGTTAAACAAGTGATTCAGGCACAAGAAGTGGTCCCTAAGACAGAAACAGAGATACTATATTGCTTGGCTAGCTTTGCTAAACCTTCTCTTAGACTGTATCAGGTCTCTTGGCTGAAGCACTAAACTGAAGATCTTGTACCCACTGTTTGCTCGATTCCAGTGGAAGACAACAAAATGAAAGAGGATTTGGCTGGAGGAATCAAAGTTTAAGTGTTTCTGTAATGAAATAGAATTACTTAAACAGGTTATATTAATTTCTATCCCCTGGCTGTAATTCTCATAGAAAAATAGAGTTCAAAAATCCTGAAATGTCCTAAAGTATTAGTAGTGCATCACGGGTGTTTAAATATGTGCATGAAAGGAATTTTTTACAATTTACCATTGGCAAAACCAAATTATTTTAAAGTTTACTTGGGGCCCAAATGTAATAACTAACTTTACTCATGTTGAGTAGTACTTTGCTCTGCAAGTAGCCCATTGATTGTAGGCTGGTGCTTCTTACCATGTGAAGAGACAGTGGAATCAAGCTGCTAGTAAGAAAGCATTTGCTTTTGAAGTGCAGCCCTCAAAGTTTTACAAAGGCATCCAAGGGGAAACCACCAGAGAATTTTACAGGAATAGGAAAAGAGTCAAGAGATCTGTACTGATTAAAAACAACAGCAACTTTTTATTTATTGATCTGTCTGCAGATTAGGTTTCCTTGGTCAGTGTTTATTAGTGTTTCATCTAACTTGATACAACCACTCCAGGACCTCAGATCCATACATACAAAGTTTATTTAGTTCCATCATGCTCCATAAATGCCCTTGTGTGCTGTTTGAATATTGTTTGCTGTAGTTATCTACAGCAGGTCTCAACAAACGGTGCAATCTCCTTTCCTCTTCTAACAGGGAAAGAACAAAATTGTGCTGTATAAATGGTTGCAGTTGTCTTTTTGCCATTGACAAAGACAAAACAAAGAGGAATTCTCCATTTAAAGTGTTTGGCAGTATGCCAAATAAGGCTCTCCTGTTTATCCCCATTCTTTTTAATGAGGCTTGGATGGGAACAGGGATTAGTGGAGTTCACCCCCTAAATGAACACCAGGAAATAGAAGTGTTGAGTAAATAGAAAAGTCAATATGAGCAAACATTCTGGTGATGCAGGAGGGAAGGTTGCAATCCTTAGCACATATAAGTTCAGTGAAGCACTGCTAAGAAACTCTAGCTACTGCTACAGAGCAATTGAGAGGGAAGGGGAGAGGAATTCCAGGCTTTACCAGTTGAGAGGTGGCGAGGGAGGCAGAGTGTGCCTCATGTGCAAGCATGAGGTTACTGATTGGCTAGCTGCTCTCGGTAACATCGGCAGATCATGCCTGGATAAGAGGATACCCTATCAGCAACCATGCACATGCACAGTACTGACTGAGGTGCACTATACCTCCACTGCTACTTCCCAGTGGTTATGAGCAAAGGTTGATATTCCTTTCCCCTGTGGCCAGTGGTTTACTGTAGTGAAATACTTTGGCTGCTGATTACACTCTGAATTGACTCCAGCTGCAATCATTCATACTGCCCCTGCTGGAGGAATCTTCCTCTGATGAGGAACTAGAGCTCCCGGACACAGTCAAAACCAGGGAGCTCCCCCATGGCAGGGGATATGACCATGGTTCCATCCCCACAGGAGGAGGGGAGTTCTGCCTCTGCTACAGAGGCTGAATGACCACCTAGCCCCCGACAGCATTGTCCCTCAAGTGGCAGGCTAGTAGGGCTCCCGTGAGAAGGAGTGCTCACCTGCAAAGAAGGGACTCAGGAGAAAGTGACTCCTTATGAGTAGGACTCTGGCCAGAGAGCTTTCATGTACTGCAGCTGAGCCCTGGGTGGGGCTCAGCAGGCTCTGGTGATAAAAACCCTCAGTATCTGCCTAGCAAGAGCTGGAAACAACGTTATTCTTTCCGCTCTGGTGTCTGTTACCTTGCCTCCCAGACCTTGCCTTATGATTGATGCTCTGTTCTACTGATCCTTGGCCTCCTGCTTGACTGCTTCTGGATTGTATAACATATCTGACTGCCTAACTGTGTTTTGACCTCTGCCTGCTATCTTGACCACTTCTGGCTTAGCTTGAACCCCATTGGACTGAAACCCGGTGCTTGAACATTTGTCTGCTTTGTTATGTTACTTTTTGGTTAGCCCCTTCACTCAGAGTCTGCTGCAGCCAATGTAGGATACATAGGATGCTTGACTTTATCATGCATAGGGATGTCAGAGAATTTTGCCACGAATCTTGGGGAGGCCGAATGCCAGCGCATTCGGGCCCGCGAAATCGGTGGTGGAACGGTCTGCCCCCCTGCCCCTCCCAGGACGGGACTTACCTTCGGCGAATCTTCCTGGCGGCGGTGGCTCCGGCAGCGGTTCTGCGGTGGTTCGGCGGCAGTTCGGCGGCTGCGGCGGCCGGTCTTCCAACCAGCTGCCGCCGTCGCCATTTCCAGTAAAAACAAACAAACAAACAAACAAAAAACCATGATAGGCTACGTAAAGATTTACGTAGCCTATCGCGGCTAGATTTTTAAAAAACACCATGATAGGCTACGTAAATCTTTACGTAGCCTATCACGGCTGATTTAAAAGGGAAAAAAAAACCTGCACGTACGCAAATGGCATGCAATTGCCTGTTCTTATTCACAGATTTTGGGGGGGAGGTCCAGATGTTACTATCTTCAGTTTTCAAACTTCCCATGTTTTCTCACTGCTGCTTCCATCTTTTTTCTCTCCACATAAAATCAGTTAAGGAGGGAAAGGGCTGATGCAGCTATCCCATCTGCACCAGCCATGGTGCAAGCTGTCCTGCTGCCTGAGGCAAGAGAACACACACGCTGCTAAGTCATGATTCCCCTTCCCTTTACTGTGTCATGCCCCTACCTTCTCTTTCCTATCATTGCAGTATGCCCCCTTCCCTTTACTGCTTCATGCCAGGCATGGGAGTGGTGTTCTCAGGTGATTTCTTGGGATGCCCTTCCTATGCCTGGCTCTGAGGAAGGGATCTCAGAGCCAGGCATTTCAGCCTGTTGGGCTCTCTGCAGAACTGCGCTGGCTCCTTCCTTGGTGGACGCAGCTCTCTAGAGCTGCTCTGGAGAGCCCTGTTAGCCGCTGTCTCACTGTGGCAAATGCCACAGCAGGAAAGTGGCTGGCAGGGCTCTTCAGAGCACCCAGTGGAGCTGATCGGCCCTCCTGGTGGGGGGGGGGAGTGGCACAATTTGCTGCTCCTCCTACTCTGCTGCCTGATGTAGGGGCCACATCCTACTTCATGGGAGGTTCAGTCCTGAGTTGCACAATGTCTTTTGATTGGTAGTGCTGTGAGCCATACATTTCAAAGCAATAATCAGCACCCTTTTTATTAAAATAATCTTTGCACAATTAGGAAAACTCGTTAGGCTTCATTAAGTGAAAACCTTTCAACCCCACAAAGAATGCCCATTCTTTCATCTGCCACTAGGAAAGACAAAGCAGAATAGTAGTTTTAAATTATGCTCAAGTGACAAGAGATACTGTTTTCGGATTTCTTGATCCTTTTTGTCCTCTTATCTAGATTGACATTACATACCACTCATAATTGTCTGTGTCAGAAGCTAGATCCATTATCTATAGCCATCTTCAAAGTTCTCTATCCTTCACTTGCCATGATTATCTCTTTGCAGCACTTGTAGATGCATTCAAAATATCTGAATGGTTGCTAGGAGGAAAATATTTAAAAAATTGATCCACAGTTATAATGAAGCAAAATTCATAACATATTAAAAGACCTGTATGCTAAGGAGTATTAATTGCATTATATTCCTATTGCACTTAAATATATGGCTACGTACATGTCTAATATATCTGTTGTTGTTTTTAGCAGGTCTCTAGGGAATGTAAACTGTTGCTGTTAGAACAGCTGCCAAACTTGCTCTTAAGTCAGTTAATTAATATAAGTAAATTAAGTATAGAAATCTGGCCAGCACTGCACTGGGAAAATAATTTCCACTCCTATAGTAATAAACACATTATTTCTTCATCCTGATTTCTAGGAAGGTACTCTTGTAAAGGGGAACAATCTTAGCCTTTCTGGGTCCTCCCTTGTCCCTTACAGAATGTGTAGATGAATCAGCCCCATTAGGTGGGGTTCTTAAGGATACCCTCCCACAGGCTTAAGATGTTGGCCACTCTGTTTTAGGTGATAAGGGAAATAACTTATAGTGTCTCCCAAGCAAATTGTTCCATCAGATTTCTGCTCCTCAGCTGTTCCATTTCTCCTGGCCTATCCTCATTTCAGCATTACCTACTTCCTTACTTTCCTGCCTACCCATGCTTTCTGTCCATAACTGTTAGTTAACAACTATGATAGACAGACAGACATCCTCTTACCTATCCATCAGACTAGGTGCACAATGACCTTAAATATACCTACAGTACTTGAAAGGAAGTCCAAATAGTTACAAAGATAAATAAGATTGTGGTATTCAACAAATGAGAGTTGCACAAAAATAAGGTCAATTTACTTATTGTTGCATGCAAAGCTTTCTTCAGTGCACACAGGGGTAATGCTCCTTCTTGGAACCACTCAGTTTGACTTTACAAAGTACATCACATAATGTGAATCCATAGAGCAGTTTCAGAGCTTTGGACCAGAGTTTCAAGGCAGCTACATTTGAGTTTTCTTTGCAACATGAACATGAACAACTGTAATAAAAGCACTTGTGGCTGATATTTCACACACACACACACACACACACACACACACACACACTTTTTTTTTAAACAGTGTTGAATTAACATTTACCTAGCTACTGAAAGTGGTGGGATAATCAAGGAGGCAGAAGTTTCTGAAGAGTAGTTTTCCCAAGTTTAAGCTTTCAAAGTTCCATTCAGCAGCATATGTTTTTTGTTTACTACCTAAGGCTGAAATTGTATGCCTACGTCCTGCTGAGTAAGTCCCATTGCACTCAATATGGCTTATTTTTGAGCAGACATGTGTAGGATTGTGTTGTAAATAAATGAAATATCCTGGGAATTAATTTGAGAGCTCTTCGTAACATTTCCAATTGTAGTTGCATGACAAACTACCATTTTTCATGCTACATTACAAAAGTTTTTGGTGGTGGTGGTGGTGACTTCATTTCCCTATATGATGCATGATTTTCAGTATCATTTCTGCATCTCTTTTCACTTTGGCAATATCAGCAATCACTTCTTCTGGTACAGGTGATCTGCTTCTTGTTAACATATGTGGTTTTTGTGCCATGTTGCTGACATGTTCTCTGGACTTGATCCCATCCTCTGGCTCAGAGGACGTGGAGGCTTCTTCTAGTTAACCCATTATCTGCTGCTCCGGGACCCTCCAGGCCAGAGGATATGGCTTCACAGACTCCTCCAACTCAGAGGGCACCTCCCCTTGTTGCAGTTCTCATCGCCCCAATGACATAGGAGCCAGTGGCCCTTTAAGAAGCAGACAGCTCCTCAGAGGGAGTGATATTAATAGCAGTTCCAGACCTGCCAGCCTTCATAAGGCTCCAGACCGCCTCTGCTCTTCTTGAGGTAGGTCCAGCCCATACCTGCCACGCTGTCCAGGGTCCTGATAAGCCTTGTCGATCTGATGAGGCCTCACCTCATTGGATGTGATCTTACTTAACCAGAAGCGATCCGGCCCCTCCAGTACCACAGCTACAACCCAGTCTCCCCTGGGAGCCCTAAGCTGAGCAAGGCCAGGACAGTTGCTTTCCATCTTCAACACATTTCTGCATCTCATCGGCTTGCTCTATGCATGTATTATTGCAGTTTGTAGGCAGTATGCAATCTTGCTGTATGGGTGCAATTACATGAAAACTAAAAGCAGCAGCAGCAGCAAGGAAACATAGATCTGCCTTTTTGGCTGCAGTTGGTGTAGAGAAAGGGAAATGGAGCCTGGGTGGGTCTTGTTGTTCTTATGATGCCAAAGGAAGTGGAACAGCAGTACAGATGGCATTATAAGGGCAAAATTGAGAACTGTAAAAATAGCATTCAGTGTAAAGAGTTACTTTTTCTCTCACACAGAGCACAGGGAAAGAGTGTCTGAGATGAAACACAGGGAGATGGAAGTGAATTGTCATGTGGTCTTTGTGTGCCTAGTGAAAAATATCTAGTAGCAAACTGCAATCAAATGGGTAATGATCACCCACAAAACTGATTGTGTGGAAGAGTCCTTATTATGTTAATACCTTAGATCAAACGATAGCAAAAGGTTTCTTTCATGATGGAAATTCACTGTCAGGTTTAGTGTACCAAGCATGCCCTTATTTCATTGTAGAAATGGCACCATCTTTTCCAACATCTTGTTTTAAGTTTTTTTCTGAATATTTTCTTCAAGGACTGATGGATGAAGTAATTTGACTGACACTAGCCTAGATTTCCCTGAAATGCACAACCTGACAGTATCTATCTCGTAGAGCTCTAGCTTGAAGTGGACATCTCCTGTGTATTTCTTCTGGCATGCTGAATCAGAAGAGCCTGCTCCTCTTCTTCTTACCACATTTGTAATTTTTTTTTTTAAAATCCATCCAAATGGCATTTTTTACCTACTCTGACTTGACCATCTGAAGATTTGGTGAGGGAGTGGATAGAATGGGCCACGCTCTGACATGACATCACTGAGCAAAGATAGGTGGATCAAAAAGACACAAAAACCTGTCACTTGGCTACCCCTTTGGAACTGGAAGGCCCAAGACAATGAGGTGCAGAAACTCAGAGTTAATTAGGGTCCTGGGGCCTTAATGTTTGGAAGTCATGGGAGTAAAAACTGACCAGCCAGAAACAATGAGAGCAATTGTACACCCTAAAAAGCAACAACAACATTGTGGGTCATTTTCATATATTGTCCGGAACTGTTAAGAATGACAAGAATTTCTTCTCCATTAGGTTGGGCCACAACAGAATCAAGCCATAACAACCACTAGTTTCCATCTGTGAGAAGCTCTGTATACCCTACTGCCCATAGAGATCAATGGAGACATTTTCGTCACCCTCAGGCCCCAGCAATATTTTAGTCTATCTGGATGGAGTCATGTGTGTAGAGTCCTAGCCAGGGCTTGCTTCAGGCTTGTGTTGGCCCCCAGCATGCCCCCCATGCCTGTGTCCCTCCCTTCCACTGGACAACAGGCAGCCGCAGCTCCTCCCTTTCATCCTCCTGTCCTATTAAAATCTGCTTATGGAAGAGAGTTGGGTGGGTGGGTAGGAGACAGGGAGGCAGCAGCACAGGTAGTGGAAGTAAAAGCAATGGCACAGCTAGGGAGGAGGGAAGGGCAGCAGCAAAGAGGTGGTGGAGGGCCCTTGGCAGCTGCCTGACTGTGTTTCCTGGTACCACTGCCTCCCCTTTCTTACTACAGTATGTAGTTGGATTGAGGACTAGATATACACGCACTGGGAGGTCACCATCAATTTCAGATTTCCCTTGTGTGTGCATGTGGTAAAATGGGCATATCTACAATAGTCAGATGTGGTAATCTACATGTGATTTGCACACTTTTCCATACATGGGAGTAGTAGCCACATTGGGTATTGGAGAGATGTCACTAGAAATTATTCTGTTTTGAACCAAAGTAGATATTCAATCATCAAAAAACCTGCCAGTTTAAAAGACCAGATGATAAGACTATCTCACGTTGGTCCAAATGCCACAAAGCCAGGAAATTCGAAGCTATGACGTGCCCCGTGATCAGTCATGATGTTGTGCAGTGTCACAACCTGTGCTTGCTTACAACTTACCCTCCATGCACCCACACTTTTCCTGAGTCTTTCAGTCCCAAATCCAGATTGGGAGGATGGAGTGCCTGGGACCAGCAAAGATGCTCTATGTTGTCCCTGTCCTATATTGCCTTATGAAGCATCTGAGCCTTCATCAGCAAACATATTTTGGTCAGCAACCAGAGAGCCATCAGGCCACAGGGACTCATTTGGACGATGAGCTTACATCTCCTGGTACTAGAGCAGAATTTTCTACTCTGTCTATATCAAACAGTGGGCAGAAGATGAGGACTCTAGTTTCCGAAAGAAAGTGCCCTACTTTTTTCTGGATGCTAAACCTATACTTGACCTGTCGCATGTTGGACTGCAGGTAGGGAATCACATAACTGAATGAATCTTCATACCAATCATAAAAAAATGAAAAAATCCCTTCTTATAGAAAACTAGATGTTCATGAGGATGAGGGTTTTTGATTGTTTGTTTGGTATGACAAATGTGACTCCCCCCCCTGCAGTCTAAAGTGGTACAATCCAGGCCCAGGTTGAGTGAGACTTTGAGTGAAAACTAGACCATAGACTTCTATATATGCAAGAATTGATTGAGGTGGACACTGACAAAATGTTGCAGAAATGGAGAAAGAGTACCAATCCTTCAGGACAAATACTTTCCCCAATATTGCAGTGACATTTGTTGTACTCTAGTGAAAATATCTTTCAGCTGAATTCTTTCCTAGCTGGCCAGGTTTAGGAGGGTGTTTGAGATGCCCTGTCCTATTCCTCTTCTATAGCCAATTTGGATAAGTGCCACAGTCCACACACACACACACACACACACTCACACACACACTCACACACACACTCACTCACCAGTAGGCAACATATGCAGCTATATGTAAGGATTCTATGAACTCATCTGATAAAGAGATGACTGCCACGGCATGGGAGGTTGAAATGGTAGAGTGCATTTAGCAGCGGGAGAGAGGTAGTTCAAAAGACTGAGAAACGCTGGTCTGGACTAGTGAAGTCGCTGAAGTTTGTAATAAGATGTTTTGAAATACAAATTTGTCCAGCTCATAATGCTCAGAGATATTATGAAGTGAGCATCACATCCTTCTCTGGCTTGGAATGTAAAATGAGATTCTGTGCATGCATGTTCAATGAATTTGCAATGGCTCCTAAAAGTTATATCTATTTAAGTCTTGGCCACAGAATGTGATGCAGGCAGGTGCAAAAGCCCCCAAAGGCTGTTTCTTGTTTTTTTGCTTTTTAAGGCTCCAATGTGGAACACTGATGCAAGGATTTCAACAAGCTACATTTGTCAGAAATTAATCTAAGCTATGTTCTGCTTTGTCTCCCTGCAGCCGCCTTCAATCCTTATGTCACCATGGCAGTTTGCAAGTGGAGGAAACTGCCTGATCACCGCTATACTGCACTGCCACCACTATGGATGGCCAGAAGGTGGTGTTACATATATTACATAGTTGATATAAAGAGCCAATAAGGCCCCATCTGAAGCTATACAGCTTCTGAGTCAGACGTGCCTTCCCTCTCTGACCCACTTGTTGCCCAGGTACTGCTTATGGATTGCCCATCTCTGCTTAGTTTCAGGCCACTGGCCTTAAGAACAAGGTGAGGAAGGTGCTTAGTTGTACCAGTTCAAGTTTATAACTTAAAACCCCCCCACTTTATTTACAATGACAAACAATTTAATTTAAATATAATTGTTGACAGAGGGTAGTATATCTACTATTTTCCCTCCTTTATTTTACAAACAAAAATATAGGTGCTTGGCTTTCTTTCTTTCTTTCTTTCTTTCTTTCTTTCTTTCTTTCTTTCTTTCTTTTTAATAACAAATTATATTTAGTCTCTTTTCCATAATCTGAGGAAAGGGTTTGATAAATACTGCTGCACATGTCCCTGATTCATATATACAATAAAAGCATGCCATATTTTATAAAAAATCAGATATGTTGACTTTACCCTTAGCTAATTTTAGTTGGTGCGTCCATTTTTCTGCCATGACTATTTGCCACAACTCCACATACCAAAACGTCCGTGTAAGGAGCTCTGACATTTCCCAGCCTTTAGCTATTACCCTGCGATCATCAGCATGAACATGATTAATTCCTTAGATGTCACATAGCTTCTTATAGCTTCTTTTGAGCTGATGTGGTATGGAGTAGGGATGTTGTGGGCATCCAGCTGGGGTTCGAGGCCTAGTGAGAAATTACTGGCTCGCTGCCCCCCGGTGCCAGTCTGTGGATCCCTGTGCTTGCCTGACTTGGAGTGTGCCAAGTCAGGCAAGTGTAGGGATCCCGGATTCCTCACCGAGTTGCAAAATGGCAGCTTGGCCTTTTTTCTAAATGCCAATTTTACGCAAATGGAAGTTGTAAAGTGACCATTTACATAAGAGTACAGGTTGCATAAATGGCTGCTTTATGGCCACCATTTGCATAAAAGCAGCCTTAATGAAAAAAGACAAGCTGCCTTTTTTATGCAAAATAGTGGCTTGGTGAATGATTGGGTAGCCATGCACTGCTCACCAAGCGTTTGTGGACACCTGGTGGCTCGCCACGGGTAGCGAGCAGGGGCAGGCAGACAGTGGACATCTGGTGAGTGGTGTGCAACCCAGACCGTGGTAAGTTTGCCCATCCCTAGTGTGGAGGCTTCTTCTACTGTGGATAAGCAGAAGAGGGCAGGCAAGAAAGGTGTCCCATCTATCTTGGCTCTTGTCCCATTCAGTTAACATATGGAAGTGGACCTGCAGAACTCAGGCTCCTGGCATTGTGAGTTACATCCATCTAAGCTATTAAGAAGGTTTGTCCAGTGGTACACAAAGAAAAACCCCAAACCTATATATCTGGACAAACTAGTCAGCTTAGATATGTGTCTCCTATTGGGAAAAAAGCTTACTCTACTTGAAAGGTGACAGTTCTCCATCTTGTTCTTGGTCTGAGAGATCACTGACTCCTGTGATCCATTAATGGCCCATGAGTAACACATTTCTTATGTGTTGCATTCCATATTTTTCCATTTGATTATACAGCTGTTCCTGCCCATGCCAGGGAACAATAATTCCATGTGTAGCATGGTTGACTATTAGGGTTTACCTTTTTTTTTTTAGTTATACTGGTCTGATCATATCTCTCTGCTTGGATGGTGGCAAGTGTCCAGCACTTGTAAAGTGGATGAGATTGAGTTCATATGAGAACTACAGGTTGCTTGTCCCCAATTTTGGAAGATTTTTTTTTGTTTTTGTTTACAATATGTAGCCATATAGAATACAAGCTAAGGATGAAGAGTGGTGTGTGGTAGGGAGGAATTGCCCCATATGCTCTTTCTCTGTTAAAATTGCACTGTTTTTACTGTCTATCTATCACTCATGAAATGCAAGAGGGTCTATCTATCTATAGGTCATGAAATGAAAGAGGTCTAGTTGGAAATCTCAAATGAATACTATGCGAGCTAATAATAGCGACCATTCACAATGTGTCCAGATGCACACCATTGAAATCTAGTTATAAGCAAAAGCAAATCATATGATTAATATATTCCGCTGTTTCAAGACAGCCTGGACTATTTCAAATAGAAACACCCTCCTCCAGCCTACCGGTGTCTTGATTCTTACAAATTTAATAGCTCTCCCTGGAATTTTGATTTTTATAGCAGACAATAACAGTTTAAAACTTATCCACAGAAGACATGTCAGGTGTGGAATCAATGCTGATAGAAGAATATTTCATCTGTTTACCTTTATGAAGGATCACTGATAAAACCTTTGATCCCATTAAGGATATAAACTCTTCACATACAGTCAGTGACAAGAATGATGTGTGAGCTGAGCTTCCACCAGACTGCGTTGTTCTTAGTGAGTGTTCAACTAAAAAGGGATCAAATTGACTTGACAATTTCAGGATTCCACTAAAATTACCACTGCGAGGTGACCCAGATTTTTTTTTTATTAGTGTCAGGAAGACAGGTCTCACTGAGAAATAAACGAGCTAATGTCAGCCATATCCTCTTGCCATTAGACACATTCACTTTCAATCTGGTTTGTCGTTTTAGCATAAACTGTATCACTTGCTTTCATCTACAGAATACAAGCTTAGTATAGTTCAGTGCAAAAATCAAAGATGAACAGAGAAGTCCCGCTCTTTGCCTACTGAATCATTGATCATACATGCACAAAGGGTATTTGCATCGAGCCTTGCTATGAGGTTTCTGGGCATTTCTACACCAGCCTAAAATTCTGCATTTAAAACGGGGCTTTCTGCTTCCGTTTTAAATGCAGGATCAGCACTGACTCCCTTTACACATGCTCCCTTCCCTGCTCCCCCCTTCTCCCTCTGTCTGAGTCTTTCATTATCTTTCATTGATCCGCTTCCCGTTCTTGCTGTTTTAACTCTTTTCACAGAGGAAACTGAAGCAGAACACAATGGGGTAATTTGATAGCTCCTGTGATCTATTTAAAAACGGAACAAAGGGCATTTAGTGCAGGAGGGTCACGGCAGGGTCACAGTGTCATGTAAAGAGCCCGCAAACGTCTGTGAAGGAGCAATCTCAATCGCAGGATAAAAGCTCCATGTGATGTGATGAAGCCCTCTGAGTTCCTTCCCAAGATATTTATACAAACATCATATTTAGATATCCATCCAACAAAGTCAGTGCAGTACCGAGTCCCTACCTGTTTTAAATATCAGAAACAGTTCTTTTACCTGTATTGCATAATTGTCAGTCAATGGATATTATGATAGTGGCCAGTCACATATGAACAGCTGGGTTAAGAGATATTCTCAGTGGCTGCTCTCTGTAATATGTACTGTATAAGGCTTCTCCAGAAGTCCTGCTTCCATGTTTTGCAGTCATTTTTTTTAATGTGCCAGAAAATGGAATAGCTCCAGCCCAGATTTTAGCGCTTGCTCAGGCTAAGGCATAGCATGGCTACCACCAAAGACAGCAATACAGCACCTCCCTCTCTCTTCTGTAACACAGTGCTGTGTGAAGAAGTACTTCCTTTTATTTTCCCTGAATCTCCCACCATTCAGCTTCATGGATGGCCCCGGGTTCTAGTTTCATGGGAGAGTGAGAAAAATGTCTCCCTAATCTCTTTCTGCACACCATGCATTATTGTATACACCTCTACCATGTCTCCCCATACTTGCCTTTTTTCTAAGCCAGATGTTGCAACTTTCCCTCATAGGGGAATTGCTGCAGCCCCTCCATCATTTTTGTTGTCTCTGCCCCAATTCATTGGCTGCTGCTTGTGGGAGGAATGTGAAGCATAATGACATCATAGCATACTTTTTGTTTCTTGACATGTTATGAGGAGGAAAGGGAGACTGAAGATGTGGGAATGATGCTTCCATAAGGTGTAATTCTAGGCTCAATTTCTTTCCAAGTACTTTATCTGGCCAGGCAGCAATGAAAGATTCTGGTAGGCCTCAGTCTACATTTCCAATTTGTATTGGACCTTTTTCCATACAACTTCTTTTGTAATGGCAATGTATCTGCATCTTCTTGGATCTGTGAAGTACACAGCACTCTCCAGCTCTGAAATCTCTTGTCCCTTTGGGACTGCCAAACCCCAAGGGCATTATTGTAAAAGCTACATATGAAAGTGGTTCGGAATTACACAACAAGCCTGAGCTACATTTCAGTTTTTCCTCCTGCTGCGAAAGAGGCAAGCCACTGCTATGTTTAAAAAGCAGCTTACCTTTTCCACTGCGAGAGCTGCTGTGGCAAAAATGTTAAGGGTGTTCTGGCTGTTTATGGAGTTTTGATCCACATGTGTGCATAGCTTTTGTGGTCCACAAGACAGTTCTGACCATCTTTTGGAAGCAATGTATGAACTGTTTATTTGTTAAGACATTTCATAACATTTTATAAGGAGAACATTTATGGGTTTGAACCAGTCCTAAGTGACTTTACATTACACAACATTATGGCCATCTAATCTGATTTAATTAATAAGGTGTATTTCATAAAATGTGAAAGTACAACTGCTACAACAACCATGGAATAACTCTTATTACACAAATAATAATTCTTATTACACAAATAATAATAATAATAATTCTTATTACACAAATTCTTATTACACAAATAATTCTTAATTACACAAAGCTCCTAGTTGTCGAAGCTCATTATTCCATCTATACTGTATGCCTATGAAGTTCTATGTAATTCTCTGTTAATAAAGATTTCTGAGGCTGTCTATAAAGCATTTAAATTGGGAAATTTAATCAAAGTGTTCTGGGTCTTCCAGTTTGTGCATCAAAGTGTGTCAGCCCAATCCAGCAATTTGTTCCCAGCATTGAAGCACAGAAGCAAGCTTTCCCATTCATTCCTTTGTATATGCAGATCAGTTTCCTTCAAAGAAATGAATTCACATGTCTTGCAAGCAAGAAATTCATGTGCATCTCTGAGTGTCAATGTAACCCGTTGTCAGCACTTAGGTTGTTAATATTTCTCTCCAGCCTGATACTACGTTACACTTTGGGGCAAATACCATGTGCATGAATAAAAAGCGAAGTTAATCCAGTAAACATAAATAAGTAGAAGTGGAATAAAAACTATTAACACTGTGGCCTGATTCAAACTTCTTTGTGCTCTTTGATTAGAGACTGAATACCACTGACTGTTTTATGGCAGGGAAAGGGCAGGAGGTCTCTAAACCTCCCTCCCTCTGACTATCCCAAACAGTTGATAGGTACTTATTAGAGTCTCTAACTGTGCTCTCAGATATATGCACAGCCCCAGCTGAGCCGACAGAGTAGGTAGGGAAATTATGGACACAGTAGTTATTTGGATGCACGAGCCCCCATCCAGCTATGGATACATGTGTGAAAGTTTGCTTCCAGATGTGTTAGGCCCCTAGTTGGATTGGGGCAATCAGCTGTTTACTTAATATACCTTTGGTTTATGGTGTGAAAATGGAGAGAGAAGTGATATTTTGTTAATGTGTTGAAAAGAAAAGATCTGTCTTCAGGAATACAAATATGGAGGAGAGTGGGTGATCTTTGCTCGTCTCCCTTTGTTTTCTTTCTTTCTTTCTTTCTTTCTTTCTTTCTTTCTTTCTTTCTTTCTTTCCTTTTACTTCTTCCTGTTATTATTCAACTACCTTATTTACCTCTGATTTTCTCCTGTATAGATAACAGACAAAAAAGTTTAAGTGGAGCAAAATGAACAAGGAGGAGGTGGTGTGGGAAAGGGAAATTCCCAAGTCATTGAGTATTTATTAGATCTGTTCTGTTGTAAATCTATTTCTGACTTTTTAAATGTTTATTGATGGAATTCATAAACACGTAATGTTTGAGAGAGCGAGAGAGCAAGAGAGCGTGAGCGAGCAATAACAGCAAAGAGAAGCAAAAGATAGAGATACAATTCTTAGCGTGGCAGCAGTATATCTACCCCGAAATGCAGGGCCCTTAAAACTGGCAGTGAACCTTAAGCCCTGAGCTCAGCTTCAGAAACTGATTGCATCAGAGAGGTGATGCCTTCAATCTGCTGGGATGAAAGTTGTGCTTTATATTCTGAAGTACCAGTATCTGGGGACTGAGGCGCCTTCCTCTCACCCATCCTATTTTGGTGTGTGCACTACATTGACATTCAAAATAAATAGCCTTCAATCCTTTGAACTCTCCAGTATCTTTGACCCATATTAGCAGCCATCTGCTGAGCAGCTGTGGTAGCGAATGCAGTGAGGGTAGAGAGTGCACTGAGCGGTATGGAAGCATAAATACAAATACGTATTGTCTCTCTTCTAAGGACCGCAGCACACCGGTTGTTATGAGGGCTGTTCATATTAAACACACATACAGGAATCCATCTTTTTATGCCACGATCCCCTTTCCCCTCCCTCAGGCCCTAGTTGTGTGCTCACAATAAAACAGTCTCCCCCAACCTGGAGCCTTCCACATGTGTTGGGCTACAACATCCTTCACCCCCAGAAAGTATGGCCACTGGCACTATTGTCTGCGGGTGATGGGAATTGTAGTCCAACACATCCAGAAAACTCCAGGTTGGGAAAGGCTGCAATAAAACAAGTGCATCTATATGAATTTATGAAGCTCTGTTTCCTGAGCCCTCTTCGATCCTCAGGCTTTTATGTGTTGGGCAGAGGGTTTGATGGCAAGGGTGATGTGGTGGCACGAAGAAGAGTATGGATACAAGCCTGCGGATCCCAACAGTTCCCTCTGTCCTTTCCCCCTCATACTCAGTCCTCTCACCTCTATCAAGAACTCGGCTGCCAAAATAATTCCCCTCTCCCATATTTCAGACAATATCGCACCCTTCCTTAATCTTCTTTTCTCATGCCATTCTATAGCCAGCTTTGCCCCACTCTGTCTTGTTACCCTTATTTCCCATGGTACTCCTGCCCATGGGTTCGGTTCTTCCATGCCAAGTAATCTCACCCACCCTAGAGTTTCTTGCTGTCTCAAACTCCTCTGCCCATTTTTCTTGCTACCCACCTTGCCTGGAACTTGGCCCATCATGTTCATGATACTACCTTTCGCTTCCTTCTGATTCCTCTGCAAAAATCGCCCTTTCCTTCAAATCCACTTTTCTAATCAAGTACGTGTGTGTCGTGTCCCACCACCTTTCTTCCAGGACAGCCCTGGAACCTGAGGGGACCTTGGAACAGGAGGATGATCCTGTCACCATTCCCAGTGGTTGTGAGAGTCAGGGGAAGCTGAAGGATGCCTATAGCTTTTCCAAGACCACCACTGGAAGCAATGCTCCATGACAGGAGGCTGTGCCATTGTAGGAACCTAAGCACCTGGACCGTTCTCACCTCTCTGCTTCAGGCCCACCAAGATCACCCCCTGGAACAAAGATGGCAGTGTGTCCAGACAAAAGCTCAGAGCCCGAGGCACAGTGTCCATCTGGCAGCACATTATATATCCTAAAGGAGGAAGCATTCTGTGGATCAGGGCTCTACTGACCAGCCAGGAAGAGCTGGGGCATCAGCACTCCCTATAAAGCTGCTCAGTTGGAGTCTAGTCCTTGCTGAAGCAATGTCTTTCTCACCACTCCTCTGCCAGTCTGCTCTTCCTGTCCTTGAACCACAAAACTGTTCCTGATAAGGGTTGGAGCTGACTTTCATAGCAGGGATGGAAGGAATGGGACAGTGTAACTGCATTTGGTCGCAGTCTGAAATATCCCTTGCTACTCTAGTCTCTTCCTACCCTCTCTCTGTTATCTTTCCCAATAGAATCATAGAATCATAGAGTAGTAGGTTTGGAAGGGGCCTACAAGGCCATTGAGTCCAACCTCCTGCTCAATGCAGGAATCCAAGTCAGAGCATCCCTGACAGATGGCTGTCCAGCCTCATCTTGAATGCCTCCAGTGTGGGAGAGCCCACTACCTCCCTAGGTAATTGGTTCCATTGCGGTATTGCTCTAACAGTCAGGAGGTTTTTCCTGATGTTCAGCCGGAATTAGGCTTCCTGTCACTTGAGCCCATTATTCCGTGTCCTGCACTCTGGGATGATTGAGAAGAGATGCTGGCCTTCCTGTTTGTGACAACCTTTCAAGTACTTGAAGAGCACTATCATATCTCCCCTCAGTCTTCTCTTCTCAAGGCTAAACATGCCCAGTTCTTTCAGTCTCTCTTCATAGGGCTTTGTTTCCAGTCCCCTGATCATCTTTGTTGCCCTCCTCTGAACCCTCTCCAGCTTGTCTGCATTCTTCTTAAAGTGCAGCTCCCAGAACTGGATGCAGTATTCCAGATGAGGCCTAACCAGTGCTGAGTAGAAGGGAACTAGTACTTCCCAGGATTTGGAAGCTATGCTTCTATTAATGCAGCCACATCACATTGTTGGCTCATATTCAGCTTGTGATCGACAACAATTCCAAGATCCTTCTTGCTTGTAGCGTTGTTGAGCCACGTATCCCCCATCTTGTAACTGTGCACTTGGTTTCTTTTTCCTAGGTGCAGAACTTGGCATTTATCTCTATTAAATTTCATGCTGTTGTTTTCTGCCCAGCGCTCCAGTCTATCATGATCTCTTTGAATTTTTTTTCTGTCTTCCAAAGTATTAGCTATTCCGCCCAATTTTGTGTCATCTGCAAATTTGATCAGCATTCCCTGCACCTCCTCCTCGAAGTCATTAATAACAATGTTGAAGAGCACTGGGCCCAGAGGACTGAGCCCTGCGGTACCCCGCTCATTACCTCTCCCCAGTTTGAGAAGGTCCCATTGATAAGCACTCTTTGAGTCCGATTCTGTAGCCAACTGTGGATCCACCAGATCGTTGTTTCATCTAGCCCACTTTGAGCTAGTTTGCTCATCAGGAGATCATGAGGCACTTTGCTTTGCTGCATTCCCACAGTCCACATGAGAGGTTACTTGATCAAAAAATGAGATCAGATTCATCTGGCAGGATTTGTTCTTGAGAACTCCGTGTTGGCTTTGAGTAATCACTGCATTGTTTTCAAGGTGCTTACAGATGGATTGCTTTATAACCTGCTCCAGAATTTTCCCTGGGATTGATGTCAGACTGACTGGTCTGTAGTTCCCAGGTTCCTCCTTCTTACCCTTTTTGAAGATACGGACAATATTAGCCCTCTTCCAGTCATCTGGCACTTCACCCGTCCTCCCTGATTTCTCAAAGAGAATAGACAGTGGTTCTGAGAGTTCTTCCGCCACTTCCTTTATTACTCTAGGATTATATATCACATTCAGAATTTTTGTTCCTTGGGGGAAGGGGCCTGTCCTTTTTGACTAGGCGTCATGTACACTGATGGTGCTGTGTAGGTAGATAGAGAGATAGTCAGTCTGGTGAGGGCACAAAAGCTCTCTGCTTTCTAAACTTGAGATTTTTGTAAACCGAGGCTGCAATTTAATTATGTGTATCCCAGATTTGTGCATGTGTATGCTTACCTGGCCATTCTGCCCCCAACTGTGGCAGCTCCATATGCCCAATTTCCACACTGACTTTTTATCCTCTGAAGTTTAAAAGCAAGTGTGTGGATTTGTAGAGACAGCCTCCTAGGCCCAGATTAGTGATGTCACCAGGTTTAGAATACGACCTTGCCCGGCTTGTCATGCTTGTGTTCTAGTATGAATTCAGCTCCATTTCCCACAAATTCAGATGTATTTCCACAGAAGACCACACAAGAAATCTGGTTGTTGTTGTTTAAAAAAAGGAGATCCTCAAGAGTCCTGATTTGGGAAGGGGAGAAATTTGTTCAGTTTTTCACTTTTGAAACATTGTGCAAACGGAAGCTCAGTTATCCTTCAAAATTCACACTTATCTGAATTTTCCAGTTGAGTTCTCCACTGAGAAAAATGCATAGAAGATGCATATATTAGGGAAAGTAACATTCCAAAATGCACTATATTGGGGAAAATGCTTGCAAAAAATAGTGTATACTACGCAAAAAACGCATACAAAAATGCATGTATTAGGAGAAGTATGTAGACTCTAAACCCCCTAGTTTGGGGAATAGCACATTGTGCGTGCGTGCGTGTGTGTGTGTGTGTGTGTGTGTGTGTGTGGGGCAATCATCAGAATGGGGTGGTCATGGTTCAGAAGCCCTGCTGCATGGCGTAAAAAGTTCTCATATGGCTTTCTGTATCCTAGCCATGGTTAACATGAGAGCTAGTGCAGTCTAATAACTGGTAAGGCTGTGAACCAGTTCAAGTGCCAAGTTCAAACCTTACGTCTGCCATGAACTTACTAGGTATCTGTCAGCCTCTACCTGCCACATGTGGTATAATTTAATTATTTTATGGATGCTGCCTTTTAGGATAAATTACGCTCTCAAAGTGGTTTACAATAATCAGTCACCAATAAACTGGCATAATAAGCTCATATACAAACCACATTAAAATATTAAAACATAAGGTCACACAGAAAAGCCACGACAGCAGCATTTAAATCAATAGATAGATAAAAGTGGAAATGACAACAAAAATCAGATAAAAATAACAGCAGCAAATAAACATATCAAAATAGCAGCAGCTAACCTACCTTACAGGTGTGTTGTCAGGATTACTGAGATAATGTCTGTCAAGTGACCTAAAGCATTATATAAATGTGTAGTAGGAGTCAGGCCTGGCATTAGCTGATGGGGTCCCACTGCTTTGGCAGGCCCCACTGTTTATGCTTGCCCTGAGTTTTTCTTTAATTTCCCCCCGCCCACCCATGCTCTGATCAGCACTGGACATCTGGGTCTGGAAACTTTCATTTAAGTTTCCCACAATACTCAGGAGTTATAGTACATCAAGGGCACTGTGGGATATATATATAAAGGGCAGTTTGCTGCATGGCACTGAATGGAGTACAGCTGCTGCCCATTGCTACTGTTGCCCCCAGAGAAACCCACCAGAGCTCATCCATACAGGGGGGACTCCACTGTGCCACCACAGGGCATTTTGCTGATGGCCCCCTCAAACCCAAAGCCAGCTCCCAAAGTGAGGGTTGCCCATGATTGTGAAGAAGTTTTAACGTTTTACTACTTTGACTCTATATGTGTTTTCAGTAATGAAAGAGAGCAACTGCTTTTTTTAAGCACATATTTTAAACCCCCATTCCCTGCTTTTTTGATTTACAGTAGCATAGCTGATTAAGATACAATTTCAATGTCTTGCCCCTGTTATTTACATTTCACAGATTTTTTTTTAACACCCTATAAGGGATACATGAACAGTTGTAAACCGTTTCAGTGTTTGGAGGAGGGTAAAAGAGTCTGAAAGGAGAAGCCAAAAGAAACAACCAACCCATTCATAATTAAACTCTTGAACACACAGGAACAATTTACCAGTGGTACCAAGCATCTCTATAGGGTAGGCCGCATAAATATTTTTCATAAGTAAACAGCTAAATAATCAAGGAAAAACCACAATTCCTCTGATATGGTGGATGTACTTCAGTCCCGTTTGAAAACCATCTGAATCTTTTTTGCAGGCACTTCTTAGAAATTTCCATTTGGTGATTCCCAGAGAGGGGTTTGCTCGCTCACTACGGACTAATACACATTTAGAAAACTTAAATAACTTAGACAGAGTTAAGTATTTTACAAATATGGGCAGAGTGTATAAATACTTTTTCAGCATAGAAAATAGCCCCCCCCCCAACCCCTTTCTTTCCCTGGATGCATTCCTATTTCCCAGTTTTATGGAGGGCTTTTTTCTCCTTTCCTTTTTTCTTTTTAACATTTCAAGTTCCAGATGGAACATCAGCTGCCTAAGATCAAAAGAGGAAAAAGGAATTGCCTAAAACCAAAATGGTTTAATAAAAGTGAATATCATGCATCTCAAGTGGGTTGGTCCATGACATGCCTTTAAACCCATCACTATTTTATTATGTTATAAGCACCTCAAAGGCTTAAATACTTTTAATCGATTAACTGCCTAACTTTCACCGCATCAATCAGCTAACTGACCAATTAAAATACATGCTGCAAAGGAGACAAAGAATCCGTAAAGGCTTACTAATTTATTAGGGCATGAGCTTTTGCAGGGAAGAGTCTACATCATCAGACATTACAGTGTCTCAATTCAGGTGTAATTTTGAGGCAATTCCATCATTCTGATCCAACACTCTGCAGTGATCTGAAGTGAACACAGAACTCTGTATAATCTTAGGCTGCCCCTTCCACTTCATTGTTGCAGAAGGCTTTGCACGCTCTGTGAGGACATTTGCTAAGCTAATTCCTGGGGATGAAGTAAACAGGGAAGCCACTGCTTTAGTGGAGCTTCATTGTCCTGATCTAGCAAATACAAACCATACTTGGTTTCCTCTGCAGAGTCTGTTGCATCCTGACAATGGACTACGCCAGCAACAGGGTAACACATGCAAAACCACAACACTCCCCCTTTTAAGCTCCTATCTACCAGCTTATGCATTAAATACTATGGCCCCAATACAAACAGCCAATAGAGAGAAATATGACTTGAGGTAGTCACAATGACAACTAACTTGTTCCAATGGGACGTACTGGTGACTAGTGGATTCTGTGTCCTGTTTTGTCTGCTTGCAACAGCTTGTTCACAGCCTTTTGCTGCCCTGTAGAACTCTGGATCCAGGCAACTCTGTGCATTCCATTGTATGCAGATATTTTGCTGTCTGAAGTGAAGGACAAGTGAGTCTTACTTCAGTGCTGGCAACGATACACATTCTCCATGGCACCTGAGGGCAGGAGGCCAGAGTACGGGGCACAGGGCAGGCTGCTTGGTGCAAGCAGTTCTGTCCACTCCTTGCTTCTCAGCATCTGCTGCCTGAGGTGGCCACCTCACTTTGCCTAATGGTAGGGCTGGCCCTGATCATATTATGTGTCAGACAATGCCTCCCACTAAACCCATTCCAAGAACAATTGCTGTATAGCACTTCCAGGAGGAGAGCTTTCCAAATGTTGAGCAGGTTGACCTAGCAAGTCTGATTCCTGCACATTACAATGGAAATAATAAACAAAAAAATAAAGCAAACTGTGCTGACCCCTTATGCACCCAAAACCAGATTGTGTTTAGCAGAATCGCTATGCATGGCATAGTCCAGAAGATTGGCTATTGTGGAAACAGCTACCTGGGACCTCTTCCTTGGACAACCTTTTTCTTCACCCATGATAGCTGTGAGGTTGAGTTATTTGCACTGCCTTTTCTGTTGTTTCTTTGTAAAGGTCAGCTTAGAACTGGTGCACAGAGGTGGTCCTACCCCAGGGCAGAGAGAAGCAGCTATCTCAGGCAGCAGATGTTGGGAGGGATGGGGCAGGGGGAAGTGGCACCAGCCTCTGCAGGCATTTCTCCTGATTCCCCTGGCTGTTCCTCTCTGTTGGAGGACACCACTGTGTTTGCCTCCCAGGCTGCCCTGTGCTCAATAAGCTAGGCTGCTGCCCTTAGATTAGGTGGAAGATGTTGCCCCGTCACAACTTTGAAATAAGATTCAGCTGTTGGTCGAACTGGCTTCTATACATGGAATAGGGCGGGGATTCCATGTTGTCCTTTGCTTCAGGTTGCAAAAGGTTTTGGGACAGCCCTGAGTAGGAATGGAGGAATCTGTGAATTTGGTTTCTCTCTATTTCTCATTTTTCCAGTCTTAAGTTCAGATCTTCTCAAACGTTGAGAATTTGTCCAATCTTACATTCAGTTCATCCAAAATTTGAGATTGTTTTTAAAAGTTCTCATGGAAATTCATACGCATTTTTGTGCATATCTCTTTGTGTACATACATTTTGGCCTAAAGTACACATTTTGGGGTAAACATTTCCCTAATGTAATGCACTTTTGAATGGCAATTCCCCTTGAATATATCACACACTTATTTTTGTACACATTTTTAAATCAGAGAACTCCACTACAAAATTCGGAGCAGTGTGAATTTCTCAGGATAACCAAGTTTCAGTTTACAGAGTGGCTTGAAAGTGCAAAATTGGATAAGTTTGTATTAAAATGAAAATGGAATGAAATGCCCTCCCATCGCTAGTCCTGAGATGTATGAGCTCCAGAGGCATGGGCATCTCACTGTCAAAAAAACACCCAGTTCTGATCCAGGAGTTGCACACGACACAAGCAGGCGTTGCAAAGAAGTGAGTGATGTATGCTTCCTGTTCTCTTTGCATACAAAGCTGCCCTTAGCCATCTGTATTCACTTTCTTCATAGTTTTTCTCTTTTTTTAGCATCTGATTGTCAGTCTAGAAATAATAGGCAGTGGTGAAAGGACATACTTTGTCTCCCATCCATGTTTGCTTCATATGTTTGTGAAGTACATCATAGAAAGGAAAAGAAAGCGTGCGTGCACGCATACACACACACACACACACACAAACTGAAAACCACTGAGGTACCTCTCTAAAAAATGTAATGGACTGTACTGAAAGCCTAACTTTGACTGATGTGAGGTTTGGGACTTTATCCAGGTAAGAATTCATGCAGCAATGAGCACAGATAACACAGATGACCCAGAGTAGGGCCAAACTGTTTACCAGCAGATGTGTTTTTGAAAATCTTCCTTAACTGGTCATGGCAGCGGAAAATACCCTGCTGTTAAACGCATCTGCAATCCACTGCTCTCCCAATCCACCTACAAAAATTCTGACCTTTAAGAAATGATGGAGAAGCTGGTGATTTTTTTTTTAATCCATGGCATTGAAGCTTGGTCTATTTCAGGCTCCAAGGCAATTGTAGCCCTTTTTGCTCCCTATTTCACATCACTTTTAAGTCTTATTCTGGCCACTGTGAACCCTTCAGCACTTCTCCCTGTGCAATCACTCGAGTCAAGATCTGTGATTTGTGATTTGCAGATGACATGTACATTTCTTGGCTGATGGCTGTTCAAGCCATTTGCAAACCTAAGGCAATAAACTGCAAAGACAGAGTTGAAACATTCCATGATTTGCTTTTCCTATGCAAACAACTAACCATTTTCCTATTGTTTTCAGGGAAAGGATCAATTGTATATTTACAAGGTTGTGAAATATTTTAAGTAAAGGCAGATGTGGGCTTTTTTTCCTTTACACCCCAAGCAAAGACATGTTACTTGGAAGCAAATTCAGTGGAATGTGCACTTAGGGTAATTGTACTTAGGAGTTTTCCCTTACTTCATCTGGTAGAGGTGAAGGGGAGTTATTGTCTTGGATATATATTGTAGGACTCAGTTAGATATCTAAATTAGCATTATCTGGAAAGAGTCAAGGCAGTTAACCACATTTGATAACAAGCAATTAAAGCCCCATTGTGTTGAGACAGTAATTTTGGTTCAGTGTTGTACGTGTGGGGATTCTGATGTGCCAAGTCATTTGTCCATCTGCAAGTACTGCCCCGTTAATTTTAATGGACTCAGATTCCCCAGTGAAGATGCCTCTTCCTTTGGACTAAATGAGAAGGGATATTAAGAGAACTTCCATGTTAAGCGCGCTTCCAGAACTCTGGATACACTACTAAGAAAAGTTGCTGCTTTATTATAGGGCCACCTATGCAAAGGGGGTGGCAACTTAATCACATTCCACCTCAAAAACCAGAAATCAGGTCACTAAGTTCTTTGGCTCAAAAAAAAAATCTCAACAGATTGATCTAAAACTTGGGAGTGTAGGACAGGTCAGGTTGAGGATAGCCCAAGATGGTTTTGATGTAGAAAAGGTAAGAAATGACTTGTTTATAGCAGTTTAAAGTTTGATGAGTAACTTCCATCAGTTTGACAGGTTTTCTTTCATAGACTTTGCTGGAGTTAGATTTACTGGCCAATTTTACCATTTGTACTGCATCTTTTGGGAAATGATTTGTTGTGTTAGTTCAGAGAGAAGGTCTAGTATGTGCTTTGCCCTAGTAGTAGTATAAAGTAATTGTAATTTTTATTGAAAATGCAATCCTCCCCCACTGCCCCCAGCCCATTTTATCCTATGGAGCTCATAAGGTCTGTTTTGCAAATGGCTACTCTGTGTTGGGCAGGAGGAGGCAGTACAGGACAGGAGTGAGTTTGGCTGGTTACCAGGGAGATGGGAGAGAATGTTATGTATAGTAGGTAGGCGTAATCTAACTAGTCTACCTAAAACAGAAGATTTCAGAAGAAATTGGAAACCCCCTGCCCCCAGGAAGGAGAAAGTTCTTGAAAATAAAGGTCAAATATAAAATAATTATATTCCTATTCATCAGAAAAGTCCAGAAGTACAGGTTACATGGAAAAATCATGTTAGTACAAAGTTTGAACTCCCCTGCCCCCCAACGCCCCAAGTATTGTCATAATACCTTTAGAGTCTATGTATGTCCTTAACTTGAGGAAAGCAGAATTATGGAACTCCCTGCTACAAGGAAAGGGCTGTGGCAAAGAATTTAGCAATTTCCAAAGCGGGATTAGCTATCAATATAAAATTATCTTGAGGAAAGCTGAATGATAGAACTCTGTGCTAGAAGTAGTGCTAAATTTCCTGAAATAATTATCAGCAGTTCATATTAAAATAAAATACAAGCATTGTTATATTTTATTGGAATAAATGTGTGTTTAAAAAATGTATGTTAAAGTGACTCTGTGTGAATTCTTACCCTTCTAAATGGTGTGTGAGAACCAAAAGAGACATTATTTTAAAGATGTACCTAGCAGCTACAGCTTTTTTCATGTTTACTCTAGAGTAGGGGCGCCCCCCCCGATCTAGAATGGGACCCTGACATGGGGGGTAGAGGATCTTCTGCCTGCTATGAGCCCAATCCAGATTAGGTTCCCCATACCTGCAATTTATTTTGCAAAGTATTTATCCATAATGCAAATGGATCACTATTTTGCAATAGAAATTGCAGGTACACTCCCCTGATCAGGACTGGGCTCGTAGCAGAGGAGGGTGGAGCAGAAGGGCAGAGTAATTCTCCATAATATTGCAGTATTAGTTAGTGTCATTGGCTATTAAGTAAAAGATCTTGCATTTTACATAATTAGGTAAGACTATGGATATAAAGGACTGTGAACATTTCCACATATAAGTAGTAAGTATTTCTCTTCCTTAACTGTCACTGTAGTCCTCATAATATCCCTCATAATATCACCTCTCAGTGGAAGAAGAAAAACAGAACTTGAAGAGGAACAGATTACATTTCTCATACCTTGGCATGGAACAGCAGTACTTTGTTTTCTAACTGAAATGGTGTGTCCGGTCTTTAAAACAGCAGCAGCAACAGCAACATCATTCTGGGGTTCAGAACCTTGCAAAGAAGGTACACTCTCTGATCTGAAAACCTACCTCATACAGTGTTCTGACTCATTTAGGGTGAAATTCCACTCTGCATGTGTGCAACGTTAATTTTTGTTGATGATTTGCATATCACAGAGCTGGGCCCTGGCTCAAAATATGTTCTGCCATAACGTTGCTTCAAATCTGGAGCACACAACATTGTGCTACCTCTGTGTGCAAAATTGTGCTGGCACTAGCACAATGTTAGTCCCCATCCTGTCCATTCTCTCACTTAATTAGCTAAAAGAAAAGGTGGTTTCAAATGCTGTACCTGTGGCAGGGGGTTGGACTCAATGACCTTCATGGTCCCTCCCAACTCCATCATTCTATGTGGATGTTATTAGTGGTTCTTGTTATGTGCAATGGTAGCTTAAGTTGTATAGACTCCATGTGTATATTCTAGTGAACAGATAAATCTGGGATTTTAAATCTGGATTTAAAAGTTCAAGAAATAAACAAACAAATGAATAAAAGATTCCACTGCTAATCCCTGACTAGTGGCCACAACACACTTGCCTGAATCAAAAAGGTATTTGGTCCCATTCAGAAGCTATTCAAAACATATCATGTGTTGGCAATCTAAATGAAGATAGTTTGAGAACTGGAAATCAGCCTTTGAGATTGTCTTTCTTTGTGGCCTCACCATTTGTAATTGGTGCAGGATAGCAGCACAAAGAGGCACTCCATAGCCCACCATAGAGATAAGAATAGGACAGGAGAAAGGAAATAGTCTTGGTATAGATATTATAGCTTTATGTAACAAAACAAAGCACAGTACACACAATCTAATTTTTTTAGTCACTAAATGCAAATCCTTTAATTTGTGGAAATCTCTTGCAGATGTATCGGTTCCTAAAGCATTAAACACAATTATTTGTGTTAGTTTTCACTAAAATATTTAAAGAATATGGAGAGGAGATTGCATATTTTTGAACCTATGGCTAGTGTTGAATCACTGACATCATTCCTTAATGAAAATGAGATACATGGCCTTTCTAATGTAGTATCCTAAATCTAATCTCCAGCTAACATGACCACCATAAATAGGATCAGTGTGATTCCGATTTTGGAGCACCAGAGATATATTTCTAATAACATGTTAAGTTAGTAAAATAATAATAATGATAATGATAATAATAATGTACCCAGTGAAGCTTCTCAATGTTATGGTACAGGTCGAAGTTGATGTATCATACAAATTCCAATCCTAGCCTTGACAAAATGCAAGTCTCAAGATTAGCGGAATGTATAATAAATGCCCCTTTGTCATTACATGTCAAAATAGTATTGTTAAATCAAGTGTACCTTTCATAAATCCTGACTTAGGGAGATATGTGCTTTAGGTTTCTATGGAAAAATGTATGATTGACTGAAATTCATTCTCCCTTTCTCTGGCTTAAATTGGATTGCCTGAATGAAAAACCCACTGGGCACCGTTGTTTTTGTTTTTGTTTTTTTCTTTAAAGAAAAGAACTTAATATTTATTGAGATTTCATGTCCATTTAATTATTAATAACAGCAGTGTTATAGCATTTCTACAAGGTTGGTACTGTTGACCTTTTACCTCTTGTTGTTTTTACCACAAACTATTTTTCTGAGCAAGCATGAAAGACTGCACTTACCATTTATTTTGTGTGACAGGGAGATAAAAATACTTTGTGGTTTATCTATCTACCACAGACATTCTGATGACTGTCATTTGATCAACTTCTGATTTGAAGGTTCAACTACTGCAGCCAGAAAATGTTGCGTACTAGTGCATTGGTTTAAAAGGGAGTGTAGTGGTTTGCGATGGGAAGAATACAGAAGTAAAAATGATGGAGAAAAGACACCTGATTCCAGGTAAGGATTAAGGATGGAGCTGAAGGAAGCAGAATAGGTCTCAAGACCTTGTCGCTTTTTCTCTTGATGTCTAAAACTTTTCAAGTTGACTATGGACATTCATCAGATATTAAAGCAGGCAGTTTTTTTTCTCTGATTCACAACTCTATCTGATACTCTTCCTGCAGGGACTTCTCTCTCAGTCTCCTGCTGTTGGGTTTGGCTAGGGAGGGAGCCCAGCTGGTTGGGAATTATGGGAGTTGTAGTCCAACTCATCTGGAGCATACCAGGGTGGGGGATGCTGCCTCAAAGGCATCCCCCTACTGCTAAGCAGACTCCTGCTCCTATCCCTCCACAAATAGCATTGAGTCTTCATGTCTGGCACCTTTCATATTTCATGTTTGTATGGAAAGGGTGGGCAACTTTGGCAGGTCCAGGGACCAATCTCCCCGCCCCCTCCAGCAACCCACTGCAGGCTGCACCCCTCCTTGCTGCCAACTGGTGGTGGCTGGGGGAGCAAAAAAAGTCACAATTTTCCTTGAAAACAAGGCACACGGGGAATGCACACCTTGCTGGAAAACAAAATCACCCTCCTCAAAGTCTTTCAGGAGCACAATTTGACTTCCCAACAAGGCTTCTCATGTGTCTTGTTTGAAAGGAGACTCATGGCTTGTTTTGTGCAAAAATGGCCAGGGTGGGCAGTGTACAACCCACAGGCTGTGTGTTGTCCACCCACCCTGGACTAAACTGCATCTCTGGACTTACTGGCAATTTTTCCTTCACCCTGACATTCTAGGGAATACACACAGTGTCTCTAAGTTACAATGCTTGGTTTTGCTCCATGGGAGCAGTGCCATCACCTTTGAAGCCTTAAATGGGTGGGGCCAAGGTATTCAAAGGATGGTCCACCCCTGCCTGACCTTGCCTGCTCACTGAAGTTTTTGGGGGAAGGTCTGTTCCATTCCCTACTGCCTTCAGAAGTACAGTTGGTGGGAATGCAGGACAGGGCCTTCTCAGTTGCAGTGCCTGGACTGGCTTTCCCTAATCTGGTGCCAGAACCATTTTTCCATTAAAAAATGTGGGTCCGGAACTGCACCTGGGAGAAAAGCAGTTGCGGGAAAGAAAACTGAGTGAGAGAAAATGGGTTTGCAGGGGAAGACATACATTTCCTCTCCCCACCCACTGTTTTACAGTGGCTCCACTTTGAAATTTTGTTTTAAATCTGTATACCGCCTTGTATAATCCCCCACCCCCACCCCAAAGGAGACTCAGAGTCAAAATACATATTACTGTAACTGTTTAAAAAAACTCTAGAGCCGGGGTGAGCAACTTTGGGCAGTCCAGGGGCCATTTTCCGGCCCCTGGACCTGCCTCCTCCGGCCCATACTCCTGCTCTACTGCTGAGAATTGGCAGCGCAGCGGAAGCAAAGCAATGGATGGTTTGCCACTGAAATTCAGCAGCAAACCGTTCCAAAGACTTAAAAGGGTCCACGTTTACCTTGAAAATAAGCAGGGGCAGGAATCAGGGGGCCATGCATGTGTTGCCCACCCCTGCTCTAGAGGAAGCACAGGAGCCAAATCTAGAATGGGACCCTAGCATGGCGGGGAGGGGACTTTAACTGTTCCCGCCACTGCCTCATGACTGTAATTAATTTTTCCAAATAGTGATCCATTAAGAGCGCAATCTGATGCATGTTTAGACAGAAAAAAAAGGCCTACAACTCCCAGCATGCCCCAGCCAGCCAAGGCTGGCTGGGGCATGCTGGGAGTTATAGGCCTTTTTTCTGTCTAAACATGCATCGGATTGCGCCCTAAAGGAATTACAGGCCAGTTGTTTGATCCAGAACAGTACAGCATTGTGTGTATGTGTGTGGGGAAGAATTAAAGCCCCCTACTCCCATGCTAGCATCTTGATCCATATGGGATCGCCTGCATTTATTCTAGAGTAAAAAAGAAAAAAGAAGATGCTATGTGCTATGTCTTTAAAGTAATGTATGCTTTGGATCACAGAAGTTTTAAAAACAAATGTAAGATATAGATAATATGGATATAGTTGAGGGCCATTTTCCAACATTTTGTCCCAAGGTGTAACAAAGAAAGAGAATTCAGAATGGGACTACGCAGATGTCAACTGGCTGTAAATGGGATGAAACCTGGGAAATAATTTGGTTCCTGGAAACCTGTCTTTGCTCCAGACCTTTATTAGAAGCAGGGAGCAGGATTTGCCTTGATGCCAGTGCTGTGTCCCCAGATGTTCCCCCAACATCTTCATTTGCTGCCTGTGTTAGTGAATCTTTGCCATTCAGCCCTGTGCTGGAAAGTAAAGCACTGCACTTGGAAACATTATTTTTAAACACGTTATTTCTCATTCTTGCCAACAGCAGAGTTGAGCATGTGTTTAGATCTTTCCTGTTGCAATCACTAAAGCACTAAACCTTGGATGGGTTTTGCCTAATCCTTAAAATGGGTCTGTCTCTGAAAAGAATCCTAGCAGGTTAGAACTCTCCCTTTCCCCCTGTGACCGCACTTGACATGCTTAAGACCCCTACTGAGCATAGGTCAGAATTATGTATCTATAGGATCAGGGCTGGCTATATTTTCTGAACATTTTCTAAAATGGTCTGTGTGCATGATGCAAGTGATGAGGAAACAGGGTGAAGTTTGCTTTGTGTTACTCCAGGGCCATCGCTGCTGCTTGCCTTCTTCAGATGTGGTCTATTTAATCTCCTGTAGTGTGGGAAATTATGTTCAAAGTCTCTGTGATCCTGTGTCCACAGTAAGTTATGCAAGTAGTGACAAGTACATGCCATAAGGTCTTGAGATTATATCTGTAATGTGTTACTGGAGGCTGTTGATCAAGAGAGTCTGAAAGAAAAACATTATTTTCAGGTGTGAAAATACCGTCACCTTTATCAAATAATTTATCTTGCATTTCTCCCAAGACATTGTAGCCTTAAAACACACACACACACAAACCTTGGGAGGTTAAAGTTCTAGAATTCAATGAAGACTGTGATTTTAGATCACACAATTATGATGTTCCTTATTAAGTGCTACTGTTAAAAATAGTAAAACAATCACGTTACCGTTGGCCTTTTGTAAAGCTTGTGTAAGTTTTTTAAAGGATTTTTGTTTTTAGAGATTTATCCTGTTCATTCCATTTTAGGCCTTTAAAAAAAAGCATCTCATCCTCTTCAAGTTCATGATATGCACACTGGCCCTGTGGCTAGGTAATTTATTTGGCACATATTATGGGACTGAAATTATTACACAAGGCAAGTTACATTGCAAACTGATGCACATAATGAAAATGGTTGGAGTCAAGGATGGTAAGAATAACTCTGGATTCCCCTTTGGGCTTGTAGTTAACTTGAACAAACAATACACAAACATGGCAAAATACATGCATTTATTTAAGGCATTTCTATCCCACATTTCAGGGTTTAAAAAAAATAAAAATCCCAAAACATCTCCCAATTAAAAATAATGAATATAAAATATCACTCACTAGATTAAAAACCAGGACATCACTGAAAAAAGCCAGAGAAGAACAGCACAAAGCCACAGGGGTAGCCTGGCCATAGTTATCCATGCACTGATGACATCTAGGATCGACTACTATAATGAATTATATATGGGGCCAACTTTGAAGACTGTTCAGTTAGTTCAAACTTCAGCCTCTAAGCTGTTGACTGGGACCAGACAGTGGGAACCTATCTCACCAGTATTTAAAGAATTTCACCACCTTCTGGTCCATTTCCAAGTACAATTCAAAGTGTCAGTGCTTACGTTTAAAGTCTTATATGACTTAGGATCAAGGTACTAGGAGGAATACTTGCCCCCTTATCAATCTGGCCATGCATGGAGGCCATATTCAGAGGCCCACCTCCAGTTATCCCTGCTATGTGACGTGAGGCAGGCAGCAATCAGAGACAGAGCATGCTCAGTAGTGGCTTCCCATATGTGGAATTCCTTTCCCAGAGATGCCCACCTGGTGCCAACATTTTTACCCTTTCTGAAATACTGGGATTCAGCTGGATAAGAAATCACTCATGATTTCTAATTATACTTAATATGACTTGACATTTATATAGTGCTTTTTTGACAATGCAAAATGCTTGACATATGTTATGCTAGTAATCTATGCCATACATTGATGTTGGGATCCTCCAGTTTTACTTTTATTTATTTTCATTGTTTGTATATTGCCCAATTAACAATGTTCTCTGGGAAGTTAAGAATAAGAGTTAAAGACTTTAGAATCAAAACAGAAGTCACAGTACAAACAAAACAGATAAATCAAACCAGCAACAGCAAAACCTTATATTAACAGAGCAGAATTAAAAACACTGAAATCTTAAAATGATCTTAAAATGCCAGGCAACTCCCTTTGGGAAAGACATTGTTCAATCACTGCCAAATAGGCTCTTTCTCTAGTAGCCACCTGCCATACCTTATTTGGTGGAGCACCCTGAAAAGGTCTTTGAAGAAGATCTTAGGGTCTGGGTAGGTAAGTGTGGGAGGAGGTGACCCTTCACGTGCCATATGGTTTCAAAAGTTAAAAGCAGCAGTTCAGATTGGGTCTGGATATGGGCTGGTAGCCAGTGCAAATGGAAACATACTGGTGGTGTGATATGACCAGAAAGGCAAGTCCCAGTTAGTAAACTTGCTGCCCTGTTCTGGACTGTCTAATGTTTTCCGATCATTTTCAAAGGGAGCTCCACGATTTATTGATTTATTTATTTACAATAGTTGTATACTGCTCCATATCCAAAGATTTCAGAGCAGTCAACAGCAGAGAGCCAGTGTAGTGTAGTGGTGAGAGTGACGGACTGGGAGCCGGGAGATCCGGGTTCTAGTCCCCACTTGGCCATGGAAGCTCACTGGGTGACTTTGGGCCAGTCACAGACTCTCAGCCCAACCTACCTCACAGGGTTGTTGTTGTGAGGATACAACGGTGAGGAGGAGGATAATGTAAGCCGCCTTGAGTTCCTTGCGAGAGGGAGAAAGGCGGGGTATAAATGCAATAAATAAATAAATAAATACAATAAAAGAATAAAAACCATGTTAAATAATTACTGTTTTTAAAAAGAAACAGAGTTCTGATAAACTGAGTTCCAATAAAAACCGTAGCCAGTTACTCAAGGAAGCCTTCCTGAAATAACAATATTTTCAGGAGGCGTCAGAAGCAACACTGTGTTGTTGCCTGCCTCAACTCCAAAGGCAGGGAATTCCATAAGAATGGGGCCACCACACTGAAGGCTCTTCTCCAGGTAGACTCCAATCAGGCTATAGGTCCATGTGGAACCACCAGGTCATGCTCTCTAATGACTTCAGTGACCAGGCAGGTTGGTAAAGCAGAAGGTGCTCTCTCAGGTATCCTGGTCCCAAGTTGTTTAGGGCTTTGTATATTAGTACTAGAACTGTAAACCTGGCCCAGTAGCAAATAGGCAGCCAGTGCAATTCCCTCAGCAAAGGAGTTAAAGTATTTCAGTAATCCAAATGGGAGTTTACAAAAACATGCATGACTGAAGCCAGGCTATTTCTGTCCAGATAAAGTTGCAGTTGGTATATCAGCTTAAGCTGATAAAAAAAAGCTTCATGACAGTGAGGCCACCTGAGCCTCCAGTGACAATGGTGGATCCAGGAGTACCCCCAAATGCTGAGACTGATCTTTAGGAGGAGAGCAATGCCCTCCACAACAGGTTGAAAACAGGTAGATGCACCTCCATCTTATCTGGATTGGCCCTCAGTTTATTGGCCGTAATCCAGACCATTACTATGCCCAGTGCTGGGGCTGTTTGCACAATATGACAGGCTATTTAGTTAATGCATGGCAAGGGTGCGGTGCATGTGAGGTGCATGCAGCCACCATTTTGTATATGCAAACCCCTCTCATGGGTTTTCATGTTGCACAAACCCAGGAAGCATGGGTTATGCAAGGGTTAAACAACCTCACATAACCCATGGCTTGTTTTAGGATTATGGGAGGATTAAACATCCATCGTCTGTTTTAGGGTTATGTGAGGGTTGTTTAAGTCTTGCATAACCCATGCTCGGGGTTGCATGTACAACCTTTCCCTGCGGGTGCCCTGGCGCATTGTGGGTTAAATAACCCACAAAGAGCCATGGTGTGTCATCCAAACCTCATCACTGGTCATGAACATCCATTGTCTCACCTGGTTTATGTGAAAATGAGAGGTAGTGCTGGGTATCATCTGCATACAGATAACACGTCAGTCCACAACTCCAAATGACCCCTAGTTTCCTGTAGATATTATTTATTTCAGTAGTTTCCTGTAGATATTATTTATTTATTAGCTTTATATACTGCCCAACTGGCAAATGTCGTCGGGGAGGTTTACAATCGCAAAACAGAACAACAACAACAAAGTAACAACAACATTAAAGCATTAAAAATATTTTAAAATTGAAAAGATTGAGGAGCCAGCAGTAAATTTAATGATCAAGCAACAGATTAAAGATTACGTGCCTGCTTAAAGAAGAAGGACTTAACCTGACGTCTAAATATATACAGTGAAGATGTTAGGTGGATTTTCCTGGGAAGTGCGTTCCACAAACCGGGGGCCACTACAGAGAAGGCTCTTTCCCTGGTAACCACCTGTTGCACCATTGTGGGCGGTGGCATCCAGAGAAGAGCCTCAAAGACAATCTATGCAATTGGGCGGGAATGTATGGGAGAAGGTGCTCCTTCAGGTAGACTGGTCCTAAGCTGTTTAAGGCTTTAAAGGCCAGCACCAACACAGGCCCGGAATCAGGACCATGTTAAACAATATGAGGGATAGAATACCCTGAGGAATACCATAGCATAACTGCTATGGGGCAGAACAGTAACCCTTAGCAACAACTTCTGGGATCAACCATCTAATCTCTGAAGCACAGAACCTCCAACACCCAACTCAGACAGCCTATCCAGGAAATATGTTGTAAAAAGCAACAAGGAAGAAAGACAACTGTTCATTCTTCAGCAGAGCTTGCTGACCAAAGGCCTAAATTAACTTCATCTTTCACTGGTGCATTACAATGCTTGTGCACTGAGGAGCATGACGTTTCAAGGGGCAATGAAAACCCTACCAAGTATATTGTCCACAGGGTTCCTGAATTTTCGCAGAATTCATTCTTCCATGACAGAGCAAATCTTTTCTTTGACCTGATTCGAATAATCAATAAATGACCTCAGTGCCCAGTGACCACATGGGAAATGAATGCACATTATTCTGTGGAATGAAGTGTGATTTGATGACTTTGTTGTATGCTCAGCCTCCGGTTCAATGTGTAATGAAGTGAGTGGATAAATATACTCCCCTTATCACGTACTGTGCCACGACCTGGACATGTGACAGACCTATCAAAGAACAATTTCACCATGCAACCTGGTGCAATTCACAATCACCTTGCAAGGGCTGCCCACTAACCATGTGCATATTGGCCTTAAGGTTGCAATCCTATACCCAGTACTTTGGGAGTAAGCCCTATTGAACTTAGTGAGACTTACTTTTGAGCAGACATGTGTAGGACTGTGCTGTAACTCTCTTAACATTTTGGCTTAGTGATTTAAATGTGTGCCAGTTCCCCAAAATAAGTGTTTTGCCATTATAGAAGTCCAGTTCCTACAAGTGTACACATTTTACAATAAGCAGTTGAGGAACTTTAACATCCAGGCATCTTAAAATGCAAGACAGGTCCCATTCAAAAATATACATACCTAAAATCAAAATTTGATGACTTTTCCAAATCTGAAATCAACTAATGTCAATGCAGAGTATCTGAATATGTTTTAATGGACTTCAAGTTTTGATTAGGAAACTGAGGTTTTGTTAAGCAAATAGCAAGTTTCACCAACAATTCCAGAAGAGCACAAGTTTCTAGTTGGGATTTGAATTGCACAGCAAATTTTATCTGGTATATGTGATTTCTTTAAAAACACACACACATCTTTTTTTTGCCATTTTTGATGAATTTCCACACTACAGCATTGGCATTTGTAAATGAGGGGAATGCTTTCAGATTCCTTGAACTGCTCCATCATTTGTAACTTGCACTCCATAGCCACTTTTGCTTGGGAGTAAGAACATAGATTGGATCAAGTTGCTGGTGACTCCAGTTCCGGAGGGGTGGTAATTCCATACTGGCTTTTAGTTACCACCAGCCAAAACTCTAAAGGTGCTATCCAGGGTACTGACGTTTACCCCCCAATGGTTTCAGAACCTTGGATAGCACCTTTAGAGTCTTGGCTGGTAGTAACTAAAACCCTGAATAGAATTACCACTCCTCCAGAACAGGAGTCACCAGCCTCCACTGGAACAAGTCAGGGTTGGCTCCAGGTTTTGGAGGAGTCTTTAGTAACACATTCTCAGTGGGCCATTCCCTGGAAGGCCCCACAACCTCCTCACTGCTGTCACTGCTGCCCATTGGCATACCCTCTCCCTTTGGGTCCAGCCCTGAGCGACAGAGAGGAGGAGGAGGAGGAGGAGGAGGAGGAGGAGGAGGAGGAAAAAATGAGCGGAAGATGTTGCTCCTTCTCCTTGCTCCTGTCATTGCTCACTTGCATAAAGGAGACATATGAACTGGCAGCGAGAGCAAGGGGGAGGAAAGGGAGCAGCAGGGTGAAGAGAGACCAGGGGTTGGTAGTTGCTCAATGGTGCTGACCTCTGAAGCCAGCCCTGGAATAATGACTCTCCTATCCAGCACAGATAGCATCATATCAGTATTGATTAATTCCTTGATGAAAGGATGTCCTATCCAGTAATTCAGCCCTAGACCCCGAGTTTGTAAGATGGATCTTATTTCCTGGTCAGAGAGCTTAGGGATTGCACTAGGGCTGTGCACGGACTCCCCAATCCACTTTGGATACTGCTTCAGATCCTCAGAAGCAACCCCTATCTGCTTTGGACCAATTCAGACCCCTTCCACTCTGCCTTGGATCCAAATCCAAAGCAAGATTTGGATATCTGGATCGCTTGTTTTGGGCGCTTTCCCATTGACTTGAATGGGAAAACACAAATGGTCATAACTTTTTTAGTTTGTATGATATAGGCATGAAGTTTGGGGAACTCTCCATATCCCTAGAGAGGACACCACTTGCAAATTTTCAGATACTTTGGCCCAGTGGTTTTTGTGCTAGATGGAGTTAAAATTGGATGTTTTCCACAGAAACTCTCAAAACAAAGAGCTGTAACTTCTCCCTGTTTCCACACATGCATGGGACACCTTGGCCACTCCCAGACCCCGTTGAGGGTATCACACCCACCAAAGTCCAGGCAGTTTGGTCCACTGGCTTGTGTGCTAGGTAGGGGTGTACGAATCCCACTCACCAATCCACCGGGGGGTGTCTGCTTGAGGGGGGAGGCAATCCATCCCTCAGATCCATCCACCCCCCAGAATCCTCCCCAGCTGGCTCTGCCGGAAAAGCTGCCGAGCTGCCGGCCAGGGCCGGCCGCAGGCAGACTTCCGGCCGCTGCTGGGCTGTGGCCGCAAATGGCGGCTGGCATAGCGGCCTCCATTTGCATCCCTGCCTTAGGCCATGATAGGCTACATAAGTTTTTATGTAGCCTATCACGACAAAGAGCAGGGATGCAAATGGTGTAGCAGGCGCCATTTGCATCTGCAGATGGGGCAGCAGACAGCTGAGGCAGCTGAGGATGGACCGGACGGCCAACGACCAGGTAGGGTCCATCCGGGGGGGGGGGGATTCCGTGGGGTGGCAGGTGGGGTAGTCCATTCTGCCACGGACTCTAAATTCTAAATGGATTCTAAAGAATCTGGCCTCACTGGAGTCTGTGGCGGATTTCTCCACCATCCCTAGTGCTAGGTGCAGGTTGAATTGGATATTCCCAGAAACTTAGAACAAACTCTGAAGGGAAAGTGTGTTGAAGCAGAGGTCACTATCCCCAATCTCTGCTGCAGGTTTCTTCGAAGTGCAAAACAACCCTTATTCAGAAGAATCACTGGCTCAGCCTCTCTATGGCTGAATACACACATTACCTGGCAGGCAGGCTGGAAGAGGTTATTTTTTTAAAACTGCTTTTGTTTATTTCTAGCACACACATTAAATGGGTATTTTGAATGTATTTTACCCAGTGGTTGCTGCTCTGGGCGCAGCTAAAGTTTAATTTTCTCCACAAAAACTCTCAAAGCAAAGAGCTGTAACTTCTGACTGTATTGACACACACACATGACACCTTGGTGCCTCCCAGCCCCCCTCGAGGACATTGCACCCCCCAAAGCCCAGGCAGTTTGGCCCACTGGCTTGTGTGCTAGGCGCAGGTGAAATTCGAGTTTTACCAGGAAAACTCCCAAAGCAAGGAGCTATAACTTCTCCCCATCTCTGCCCCTGCCAACACCCTGAATATGCCTCATATTGTGCTAGCTTGCTTTGCCACACAGTGGAGTGCTACTGGCATGAGAAGGTAATTAATATAAATACTATGTGTCTCGTGTTTTTTCAACACTGTCTTGGAATTTGGACATATAGTGTTCGTGGAACAACAACCTAGCATGCACACACAAGAGATAAAGAAAAGCAGAAGTACCTAAGCAAATAACGTATGCCTTCAATTTATTGTTTTATATTTCATATTATCTTATGGAAGGCAGATTAACTTCAAGAAATACAGAACAACAGCAGAGGCGATAAGAGCCAAGAGCAATATAATAATATAATATATAATAATATACTATTATTATATACTAATATACTAATAATATATTATTATTATTTAATAATAAAAAACCCTTCTTTAATTTCTGTTTTGGGAGGATCAACACAAGGATGACACATATGGTTCACTTCACCATGGTGGGAGGGGGGTGGAAACAAACACTACACACATAGGCTGCTATAATATGCCTTTTTAAAAATAATTAAGAAAGAAAAAAAAAAACTAAATGCTTGAATATGATTTCAAAAGGGGTGGGGGAGGAGGAACATGCCCTGAAGTCAATGTTTGCTTTAAAAAATTGAAATAAGACTGGGTTTGTAAAAATCTAAAAGACATAGAGTTGACTGATGAAAATGACAAGGAAATAGAATGAAGAAAGCAGAAGTGAGGGTTGATGTTAAACAATAAATGCAGCCTTTTCCGGAGTCCAAATTCGAGATAAACAAATAAACACAGGAATGACATGGGAGGGGAGAGCATAGCAGCAACAAGTGAGGAAAAGCTATGTTAGTTTGAAAAAATATGGAAATGAGAGATGAATCTAATCAAATACAAATAACAAATGAGTTGGAGGTAGAAAGAAATAGGAGAAGGTGGCTGGAAGAGGTGCTGCAAAAGACACTGTCTGAAAGGGGATGGACAATCAAGGAGTGAGGGAAGGGAATGCTCCCAGTACAACCAAGCTGTTTCCTTTTAATTTAAATTTTGAGGAAAGCCTAACAGCGATCAAGATCAAATAAATTGAAGGAACAACTCCTTGGACTGCATGCAGATGAGCATGTGCGCACACACACCTTCAATCATCTACCCACACCAGCCGTCTCTCCCAAAGACACAGCTAGCACAATAACCGAATGCAGCCTTTTGCCAAAGGATATATACCCCCTTCCTCCACCACTCTCTCTGATTGGAGACTGCTGGTGTTGGTTCTGGCTGAGAGTTCATATTTGCCAAAGCACACTCCTTCCTCCTCCTGCACTCACCTTCCCCCTCCCCCCTGCTTCCCATGTCCACTTGCCTTCCCCCTCCCTCCCCCTCCTCCTCTTCATGCCCCTCCGCATGAGTGTTCAGAAGTTGATACATTTTGGAGACAGCCTGTCTGGACTGCTCAGGCATTAAGTAAAGCTCCAAATATATGGGGCAAAGGGGGCGTTTTGTGGGGGGGGGATTCGCCCCAGGGTGCCTCAGTACTGTTCTGACCTGCCTTGTATCATGAGGATTTTGCTCTGAATAAGCCCACTTCACCTCGTTATTCAGGCTTCGTAACAAGGTGGTGCACAGCCGTAGATTGCAGCCTGCCTCTGGAATGAGGCTACATGTGCCAGCTGTTGGGACCCTATGTTGTAGACAGTAAGGCGAAAGAAATGGTTTCACTGGGTTGGATCCAGATTAATGCTTAGCACAGTTCCACTGACACTGGAGAAAAGGGGACGTGGAAGCAATCTTCCTGATTCCTCCTTCCCCCTCCAGCCTCTGTGTCTCCTGAAAAGCTGCTCTGGGGAACCAGCAGCATAAGAAGTGACTGAATGGACAGAAGGGGGACTCACAAAAATCACCTCCCCACACCCTTCTTTCAGCAGGGACCCTCCACTGGATCCTGGTGCCTTCCATCACTGGAAGGAACCCTTCTGTCCATGGAGTGACTAATCTGGATCCAAGCCATAGATCTGAATGGAAAGGAAAGAAACAAGTCTTATCGAATGGAGATCGATTGAGCTAAAGTGTTTCAGGTTATTGTTGGCCAACCAAACAAATACATGGATAATGATGATCACATACATGATCACAGCCTCACCATGAAAGAAACTGAATCAACTGATTCCAGAGGGTGCTCCACATCTCCACCTTCAGTCTTCATCAGTGGAACAATGAATTCTAGCTTGGGTGGGGTCACCTCTGTTGATGTTTTGCTTCAAATGTGAAAATGTCCAGCTTCTCTTATTTTAGAAATTAAGCAATGCCCAGTGTCTTCCAGAACATAGAAGGCCTTGCTTTTGAAAATTACTCTATCTATCTATCTATCTATCTATCTATCTATCTATCTATCTATCTATCTATCATCGTAATCATCTATCTTTCTATCTATCTATCTATCTATCTATCTATCATCTATCTATCATATTTTGATAGCTGTTAGTTGTGAATGAGCCCTTTGTTCCTGTTAGCCAGCAATTGAGGAGTGGACAGTAAGGAACAAGGATGAGTCGTCAGCAGATGTCAGGCAAGGAAGTGAAAGGGATTGAAATATGGCAATGGTGGCCTACCATTTACTGCCAACAAGAGGCAGCTGCAAGAAAAGAATCTAAAGTAGGTTCTGCAATGCCCATGAAATGCATAAAGTCTCACAATGACCAATTTATTATTTTTACCCTGTCCAGTGACATGGAAGGGTTCATCAGGGAACTACCAGCCTCATTTCTGAATACAGTCTGGCTGCAACATATGAAATAATTGAGCTGGCCGGAATTTACAACACTAGCTGGATTTTCCTTTCCTTTTTGGGAGCATGGTGTTTTTCATGAAATGCAGGAATGAGAGGTATCACAAGAGCATGAGACTATACTTACTTACTTTCCCATTCCTTTAAAAAAGAATAAAAAGTATGTTCATCTCATTCTGGTTTATAGCTTCATCCAGAATAATCTTTTGGCTCATGGTCCAGCTATTCTGCAGGATGCTGTCTCCTGTGATCAGCCACAGTCCTGAAAAATGAAAATGCAGAGCGATCAAGTTACCAGTCGATTTTCTCTGGGTTTTTTCTTCATGGATTCTTCTCTTCCAAGACTGGGTCCCACATGGTTTTTCAGCTGGGCCTATCTTGTTGAGTGGGGACTTTGTTGAGTGGTAATTTATTTTACTTAATTATTTATGGATGTATTATGTATATTAGCTACACTTGACTAGATAAGGAAAGGTTGCAATGGAAAAGCAGTGTGCTTTTCTTCTCAAGAGTCATCCTGTTCTTGATTGAAGGGGAGGACTATCCATTCTTTGATTCTTACCCAGAGAACAACCCAGTCCCTGACTGGTCTGCCTGGCTCATTCCATATAAACACAGAACCTCTACTGTAACCCCTCCTCCAGTGCAACAAGCTTGGTTGTTGCTGGTGGCGGCTTCTTCTTCTTCTTCTTCTTCTTCTTCTTCTTCTTCTTCTTCTTCTTCTTCTTCTTCAATTTATACCCTGCCTTTCAGCCAAAAAGAAAAGAAAGAAAGAAAGAAAGAAAGAAAGACGCCCAAGGTGGCTAATGATAAAATACAGATTAAAAACAAAATCTTAATTAAAAAAACAAAAGCAAACAAATAAAAAACAATTAGAAACACAGCAATAAAAGAAAAAACAGCATCAACTAATTAAAACCCATCTCAGTCACAGACCAACTTCATATGCCCAAAGCCTGCCAGAATAAAAATGTCTGCCTACTGGCAGAAGGACAACACAGAGCAGGCCAGCCTAGCTTCCCTTGGCAGGGAGTTTCAGAGCCTTGGACCAAGGAGGTCAACACATGTGGCCTTTTGCTTTCTCCTTGAGGTGGTACAGTCCTGCAAGAGTGTAAAGTGTGATTTTGCTGGTGATATAGCCCAGCTCTCATTGAGCTACTTTTTTCTTCAATGTATCTTCTTACTCTACGCAGAAATGAAATAGCCTGTAGTGCGACTAGGGATGTCAGAGAATTCTGCCACGGATCTTGGTGAGGCCAAATGCCAATGCATTCGGCCCCCCCAAAATCCGTGGCGGAACGAAGCCCCCTGCCCCCTCATCCCACGAAATGGGCCTGGAACGGAGCACGTACCTGGTGCTGTCCACACTGCATTGCGAATGGCAGCCGCATCTGCGGCCACCATTCGCTTCTTCCATATAGCTGTGATAGGCTACGTAAATACTTACGTAGCGTATCACGGCTAACGCAGGGACGCCATTTGTGTCCCTGCGGAAGCCATGATAGGCTATGTAAGTACTTACATAGCCTATCATGGCAAAACTAAGGGAACGCAAATGGCGGCGGCTACGGCGGCCGCCATTTGCGTTCCCTTTTTTTTGCTGTGTGATAGGCTACGTAAATATTTATGTAGCCTATTATGACAAAAGAGAGGGGTGCAAATGGCGTAGTGGCCGCCATTTGCGTTCCCTTTTTTTTGCCGTAATAGGCTACGTAAATATTTACATAGCCTATCACGGCAAAAAAAAACAAAAAAAAGGGGAACGCAAATGGCAGCTGCTGTAGCCACTGCCATTTGCGTTTGCTGTTTTTTTGTTGTTGTTGCTGTGATAGGCTACGTAAATATTTATGTAGCCTATCACAGCAAAATACAGGGATGCAAATGGCGGCGGCTATGGCAGCTGCCATTTGCGTCCCTGTGCAGACTGCCCAGAGGCTGGATGTCCGGCTGCGGGCGGCCCCGGCCAGCGGTTCCGTGGAATCTCGGCGGAGTGGAGCCGGCCGGAGACAATTTCGGGGGGAGGGACGGAGCGCCTCCCCCTCACCGTGAATGCCACCCTTCGAAAAGGTAAGTGACTTTCGTACATCCCTAACTGCGACTCACAATCTGTGCTCCTCCCACGGAAGTGTGGCCCAAAAGCCATGGTTTCTTCATTGACCAAATCTTTTTTTCCTTTCTCCTTGTATCTGTACTACCCAAGAGGACACAAGAGACAGGTTGCAGCCCAGCTGCTGGTTAAATATTTTAATATTCACTGATGGGCAAAGTAGCATGAAGAAATTTAATATATCCTCGAATGTAAGGGCATTAATGGCTCTATAAAATGTAAATGCATTCTTAATTACCTCAAGTCAGTGCACGCACAAGTGGCTGTTTTTCAAGAAATGCATCTCGCTGATAATGAGCATGAAAATGACTAAAGCACTGGATGGGGGCAGATCTTATTCCTTCCTTTGCTAGGCTGTCAGGATCATTTTCTCAGTTTAGTCCAGTTCCATGTACCGATCCTCTGAATGGGCATCACTTCAGCCTGAAAATGGATTCAGGGCATTGTCATGCTCATGGACTTACAATATCATACGATGTACATTACAGATGGGTTTTGCATACCCCTTCCCTATAAATTTTTGCTAAGAAGCATCTCTGCCACTGAGTAGACATGTCGTGAAAGCAATTTTGGTGTTTCTCTGCAGTGCTCCACATTTGAACTGCTATGCACAGCTTGCCTATATGAATCTGTCTAATACTGAACCAGGCCATTAATTGGCCCATCTAGTCCACTGAGGTGTGCTGATGTTGCTGGGAGTGGCTTTTTAGGATCGTAAGTGGGGCTCTTTCCAGCCCTGTTGCCTGAGATCATTTTAACTGGAAATGCCAAGGGCTGAACTAAGGGCCGATCAACACTTATGGGATTTTTTGCTCCCAATGAGGGTTCACTGCCTGTCTTTCACACTACGCAGTACCCGCCTCTAATTGGAACTGGAATTTCCCGCTTCTGTGCTCCCACTTTCAATACCCTGATATCCCAGTATTTCCCCTTAATGTGCTCTGATTTTCCACCATCGTTACTGTATCTGGTCATAGTCCCCTCCCCTGCCTGTCCATATACGGAGGTGTTTGTATTTCCGTCCTGTCCAATTCCCTCTCGACGGCCCCATGTCATCTTCCGGCTACTGATCGCATAGCTTCCTCAGCACTCAATGTTTCCTCAGCAACAAGCAAAGGGCTGGATGTGCACGCACTTGTCTGATCTTGGAAGCTAAGCAGGGTCAGCCCTGGTCAGTAGTTGGATGGGCGACCACCTGGGAATCAGGCTTCCTGCACCAAGCAGGGGGTTGTTCTATCCCTTCAAATGAGACTAAGTTTTACCCCCTCCTATTCCCTGCTTCAGATTTTTTTTTAAAAAAAATTACGGCGTTATCGTCGAAGAATCGTGGCTTCTCTGCAATTTTTTTTTTCTAATTCAGGCATGATCTTCGAAGATTCGAAAATTTGAAGATTTGAAGCTTCAAATCTTCGAATTTTCAAATCTTCGAAGATCATGCGTGAATTAGAAAAAAAAAATCACGGTCGCCCATCCAACTACTGACTGGGGCCGACCCTGCTTAGCTTCCGGGATCAGACAAGCATGCGCACATCCAGCCCTTTGCTTGTTGCTGAGGAAACATTGAGTGTTGAGGAAGCTATGTGATCAGTAGCTGGAGGACAACATGGGGCCATCGAGAACTGTGAGTGTGGTGGGCGTGGAATCAGCAGAAACAGGAAGAGTTTCTGATCCTCCAGTGAGAGCCTCCATCTTTAAGTGCAGGAAAACAGCACAGCACTTGAGTGTGAACCGAGCTCGCACATTCGATGAAGCACAGCAATGGGGAAAATGGGTGAGTGTAGATAATCACATTTTAATGCTAGAGCGTTTAACCCAACAGGACACCGAATTCATTGCAATGGCGGGCACAATGTAGATTGGCCCTTAAGGTTGCTTGAAGAATTTATTTGGTCTACCTTTCAGAGCAAACCAGCCTGATCCGCACCTCCCAGACAAATGTGCAGATCGGAACACTGTTTTCCTTTGCGTTTTACAGTTCTCTGAATTTTGCAACACAGTTCTAAACTCATAAATTGTTCCAAATTGCATTTTAAAATGTGTATTTGAGGATAAAATATGTTTAGAAATGTGTACTTTGAGAGAGAACACATTCAAATATATGTATTTACATACATATTCAAATGCTTGTTGTGTGCAGATTTTTTTTTAAAAAACCTACAGATTAATGTGGAAAAAAAGATTTCTGAACGAACACATATGAAACTGAAACAGCCTAGGAACAAACTGATCTGTCCATCCTTAGACTGAATCTAGGAACTTCATGTGCTCTGCAACTGCTCTTCACTGAGCCATGACTGTCACTTAAAAAACTCAGTCTCAAAAAGGATGTTGTCAGACTGCAAAGACTATATAGCACATGACATCTAAGATGAGTAGCGGGTTGGAACACCTTCAAGGAAAGCTTGAAGAAGGCAGGGCTTTTCATTTTAGAAAGAAGATGACTGAGGAGACAGAACATGTCATAGGGTTCTAAACAGGGCGGCCATTTATGCATCACCCAAAAAGGACATGAATCACCCTCCAAAAAAAGAGGACAAAGGAGGACTGAAATTTGCATAAAATTTGCTTGTGGTTATTTAAATGTATAGATGCAAATTTATAATTTAAACAAAAATACATTACATCTCACCATGGTGTGGAAGACTGTGACCAGGTGTCTTGCTCAGTCTGCTTGCCAGGTGCTCTTGATGGGCAACTTCAAGGCCCAGCTCTTCCTTCTGATGGTTCTTTGTCTTTAAACTGCAAACAGAACATTGTCCTCTGTCAAATAGAACACATGGCATTCGCCTACTCTCATGTAGACCTAAAGTGGGCAGGGGGAACATGGGTGCACACAGAAGCCCCACTCCCAACATCCTCCCACTCCTGGCTCCTGGTTAGACCTTCCTCTGTGGGGCTGAACACTGAACGTACTTTCCAAGCTTTTATGATCGGAATCCCCAGAAGGGAGAGTTCGTGATCATGAGAGCTCTGTAAGCACATTCAGAGCCCTTTCAAGATCTTTGCATGGCCAATCAGCACTTGGGCATGCAGGGACATCGGGGGAAGGGCTTATGAGTGCACACCTGTCACCCTCCCCACTTTAGCCCTACAAGCAAGGAGGCAAACACCTGCAAGGGCTACAGTCTACAATGAATGGCTCCAGACTGCCAGGATTTTAGACAGGTCTTCCAGGCCTTTCTTAGCCCTTCTTGGAGATGCTGAGGATTGAAACTGGGTCTTTCTGCATGCAACACACATGCACTAACAGTTTGCTAAGGCCCACCAACCATGTACGGTGGGTGGCCCACCAGGGACTTGGTAGACGTCTTTGATGCTGCTGCTGCCGCCTGCCCAGAATTACAAAAACAAGAGGGGTGGTGAAACTACCACACAAGATGGGTAGTCTCTGTTGGTCATAATAGATCACAAGTTGTGCAAACCTATTTTAGAGGGATTGGATGTGTATCAAATTAATTTTAATAATCTGTAGTTGGCCTTTTCTGAATGACTGTTTTGGTAGTAAAACAGGGAATTCTAATGATATGTGTGTGTGTGTGTGGGGGGGACTTTCTAAAATCACAATGTCACAGGACTTAAGGTGTGTCTCTTTAGATCCGTATCAAGAAATGTAAGTGAGAAATACTTCCATACAGTGTGGTGGTGGATTTGTTAATGGTATGTGTGCATCCTAAAGAGGCCCCCAAAACTGGATAAATGAAACAACTGAGACCAAAAATCTAAGAGATTTTGGGTAGCATAAGGTACTTGTCAGTATAAAATCTAAAGAAACAGGGGAGATTAAGAATAGTAGGAAGAGAAAGTGCCATTGAAGTACATCCGAGAAAGGAGAGGTGACTGAAACACCCATTTGGAAGAAACAATGTACCCACAGAAGGGTTTAGGTGTTGAGGAAAAGAAGCACCTACTGACACAAAGATATGCTGTTAAATGTCATTGATGTGCACTGACATTTTTCAATACTGCAGAGTTACTTTAAAAAACTGCTTGACCTAAAACAAACAAATAAAGAAAATATTAGAAATGAATTTCTGCATCACTGTCTCTGATGCACCCTTTGCTTGGCAAGTTATCAACATGGGTAAGCTAGCAGGAATGTTTTCCTGGCTGATCCATATACCAATCAGTAGGATTGTCATACTTTCTTGCAGCACAAAAATGAACTCATTACATTACGTGGGCCCTGGAATCATTCAGACCTTGGATCCCAGGGCATAGTCTGAAAGCACATGAGGCAGCCACCCTGCTGAAGCTAAGCAGGTCTGAGTCTGGTCAGTGCTGGGAGGGGAGACCACCTGGGAACCACATGTAGCCACCTTGAGTTGCATGATGGAAGAAGGTGGGATGTAACTGAAATAAATAAACAAACAAACAAACAAATCAGACAATTTCACCCAGGGAACTCAGCTTTCCATGTTGTCACATCAGAATGTTAATTCTAAACAGGAAGTGCGGGAAGCAGTATTTGCAAAAAGGAAGTACCATGGTGCATGTGGGGTTTGGGGGCAATGTTCCTCCATCTAACTGACCCCATAATTATTTCTTTACTGTGTGAGGTCCAAGCTAGTGAAGATCACTAGAACATGACTTCCCTGCCTCTGATTTGTGTGAGCACCTTTGCCCCACTCTATGTCTCAATGAAGTATGAGCCAGAGGAGGCAACAGCAAAGCATGTTGCACTGTCTAGATCAGGCATAGGCAACCTGGTTTCCTCCAGATGGTTTGGACTACAACTTCCATAATTCCTGACCATTGGACGTACTGCCTGGGGCTTATGGGAGTTGCGCTCCAAAACACCAGAGGGCACCAGGTTGCTTACCCCTGGGCTAATCAGGAGGCAAGTTGCACTGATAATTAAAGGCAGCCTCTCCTCCACAGCAACAGATCCACCCAACCTAAACATCACAGTGTGGAAATAACATTTTGGGTTGGGTAGGAGTTTTGGGGTGCATTGCCTGATCTGCTGTGCAGTCACATATTTCACCTACTCTGCAGTACTGGGTGTTTTGAGGTTTGGGTATTTGTTGGCTCGGCGTGATTCAGCTTTGTAGGTTGTGAATAGGTCACTAGCTGTGGCACAGTGGAGCCAGGGCTTGCAGTGACGCAGTGGTGGCACTTTTGTTAATTAGCAGGGATGCTGATGTCATCTGTCACCCCTGCTCAGACTTCCTTGTTCCATCTGAGCTTGGCTGCAGTTATTACACTGCAGGTCCTTTAAGTTGTCAATGAACTTAAATCATTCTTCTTGTGTCTTCATTCCAAAGTAATTGGCAGGGTTGCTGTGTGGTTCATAACAAATTTGCATACAGGACTGGTGGACCAATGGCAAAGAAAGTAGGGTTGTCTAAATGTCAAATATCATCAGAGATAATCCTGATGACAGTAGTGATAATTAGACCTTATATCCTATGAGGTCTAATTATCACCATGAAAAAGGTGCAGAAAAGGGCAAGTAAAATGAACAAGGGGCTGGAACAATTCCCCTACAAGGAAAGGTTACAATATCTGGGACAGTTTAGCTTAGAAAAAAGGTGAGTATGGGGAGGCATGACAGAGGTGTACAAAATGATGCATGGTGTGGAGGAAGTGAATAGGGAAAGGTTTTTTCCTTCTTTCATAATACTAGAACCTGAGATCATCCCATGAAGCTGATTGGTGGGAGATTCAGGACAGATCAAAGGAAGGACTTCTTCACACAGCACATAGTTAAACTATGGAACTCACTACCACAGGATGTAGTGGTGGCCTCCAGCTTGAATGGCTTTAAAAGGGGGTTAGACAAATTCATGGAGAACAAGGCTATCAATGGCTACTAGTCTTGATGGCTGTGTGCTACCTCCAGTATCAGTGGCAGTATGCCTCTCTGTACCAGTTGATGGGGAACATGATGGGGAGGGTGATATTGCCTTCATGTCCTGCTTGTGGGTTCCCAATTGACAGCTGGATGGCCACAGTGTGAACAGAATGCTGAACTAGATGGACCCTTGGACTGATCCAGCACTGCTCTTCTTATGTTCTTATATGCATATCTTTTGTAGCTTGGAAGATAACCTTCCAATACTGATTAATAGAATTACATTCCCAGTAGATTTGAGCATGTCTCCTACCACAGCACCAGAAATGACCTTGGAAATCATAATAGGAGCATAAGAAGGAGTCAACTCTAGAGTGTGGAAAGCCCAAGCCACGTGGATTGTGTTTGCACCTTCCATCTTTATTTGAAACACTGTTACCTTTATTAAATTGGGTCTCCATGAGTAGTGGAAAAGGATTGGTTACAACCTAGTTCGTTGTGACCCACAGAGCTGACAAAACTAACTCAAGGCGAAGTTATTTCCTCCCGAGTGTTGTGCACTGGAGTGGCCCACAGCAATAAAGTGCCTAAGTGACATAAGGGACTTGAGAATGCATATATAATGACAGATTATAGCTTTCCTAATAGCTTCTCTTAAAGAATTAAGGAATATTAAATAGGAAATGGGATAACTGAGACACAGTGATCTAGAAAATAAGAGTTCTCTCATTAGGGGACTATCTAAGCCTGTCTGCTCTGGGTTGTTGTTTTTAATGGTTATTGGAATCTTTTCCTTCTACATTTTTAGCCAAAGTCTTCTCTACCCCTACCCTCCAACTGCCCTAATATATAGGTTTTATTCACATTTATGAGTTCTGCTATGAATAGGGAGAAAACTGATAGATAATATAGGGCTTATATAGGCCTTTATTATGCAATCACCCTACCCCTTGCGGAGAAGGGGGAGCCATACTGCATCATCTTAAATTTGCAGCCCTCCCATGTTTCCTTGTGGCTTTCTCTACCTTTTTTCTTACCAGAAAAAAATCCATTAAGGAAGAAAAGATAGAATAATGGTACAATGTCTTCTGATAGAGCTAGGAGCCCTTCATCCAGAAGCATCCATACACACCAATAAACATATGGGACAATTATCCTCCTCTTGATTTAAAATTTGGAGAAAACATAAACTAGTTCACCAAAGATCTTTTTAGAACTGGAGGCATTATGTTATATTAACAAACAAACCCTGGTATAACATTCAGGTGGTTATACAGACTTGTATTTCTAAACATAGAAGGCTCAGAGGGGTTTTGGGGGGAGGGGGGAGTTGATTCTGAAAGTGTGCATTAGCACAGAGAATTATTGTTGTAGGAAGATTCAATCTGTTGATTTGACTTCATGGTGGACTCTTTACAGTCTATATCATTTCCACTCCACTTCACTGATGGTGGAAAAGCTTTTTTCATGGTTTATTTAGCAGAAAGTCATTTTGATTAGCACGATGAGTAATACTTTACAGCTGTTTGCAATTACTGCATCTGTTCTATCAGTGGGTTCAGCTATTGGAGACTATATTGACAGAAATGCAAAATGCAATGGAAATGGGTACAAGAGAGGACACACAGACATGCTTCATAGATCTCGTCATGTCAAGAGAAAACTAACATCATGTTATTCTCAGATCTGTGCCACATGTTCCAAGTCTAAAACCAAATACATCTGAAGAGTAGCTGTTTCAACCAACAAGAGCCTTTTTTCCCCATCCTACCTGGTTCCTTTTACTAAGTGGTCTTTGTGCTCTAACTGTACTTCAGTAGGCTTTGGGTGTGCATGTGGCATTTCCTTCAGCGTGGGGAGGTTGTAGGCCAGACAAGGTGCAAAATGGAAAATACCCAGGTAGATCTCAGATGATAGGTTGAAATGGTGTGGAATTTGAAATGGGTAGGTGAGTCCTTTATGCTGACCTTGGGCTTGCCACTTTTACAGCATATCTCCTGGCCAACAACATCCTAGCTAGCCTTGGCTACCAAGTTTCCTAATATGGTGGTATCTGTGGGCATGCCACCAGGTTTGCTTACATCCTGTGGCTATACATTTACATTACTTACTAGTGTGCATAGGTGTTCATACATAGTGTTCTTATAAAACAGAGCAGCTAGCTATGATGGGATGCTGAAAGCCATCAGAAGAACCACAGAAAGTTATAAGGCTTTAGGTGTAAAGACTCATGGCACTAGAAGAAGGAAATGGAAAGGCTAGCTAACTACATGTTGCATTTGTGTGCAGCATTTTTGTTTAGTACTAAGGGTGCCCCCTCCCCATTTTCTTTTATACCAGAGTGCATAGAGACAGGAGATTTAACTCCTGTCTTCCCTCCCCAGCTGTGATCACGCCAAATCCCCACCCCCAGCATGACAATTAGAAAAAAAGCTCCCACTGGCACCAATTTGTGTCCCACTCCATTCTCTGTAATCAGCTGAAGAAATTTGGTTGACAAGCCCTTCCACATGGTAAATGAATACCAACAGTAAGCAGGCCTTCTCTATGGCCTCTCTTGGGCCCTAAAGCTCTACAACTGGAGGGTGGATTCAGTCCTCCCATGAACAGATGATTGGTGCTATTGTGAACAGTGCAGTCAGGGCTATCTTGGGCTTTTCACCATGGGGCAACGTGTAAAAGCACACATTTATGTGTACATTTTCCTCAGTTAACTAGAGTCATGAGCACAAAAGATTGCTTCTGCATGTGTAGCCATCTTTGACATTTCACAGATGAAAACAGGGATGTCCCTGTAACGTCCCTATTCTCACACCGATCACTTCATGAGCTCCACTACTTGTACTCCTACATATTGCTGAAGGCTCTTCGCCACCTGGCTGTATTAATGTACTATGCAAATCTACTGGTTTAAAATGCAAGGGGCTGATAACTACTTTTGGCTAAAGCCGGGGTGCACAACCTGCAACATGGGGCCTTCAAGGCCTTTGCTATGGCCCTCAAAGGTTGCCCTGACCCTGCTGCTGAATTCTCCCCTATCTTTACTCTCTACTCCCTCCCGCAAAGATCCACATACAGATGGCTCTTTCCTTGCCCTGTTACCAGTGAGAAAAGAGTGATCTGCATCAGGATCACTGGGATGTGCATGTGTGCGTGTGCGTGTGCACGTGCACATGTCTCTGTGTGTGCAAATATGGCCCACGATCCCCAAGCACCCCTAGGCTAAAGAAGTGCTAGAAACACATAACTGTCTGTCCTGTAATATGTTATCAACAGTTAATATGCCTTAGCAGCTGCTGAAGTGCCATAGTATCTACACACCTGCTACAGGTCAGATGCATCAAGCCAAGGGCTGGGTGGAATTCGCACATGCCCACCTTCATGGGACCACTCACTGCCTAAAAAAGGTGGTGGTGGGGACCATTAGTAACTCTTCAGGATGGGCAAAAGTCACAGGTCTTTTGTATGGGGTGGACATACTTCTCAACAAGGTGGATGTGCTTTGTTTTTTTTAATAGGCCCATGAAGGCTGCAATCTCCCCCACCCCTCCAAGAAAGCCCCAAGGAACAGCACATCATGTAATGTCATTGCTGAAAAGCATTCTGGCCACATTTTCAACTGGACCAGGAGGCTGGGCTGCTGAGCGAAGCCAAGCCTCTACTTAGAATGGACTGGGGGTTTGGAAAGTTCAAAAACGTGTGTGTGTGTGTGTGTGTGTGTGTGTGTGTGTATATATACATATTAAGTCAGCCACCTCATCAAAAAGTAAGTTCACCTCCCACTTGAAAATGCTGTGACTTCTGCCCCTCGAAGATTAATAAATCTTTGGGAAGGATTGTCACCGCCAAAAGTGCCCCAAAATATCCATTCCTAGTGTCCCACGCTAGGAATGGATGAGTCAGTCTATTTCCGGTCTGTGTCAGTTTCGTGTTTATTCAGTCATACTATTCAATCCAATTTCTGTGTGTCTGTGAACATTTTTTTTAAACTGCACAAAAATCCACATTAATTTTAATATGGAATTTTCCCTAACGTATACATTTTGTATAGTGTCCCGAAATATATGCATTTTTGTATGCAACTTTCTCTTTATATCCAATTTTTGAGCTGAAAATAGCATTGTAAAATTCCGAGATGGGAGCAATCCCATATGTGTTCCCATCTGCATATTAGTCTGGGAACTGTGAATTAGGTCAGTTCACTGAAATGTGCAGAGCAAATGAAATTGTCTCCCATTCCTACCCAGCATTATTCCAGACACCCATTCACATTTTACTTCTAGAGACCTTGGGGTTGAAGGATAATGCTGAAGAATGATAATGCTACCATCTCACACTAACAGTGTTTTAGCAAAGTATCCCAACATGCAAATATAGGGACAAAATAGGGTCAATAATTATGAGACAGAGAGCAGAAAATATGGACTGGGAAAACTGGCACGCATGTATACACACACACACACACACACACACACGCATACCATATATATATGAACAATTTTTCAACTGAGTCTAGCATAGCTAGAAGACCTAAACACATGGATGCTTCACAATCACACACAAAAACCACCCTTCACATTACAGCGCACTGTTAACGATTCTTATTGCAGGTCAGCTTGCTGGACAAGTTGATGCAAGTTTTCTAAGAAAACATAATTTACTTTTGCCAGTGACAGCATTTTCAACACTTACTTGAAATAGCTGATAATCTGACACAGGAGAGTTAACGGATTACTGTACAGTACTCTTGTTTGGCTAACAAGACAAACTGTTTTCAAATGATATTGGGATCATCTTTAATATAAATTGATGGAGCAGTACTTTAATTTATTCCATGACATGTAGTATACAATAGCTTTTTGCAGTTGTTTATTCACTATAACATAGAACAAAGTAAAAAGAATATTCTTTTTTTCTTACATATTCTACACTCAGCCCATGTTCCCTAAATGTGGGGAACACACCACAGGGGTTCAGTTTTAAGCTTCAGCACACAACTCTTGACAAGATTATTATGACTGAAATTGTGATAATATTTGAAAGAAAATGTGATTGAAAGAAAACCTCTAGATCTTGGTTTGCTGTACGATCTCCATACTTAGTGGGGTGTAGTTAGTATGGTATGTAACTCAGTGATCTGCCCTAGCCTTGTGTACAGAAGTCACATGAGCAAGTGGACATGGCATGGGAGCAACCACTGGACAGTAGCAAGGGAGAAATAACGCCTGACTTGCAATCATCATGGAGACATATTTACATTGCAGGTAGGGCTGTGCGCAAATGGCCTCTCCAAATTCTCCAGCCCATTTGTGGGCAGAGAAACTGGGGGGACAATTTCACTGAATTTCTCCTATGGGAGGAGAAATTTCCCAACAGTTTGTCACAGATGGAGCTCACTATTGGCACAGGTTGTAGCACAGGTTCTTTGTTTTTCCTACAGGTTTTTGGTTTACTGCACTGCTTCTATAAGTGGCAACAGCATCAACTGTGTTGAGGCTTCTGCTTTTTTGAGGCAGAATTTTGAATTTCTTTTGGTATTTTTGAGTTTCCCTAATCACTGCGAGGTGGCCAAGGGCACTGTGTATGTTTTCTCTATTACACATCTTTCCATTGCTCTTCAGCCTCCCAGGCCACCTGCACTTTCTGAACTGAAAAAGTCCCATGAGAGGAATTGCCTCACGATGCCTTCCTCATCATGGCTTAACCAAAGTGTGGGAAGCTGAGGAGGCTACAGGCTGCCACAGAGGTTACTGTACAATGACAGACAGGACACTCATGCACACTCCTCAGCCACCACATAAGTAAGGTAAGCACAAGAACCCCAAATCCAGCCCATGAGAATTTCTCCAAAATTTCTACTGCTTTGAATTTCTTTTTGGAAGCAATTTCTTTTCTACCAATCAAATGATTATGGTTGAAAAAAATGTGGTAGAAATTTTCAGCATAGCACTAATTACAAAATCTAAGGGGTGGTACACAGTTTGCATCCTGTGAAATGGGGGGGGCTATTTTGGTGATTTTCATAAGTGGGGTATAAGCTTCTTTGGGGGAAACACTGCAGCTCCTTGCAGCTCTGATCAGCTAGTGGCCACCATTTTGTTTTTCTTTGAACACCCCATTCCAAGGAGCATTGGGGGGGGGGGAATAGTAACAGTTAACAAAAAAATATAGTTCTCACTGCCAGCTAACATTTCTTTGGAATAAGGCATTCGGGGGGGCGGGAATGGTGGTCACCAGTTATCAGAAGTGTTGCAAGGAACTGCAGTGAGCCCCCCATCCTCAAAGTGCATACCCTCAAAAATGCAAAAGAAGGAGGTGGTTTCACTCCCTTTTCACCCCCCGCCCCCAGCCACTGTCAAATTCAGGCCCAACTTTCAAATTGTCGGACGTTAGATCCAACCCCACTACACACATTACGTCTGTCTTTGGAAATTACTTTAAATCACTTCATGTGGAAACTTCCACTTGCACAAAAATATATTTACTGACCCCATGTATTTCAGATACCTTCTTCAAGGCCACTCTTAGGCTAACACAAGTCTTGCCTCCAGCTTCAAAATGAATCGGTCTCAATAAACATATTTTTGTACACCTATAGGTTTACTCCTCTTGTTTTTCCTGAAATTGGTCATTGTCCCTTTCTCAGATGAGGCTTTTATTCTGCAATTGCCCTGCCTGAAAGAAAGAATTTTTCAGGGAGTATAGATGACATGGTTTTCCATTTGACACCCTGCTGTATTTCCCAATCACTTCTTCCATCTTTTGTACTTATCACAAAATAATCTGCTGAGGAGGAAACAATAGAATAGTTGCATAATATATTTTGACTGGTAGTGCTAGGACCTGCCTGCAACATGATCAGTGCGAGTGAAGTTAAGGAAAACAGACTCTCGGGGGAACTGTTTTTCAGTGGAACAGCTCTCAGCCTCATGGTGGACTTAGCTTGCATTTTTCAATAAAGGTTTGGTTGTAGGCCTAGCTGTGGCTACATCTTTCTATTTTCAACCTACACATTGTCCATCTGGAAGCACCATTCTCCTTTTTCCTCTTCCTCTCCTTCTCCTCCCTCTTCTTATTCTTATTCTTCTCCTTTTTCCTCTTCTCCTTCTCCCTCTTCTCATGTGTCTTATATAAACCAGCGACTCCTGCAGAAACCGTTCAAGCCACAATGTCTGAGTGGGGTATAGTATATGTGGGAATGCTGAGGAATGAATGGTCCAAAGTTATCTTTTTAAGAATGCAGTTTACATGAACATTCAGGCGTTGGCCCACCTCCACTAGAAAAAACAGCCCACCCAATGAATGGTGATCAGTGCCAAGTTTCAGTAATTTGGGGGTTGTACTACTGTGTCAGGTACTATGATAATGGAATGTTGGGAAGGAGGGAGATGGACAGGTGGGGCAGTTAGTTAAGAGGCAGGAGAGAAGAGGGTTAAGCTGGATCAAGTGTGAAGGGAGCTGAGTTGGCCAGTAGGACTGGGAAGGGTTTTGGAGAGGACTGTGGATACTGAAGGAGTCGATGTGGAGAGAATGGTGTGGGATAGAATGGCTGTGAGGACCAGGCAGATTGGGAGGCCTGCAGCTAAAGAACGAGACAGAGAAAGACACAGATCATCAACTGTCTTAAAGAATAAGATACAGATCTGCAATGAAAAGACAGAGAGAAAGTGAACTGTTAAAATAGTTAATGGGTTATTAGAGGTTACAGGGATATTAGAGTATTTTTCGTTTTGTGGTTAATGTTCATAAAATTGTAATTCTCTTAACATTAATAAATATTGCTAATACCAGTGTCTGCTGGAATTTGTCCAATACCTATCTCAGATTGTCCTGTAAAGAACCATCACGCTAACATAATATGTAAACACTCTTGGCTTGTCTAAGAGTTTGCATGGCTGTGCTGGCAAAGGAGGTGCCTGGCCAGCTCCTTAGACTGCTACGAAGAAAGAGGTCTCTTTTTCTTCTCTCCATTCTTTCAGCCTCCTTGCTTCCTGATGGATGGTAAAAGCCACCTCTTCTACATGTTGTGATGGCAACTGTGCACTGGCATTGATCTCCTGTGTTCTTCTTTCCCCAGCTGGCTGACCAAAGCAGCTCACGATTTGGCTGTCAGCATGAAGTTTGTACTAATGTAGACTCATGCCCCTAAGGGAGTAAAGTAGGCCTAAGACTCTCTTTCACTCTAACTCCGGCTTATACACCCATGTACATAATTAGCCTTTGCTGACCATAATTTGGAAACCATGAAATGTAGAAGATGGAGGTGGATAAACTCTTGCTTTTCACCCATCACACTATTATTTGCAGTCTAGTCCTGTGTGCCATTTCAGAGCCTAGCATGACAATTAGGAAATATCAATTAATTTTTGTCTTGGTTTTCACTTTCCTTCTCAGTTTACTTTGCTATACCTCCTCCCTATAAAGCTTGTAAAACAATAGTTGACCCTTCATCTACAGTAAACATTGACTAATTAGTGCATAATTAAAGCTGAACAATCCTCTCTTGTCAGTTTGAGGAAGATGTGTCTTAGCACTTTTTGCCCGACTATTGAAATTTGCTAGTGGATTGAGAACACTCGGTTTCCTCTAGAGCGAATATGAAGGATATATATATGCGCCAGTGGGTTCATATTTGCCAGAGGCTCCTATGCAATGCTGGTTGCAGGTTTTGGAGGGCTTTTAGGCAACTTATTCTCAGTGAGTGTGCCCACTTCTCCTCCTGCTTACCACTGTCGCTTCTGTCCAGTTGCTTGCTTCACCCTCTGGGCCTGGGACTGCACTACCTCCCAAAGGCAAAGGACAAGATGTTTGGAAGTTACTGTGCTCCTCACTCCTCTCAGTGCGGGCAGGTGATCAGGCAGTGAACACAAAGAGAAGCAGCTGAGCCAGGTTGTTTGAGGGGCCCATAATGAGGTATAGGCCTTGGCAAGGGCCTGACAGGACTGTGCCCTTTTATATTGTTGTTAATTTTTTTATTGTAAATTCCAGCCAACACAAAAACAACAAAACAACAGATCTGACAGTGCTGAGCCCTGATGCTGGCCCTGTTCCTGTGTGAGCATCCTGGGAGTTGGTGGGGTTGCTAGTCGGTTTGTGAACAGGCCACACATTTTGCACAATTCTGGTGTGATTACAGAAATCACAGTAACTGTGTATGGAGCCCCACATGGATCCACCACTGGGAGGTAGTGATTAACACCAATGGCATCTCCATACCAGCACCCCCTAGCCACCAGCCCAGTAGAAGCTCTGGGCACTCCCAAGGCATTTGCATAGGAGCCCCTGATAAATGTGAACCTGCCTGTATACAGTGGCAGAATACCTTGTAAGTAGGACTGGAAATTGCAACTGAAACACATGAAGGATGGTTGCTTTGTTATGTACATATTAAACATGGATGGTTTCAAAAAGGTTTAACTGAACTGAGCAATATATAAGGGCCTCACAGTCATTTCAGACCAACAAATCATCACTTAGAAGGATCCCATGGCACGCTATTATTTTGCCAGCAAATTGCCGCTTTCTGCTATTACATAGTTACATTGTGCAACATCAGTAGCACTAGTGGGAGAGCATTCTTGGATCTTTCCCATTATAAAAAGGTACGGAAAGTATTTTTACTCCAAAATGTGCATACGGCTTTCTCTTCTCTCATCACCCAAGGAACCTTAATAATGACTTATGAATGGGATCTGCCACTCTATCACAAGGGCTCTGAACAGTTTTGGGGTCACTTTTGCAGTTCCAGACTTTCCGTTCTGTCATAGCTGTCCTTTCTCTTTCTTTTTTCGCATCCATCTGTAAGTGAAGACTTCTGAGCTGTGCACCACAGGGGACATGCAATTCCAGGAAAGGGCAGAACAGCAGATGGAAAAGTAGAGTTTCAACCTTTAAAGATGAGGCTCTATCTTATTCCTTTTAAAAACAAACCCATCTATCTATATATTGATATAGGAACCTTTGAAATGTTGTGGGGTTGTTGTTTTTACTAAAAATTGGATGTGTCTACTACAGCTCCAGGGTACTTGGAAATTTTATTGGGGCCTCTGGCAGAAGGAGAGGTACCCAATTTGATGGCACCCTTCAGCAGCAGCACGTGCTGGGGTGCCATGGCAGCCCTTACGCTTCTCCAGCACAAAGCTTTGCCATAAACCAAAATACTGCATTGTGATAAAATGTATGTGACCTTGAGAACAAGGGGAGGGTAGTGGGATGTGTGGAGAGAAAGGAAAACACCCAGGAGAGGCAGCAGAGCATTTTCTCAGCCTTTAAGATGCCTGAACATGGAAATATATCTTTAAAAAATAATTCTGTCCTCTGGAAAATATACATTGATATAATTACTCTGGATATTACATCTTAATCAGAATCCAGGAATTGATTCACCTCAATCCAGTCAGAGTGATCAATGGGCAGAAAAACTGGATTATAATATGCATAGGTTTACTCTTCCAGGGCTAGTGATAGCCGCTTTTCCTCAGAATTGGTGGTATGACGGGGGTATGATTGCTTCTGGTATGTATGCCCATCCTTTTATTGTCTCTGTTCAAACAGCTTGTTGTAGTGCTTCAAAAACCTGCCATACCTGTTTAATCAGATACAACCATAGTTGAAAGAAATGTGTGTAAACACTATGAGAAACAATGCAACCACTCAATGCCGCTTTCAGCTGTCTTAAGGTCTCCAGCCTCATGGTGCAATCCTATGCATGTTTAGACTGAAAAAGGGCCTACAACTCCCAGCATGCCTCAGCCACCTTGGCTGGCTCAGACATGCTGGGAGTTGTAGTCTTTATCTTTTCTTTTTGTCTAAACATGCATAGGCTTCCACCCTTAAGCTGCAACTATCTGGACAAAAAGGAACAGCAAAGGAGAAAACTCACATCCAGTTCTGAGTACAATATATACACTACTGGATAGATAATGGACTATCAGTTCCCATATGTACTTGCCTGGGCAGAGGCCCTTCTCTTGATCCACCCAACTTTTGAAGTTTTATTAACAATATTCCTGGTGGAAAGGCAGGATGTAAATTCAATAAATAAATAAATAAATAATCAATCAATATGTGTATACCGTCCTTCGTCTCATCAGACCAAGGTGGCATACAAAATGTAATAAAAATATGAATGTAATATACAATAAAAATAATAAAGAAGCACCAACTACAGCAGTAAAAAGCAGGAGAGGCATAAAATAGCTCACATCAACCGGCTTCATAATCTAGTTTAAAAGGCCTGAGCAAACAAATATACGTGGTGACCTGATACCGGAAAGACTACAGTGTCACTGCCAGTTGCACTAGGGTGGATGTTTCACAGTTGGGGTGCCACAACAGAGAAGACTCTTTCCCTTGTTGTCACATAATGTACCAACCGTTCTTGGAGAAGGGCCTCCCCTGAAGATCTTGAAGCTAGGGCTGTGCACGGACCCTCCAATACACTTCAGATGCTGCTTTGGACCCTCCAAAGCAACCCCAATCCACTTTGGACTGATTCGGACCCCCTCCACTTCAACTTGGATCCTAATCCAAAGCAAGATTTGAATATCTGGATAGCCCATTTTGGGTCTTTTCCCATTGAGTTGCATGGGAAAACACAAATGGTCACAGCTTTTTTAGTTTGTATGATATAGGCATGAAATTTGGAGACCTCTCCACACCCCTGGAGAGGAGGCCACCTGCAACATTTCAGACAGTTTGACCCAGTGGTTTTTGTGCTAGGTGGAGTTAAAATCTGATGTTTTCCACAGAAACTCTCCAAGCACAGAGCTGTAACTTCTCCCTGTTTCCACAGACGTGTGTGAAACCAGGGCCTCTCCCAGCGCTCTTTAAGGGCATCCCATTTGCCAAAGTCATAAGAACATAAGAAGAGCCATGCTGGATCAGACCAAGGGACCATCTAGTCCAGCATTCTGTTCACACAGTGGCCAACCAGCTGTCGACCGGGAACCCACAAGCAGGGCATGAGCGCAACAGCACCCTCCCACCCATGTTCCCCAGCAACTGGTGTACATAGGCTCACTTCCTCTTCTACCAAAGGTAGCATATAGTCATCAAGACTAGCAGCCATTGATAGCCTTTTCCTCCAGGACCCCCTTTTAAAGCCATCCAAATTGGTGGCCATCATTACTTCTTGTGGTAGCGAATTCCATAGTTTAAGTTAAGTATGCACTGTGTTAAGAAGTACTTCATTTTATCTGTCCTGAATCTCCCACCAACCAGCTTCATAGAATGACCCTGGTTCATAGGGTTCTAGTATTTTGAGAGAGGGAGAAAAATGTCTCCCTATCCACATTCTCCACACCATGCACCATGCACCATGTTTTGTAGACATCTATCGTGTCTCCCACCACTTTCCTTTTCCCCAAGCTAAACAAGCCCAGCTATTGTAACCTTCTCATCCATGTGGGAACAAATGATACTGCCAAGCGGAGCTACGAAGAGATCACGTCAGACTTTGAAACTTTGGGAAGGAAACTCAAGAACTTTGGGGCCCAGATAGTTTTCTCATCCATCCTTCCAGTAGTTAGAAGAGGGATAGAAAGGGAACGAAAAATACTCTGGGTGAATGACTGGCTACGAAGGTGGTGCCGATGAGAGAGATTTGGATTCTGGGACCACGGGCTATACTTCCTGGAAGATGGGCTGTTGGCTAGGGATGGGTTGCACCTCACAAAGGCTGGGAAGAATGTGTTTGGCCACAGCATGAAGAACTTCATCAGGAGGGCTTTAAACTGAATCCTACGGGGAAGGGAGATGTAATGTTGGGGGTAACAATGGACATAGGCGCATGCACTGTAATGGAGAGAACAGCTCTGATAGCGCCCAATAATAGTCTTCAGACACATGTAGGAAGAAAGCCAGACTATGAAGCACATGGTCTTCGATGTCTATATACTAATGCCCAGAGTATGGGAAACAAACAGAACGAACTTGAACTCTTAATACAAGAGGGAAATTATGACCTGATAGGTATAACTGAGACTTGGTGGGATGACTCTCATGACTGGAATACAGCAATTGAAGGATATAACTTGTTCAAAAAGAACAGGAGGAACAGAAAGGGAGGTGGGGTTGCACTGTATGTGAAAAATACATATCTCTGCACAGAAATACAAGAGGAGGAGCTTGGTAGCCCTATCGAGAGCATCTGGGTTGAAATAAATGGAGCAAAGAATAAAAGGAACCTGGTGGTCAGAGTCTACTACCGGCCACCCAATCAAGGAGAAGACAAGGATGAAGCTTTTGAAAAGCAAATAGCCAATGTTTTAAGGAAGCATGATGCGGTAGTAATGGGGGACTTCAATTTCCCCGATATTTGTTGGGAGACAAATTCTGCAAAACATGGCCCCTCCAGGAAATTCCTGACTTGTGTGGCAGATAACTTCCTCCTACAGAAAGTAGAAGAAGGAACTAGAGGATCGGCTATCCTTGATTTGATCCTAACCAACAGAGATGACTTAGTGGATAAAGTAGCAGTTACAGGAACTCTGGGGGAAAGTGACCATGTTGTACTTGAGTTCTTGGTTCTAAGGGAAGCAAAAGCCGAGTGTAGTCAAACGCGTACCCTGGATTTTAGGAAAGCTGATTTTCATAAACTCAGAACAATGATCAGTAAGGTCCCATGGCAAGCAATGCTAGCGAGAAAAGGAGTCCAAGATGGGTGGGAGCTTTTAAAAAAGGAAATTCTCAAGGCACAATCACAAGCAATTCCAACAAGAAGAAAAGGTGGAAGACAACAGAAGAAGCCAATGTGGCTTCACAAAAAGTTTAGGGATGACCTGAAAACAAAAAAGGACACATATAGGAAGTGGAAAGAAGGCCAAGTAACAAAGGAAGAGTACAGGCAGATAGCACAGAATTGCAGGGATGGCGTCAGGAAGGCTAAAGCTGAGAATGAGCTGAGGTTAGCAAGGGATGTTAAAAACAACAAAAAGGCTTTCTTCAGCTACGTGCATAGTAAAAGGCAGAGGAAAGAAATGGTGGTTCAGCTATTAAATAAGGATGGCAAAACGATAACAGATGACAAAGAAAAGGCAGAGGTGCTCAATTCCTACTTTGGCTCAGTCTTCTCCCCAAAGAGGGTCTATGACCCCCCTGGCAAAGGCGAAGTACAGGCTGAAGGGGCAGGATTGCAGCTTGAGATCGACAGGCATATGGTCAAGGAACACCTCATTACTTTGAATGAGTTCAAATCTCCAGGGCCAGATGAACTGCATCCTAGAGTCATAAAGGAACTGGCAGAAGAACTCTCAGAACCGCTGTCTATTCTCTTTGAGAAATCATGGAGGACAGGGGAAGTGCCAGATGACTGGAGGAGGGCTAACATTGTCCCTATCTTCAAAAAGGGTAAAAAGGAGGAACCTGGGAACTACAGACCAGTCAGTCTGACATCAATCCCTGGGAAAATTCTGGAGCAGATCATAAAGCAATCCATCTGGAAGCACCTTGACAACAATGCCGTGATTACTCGAAGCCAACATGGCTTTGTCAAATACAAGTCCTGCCAGACAAATCTGATCTCATTTTTTGATCAAGTAACCTCCCTTGTAGACCGTGGGAATGCTGTAGACATCATATACCTCGACTTCAGCAAAGCTTTCAACAAAGTGCCCCATGATATCCTGATGAGCAAACTAGCTCGAAGTGGGCTAGATGAAACAACGATCCGGTGGATCCACAGTTGGCTACAGAATCGGACTCAAAGAGTGCTTATCAATGGGACCTTCTCAAACTGGGAAGAGGTAACGAGTGGGGTACCGCAGGGCTCAGTCCTGGGCCCAGTGCTCTTCAACATTTTTATTAATGACTTGGAGGAGGAGGTGCAGGGAATGCTGATCAAATTTGCAGATGACACAAAATTGGGCGGGATAGCTAATACTTTGGAAGACAGAAATAAAATTCAAAGTGATCTGGATAGACTGGAGCGCTGGGCAGAAAACAACAGAATGACATTTAATAGGGACAAATGCCAAGGTCTGCACCTAGGAAAAAGAAACCAAATGCACAGTTACAAGATGGGGGATACGTGGCTCAACCACACTACAAGCGAGAAGGATCTTGGAATTGCTGTCGATCACAAGCTGAATATGAGCCAACAATGTGATGTGGCTGCAAAAAAGGCAAATGCTATTTTGGGCTGCATTCATAGAAGCATCGCTTTCAAATCCCGGGAAGTACTAGTTGCCCTCTACTCAGCACTGGTTAGGCCTCATCTGGAGTACTGTGTCCAGTTCTGGGCACCACACTTTAAGAAGGATGCAGACAAACTGGAGAGGGTTCAGAGGAGGGCAACAAAGATGATCAGGGGACTGGAAACAAAGCCCTATGAAGAGAGACTGAAAGAACTGGGCATGTTTAGCTTTGAGAAGAGAAGACTGAGGGGAGATATGATAGCACTCTTCAAGTATTTGAAAGGTTGTCACAGAGAAGAAGGCCAGGATCTCTTCTTGATCATCCCAGAGTGCAGGACACGGAATAATGGGCTCAAGTGACAGGGAGCCAGATTCCGGCTGAACATCAGGAAAAACTTCCTGACTGTAAGAGCAATACGACAATGGAACCGATTACCTGGGGAGGTGGTGGGCTCTCCCACACTGGAGGCCTTCAAGACGAGGCTGGACAGCCATTTGTCAGGGGTGCTCTGACTTGGATTCCTGCATTGAGCAGGGGGTTGGACCCGATGGCCTTGTAGGCCCCTTCCAACCCTACTATTCTATGATTCTATGATTCTCTCATAGGGGAGATGCTCCAGCTCCTTGATCATTTCAGTTGCCCTTTTCTGCACCTTTTCCAGCTCTACAAAATCCTTTTTTAGGTGTGGTGACCAGAAAAGTACACAGTGTGCCAAGTGTGGCCGCACCATAGATTTGTATAGGGGCAGTATGATGTTGGCAGTTTTATTCTCAATCCCATTTCTAATTATGCCTAACATGGAGTTTGCCTTTTATACAGTGGCTGCACACTGGGTTGACATCTTCATTGAGCTGTCCATCACAACCTCAAGATCTCTTTCCTGGTCAGTCACTGCTAGCTCAGATCCCATCAGGCTATACTTGAAGTTAGGATTTTTTTCCCCAATGTGCATCACTGTACATTTGCTCACATTGAACCGCATTCGCCATTTAGGTGCCCATTCTCCCAATCTGGAGAGATCCTTTTGGAGCTCTTCACAATCCCTTTTTGTTTTAACCACCCTAAATAATTTGGTGTCATCTGCAAACTTGGCCACTTCACCGCTCACTCCTAATTCCAGATAATTTATGAACAGGTTGAAAAGCATTGGTCCTAAAACAGATCCCTGTGGGACCCCACTATTTACTTCCCTCCATTGGGAGAATTTACCATTTATTCCTACTCCATGCTTTCTTTTCTTTAACCAGTTACTGATCCATAAGAGGACCTCTCCTCTTATTCCATGAGTGCTAAGTTTTCTCAGGAGTCTTTGGCGAAGGACTTTGTCAAAAGCCTTTTGGAAGTCCAACTGAACAATGTCCACTGGATCACCCCTATCTACATATTTATGGACACTGTCAAAGAACTCTAAAAGGTTAGTGAGACAGGACTTACCTTTGTGGAAGCCATGTTGATTCTTTTCCTCACTTGGGCAAGACTTCCATTTTCTGAAGGAATCTCTCTTTTCTCTAATGGCTCCCTTAACGCTGCTCGTTAACCGTGCTGGCGACCTCTTGGACTTGGTGCTACTTCTCCTAACTTCTGATTCAGCCACCACCTCCTTTTTTCCCGTGGCGTGCAGAGGTGGTGAAAAGCCTTGTTGCCTTGGCCTCCAGGGCATCTAACTCTTGGAAAGGGAAGCAGGATGGTGGGGCATCCGACGCTTGGTATGTGAAGCTGAATGGTGCTTTCCACAGAGGGACCATCGATATGGGAGTGCAGACATAGCCTAGCACAGCAGGGATATTGCATCTTCAGTGCAGTCACTGTCTAGCCCAGCAGGCCCATTTTTTCTTGAACAGGGCAGTGGCTAGCACAGGAGGGCCATTGAGTATTGATAACGCAGAGTGCCTAGCCCAGAAAAGGGGGAGCCCATCTTGAGACAGGACAACAAGTAGCCCAACAGGGCATATTCTTCATGGACAACCTGCCTGGGGCAGGTTGGGTGGATGTGGAAACAATCCAAGGCCAAGAGTGTCAAGAGGTCACTCACAGAGGGGAACACCCTGAGGGGTGACTGCCGCTTTACCGCCCTGGGCCCAACACCAAGAGCAAATGCAGGAGCAATGCAGATAGATAACTCCCCACATGCCGAAGGGAAGAGGGAGGGGATTAACACTGCATTATTCACCGGGACTTGAAACCGGAGAATGAACCACTCTCTTCCAGCCCAAGTGGAATCTACTGTTCGGAAAAAAAGTAGAACCCCACCAACGGAAGCCAGGTTCAGACTGTTTTGAGAATTTTTACAAGCTGATTCTAGGAATCCAAAGGAACAGAGTGGTGCAAGGGAACATAATTTCTCCTGTGTAGGCAGTTGGTCATCTCTGCTGACCTCATCCTCTCAGGGATCTTCTGACCGAGGCAGGATGACACAGGAGCTATGCCTGTCAGTACCAGTAGTGGTTCTACCACCCCTACATACCAGCGAGCCCTGCTATAGGGAAGAGCTGCCTGGGGTGCAGACATGGACCCAGGGAGTAGTTACCATAGTTTTCTAAATGACAGATCTACCAAGGAAAAAGGAAGGAAGGAAGGAAGGAAGGAAGGAAGGAAGGAAGGAAGGAAGGAAGAGGCATGAATGGACCGAACTGCCATGACTTTCCCACTAGGGCATATTATGTTGGGAAGAGGAGCCTGGGCCCACTAACAAGACAACACCAATGCATATTCTCTAGTGAGCAGTGGCCTGGTACCAGAAAGGTGGACACAAACTGACTCCAGCCCGCCAAGAGTGCCTATTCCTTTCTCAGGCATGACCCTGTTGGGTGACTGAGGGTCTTCATCCCTAGGGTTCAAGGCAAGAGGCTGAGGCAAGAGGCTGAGGCAGGCCTGCGGAGGCAGGCACAGTCTGGACGACGGAGGCAGGAAGAGGCCGGTGTAGGAGGCCAGGCTGGAGGAGCCTGGTGGAGGTGGGCAGATGGAGCCAGGCAGATGCAGGCAGGCGGAGGCTTGAAGAGAGACACCCGTGGGTGCTGGACAGTGCAAATAAGCAATAGCCCCGTGGGGTCCAAGCCACCAAGCCCAGCTATTGCACCCAGGCATGGGGCGTGGGGTGTGGGGTGGGGACCTGGTTGATCCTGCAAGGCTTGTCTGAAGGATAAGCCATGCATACACATGGGCATCACAGTGAAACTGGGAAGTCACATAAAACCCATTATAGTACCTTTGGCGGGGGCTGGGCGGGGAGGCAGGTGGGCCAAGGTTTATATCAGATAGTGGTAATGAAAATGTGATGCCCTTCCTGACTGAAAGAATGACAGAAACTATCCAAATACAGAGAAACAGCAGTCTGAGTGAGTGTGCTGCTCAGTTGCCTCAGTTGCTGGAGGGTGGGGTAGCCCAGCTGGTGACCCGGGGAGGTGACCATGAATAACAATACAGGACTCTTTTGAGGCCCAGTAATTGGTAGGTATGACTACAATTCCGTTAAAGGAACATCCCTGGGTAAACAATTCTGGTGCCAAGGAGGCCATGGGGGGAAACAAAACAATCACAGACTCTGTGACTGGCCACGACCACAAGGGAGGGAATGGAATGGAGGAGATTAAAAATAAAATACAGTAATGAGACGGCCCTGTTGGGATGAGTACATCCTTTAAGGAACGTCCATGGGAGGGCAATTCTAGGGAGTGCCAGGGAGGCAGAGGGGGTTTGCAATAGTTATATATTGTTTAATTATTCTTCTTTTTCTGCTCCCCAAGAAAATTATTGGTTCTGCAGTTAAACCTTTCATACTCTGAATACTGAATGTAATGCAGAGATGGGGGTGGGTAACTGGGAAGCGCTTTGGTCTAAAGAGAAGATTGAGTGTGAGACCTCCCACCAGAATGCTCTCTCAAGAGGGTAGGTGAGGAGGTAGGGGTGGGAAAAAGACAATGATGCCTTGCCCACCGGGGCATCTGACTCTGGAAGGGCAACTTGATTCTGTAAAGCGGACAGTGCCTAGCCCAGAGGGGCAACTCGATTCTGTAAAGTGCACGGTTGCTAGCCCAGAGGGGCATCTGACTCTTGGGAGTGGAATGTGCTGGTGCTCAGGAACACGTAGTTATAATGGTTGTCTTCTCAATATAATATTTGTGGTGTTCTGCTCATGCAATGTGTAATAGAGTTGCTGCAGTTAAAAAGGTTGTGCTTATTTCTTCAGATACACTGCAATGTGACACCAAGATGGTGCTGGGTAACTTGGAGAACAGTGCCTTGCCCACCGGGGCATCTGACTCTGGAAGGGCAACTCGATTCCGTAAAGTGGACAGTGCCTAGCCCAGAGGGGCAACTCGATTCCGTAAAGCGGACAGCGGCTAGCCCAGAGGGGCAACTCGATTATGTAAAGCGGACAGTGACTAGCCCACAAAAAGGTATTCTTGAGACAGGACAACGAGTAGCTCAACAGGGCATATTCTTCATGAAAGACCCACCTGGGGCAAGGCGGTTGGACATGGAAAGAAACCAAAGCCAAGACCTCCCAGAGGGCGCTTACATAGGTGAACACCCTGAGGGGTGACGGCAGCTCTACCACCCTGGGCCCAACACCAGAGCAAATGAAGGAGCAATACAGAAAGAAAACTCCCTACATGCCAAAGGGAAGAGGGAGGAGATTGACACTGCATTATTCACCAGGACAAGTTGAAACTGGAGAATGAACCACTCTCTTCCAGCCCAAGTAATACAGGAATCTACTGTTTTGAAACAACCCCCCGCCCCACCAATGCAAGGTGAGGACGTTGACATTAAAAATAATAAAATATCCAAATCAGTTCTCTGGAGACTCTTTCCCTGAAGGTGGAAGACAACACAGCCTGCCTTCCAGGAGGGCCCATCCACATAGCAGACCTATGCCATCTCAGTAAAATTGGAGGGAGACAGATGCTACAGCATCCTCTTACATTCAGAGCTAGGTTCTGTCACTGAGCGCAGAGACTGACATAATTAAGTATGGCAGAGAAAGAGGAGGAAGACATATATGCCCTGAGTGGAGGACCCTTACAGATACAGACATGGTAGTATATCATCCCCCTGGGTAAAACCATAGTTGGGTTGGTGTAGTGAAGCTCACTGAAATGATAATAGGAAGAATAGTACAAATAAGTCCTATAGTTAATGTGATTATGTGTGCAGCTCAGTCACCTGAGGGATTGAGGGTGGGGTAGCCCAGCAGGGGCAGGTTGACTTTTGAGGAGGACCAGCTGCTTCACTAAGTTGGTGGGGTGGCACCATGTCACCTGCCATGGAGAACACTCTCTCACTTGGGACACTGGTGGGTGGGCAGCTGAGTCTTTCCCTGGCCACACAAGCTAAGTCCAGCCAAATTTGGCTGCAGGAAGACCAGTAGGCCATGCGGTCCGTGGTCCAGTCCTCCAGAGGCTCTGCCAGGTAACGCTGCACAGACGTTATAGCGGCATCCTGGTGGACAGGTTGGGTGCCTCTCCCCTAACCCCTGGCCTCTGGTCCTGCTGGGACTGATGCCACTGGAAGGGATGGGGAACAGTCTCTCCTCCTCCTTCAGTTACCCCATCCTCTTTGCCCATTTCCCCCTCACTTGCCCCACCAGTTTCTACAGCCACAACATCGGGGAGTTGTCCCCACAAAGGCCGTCTTTCAGGTGCAGATCTCACATGGTGGCCAACATGTATGTCCTCTCCCAGTACAGGGGCTCCACCTGCTGAACTAGGCCATCCCTCAGCCTTGTCACCACTTCCCTCTCGTCTGGCAGGAAGCGCCTTCCTGTGACAGGTTCCCCAGTCTCCAGAAACTCGCCCATCTGCTTCTGGAGATGCTGAGCCACAGGGATCACCTGGCCAAGGAGGGCGGTGCTGGTTCTCAGGGCCTCCATGGCCTCAAGGAATGGCTTGAGGACCACCATGAGCTGGGACATGGCATCCCACTGCTGCCCGCCCAGGGGTCTCTGGATGTCAATGTCCCTGACCCTAGACACCCTGTGGACAGCACGCTGTTGCTCCAACATACGCTCAAGCATGAGGTAGGAGGAGTTCCAGCGTGTTGCCATGTCCTGCACCAGCCTGTGCTGTGGGAGTCCCAACTCTGCCTGCTTCTCCCACAGCAGCTTACTGCCCTTGATGCTGTGGTGAAAGTGCCCAGCCACATTCCTGCAGCTCTCCAACAGGTTATGGATGCTGGACATGGGGGTGGAATACGTCTTGCTGCTGCCCAAGGTCACGGTCAGGTTGAAGATATGAGTGATGCAGCAGATGCCCTCAAATCTGCCAATGTGCACAGCCTTCACCATGTTGCCCGCCTCCCCCATCCATGACCATGTATCCGTGGATGAACTGGTGACCGGCCAACCACCCCTCCACCGTGCGCTTCATGGCCTCCATTATCTCTGCTGCTGTGTGAGTCTGGTCCATGACTTGCATGTGAAGGAGGGCCCAGCAATACCCATCCTCCCTGCCAGTCCCAGAAGTGGCTACCGTCCCTGGGGCTGCCCACCAGTGAGCCATCAGGGACAAGTAAGCATGCGCTCCTCCCTCGCTGGACCAAATGTCTGAGATGAAGTATACCATCTGTGACTGTGCCTGGTACAGATGGTCCACCAGTTTCTCCCAGCATGCCCAGTACAGGGAGGGCACCACCCACCTGCTGAGGGTGATGTGACATGGCAGCTTGTAGTAGGGCACCACCAGGGCCATCTTGAACCCCACATTTTCAATGAGACAGAATGGCTGGTCATCCAATGCCACCATCTCACCGATGCAGTTGGTGAACTGGTTGGGAGCTGGAAACCTCCACCTGGGGGACCCATACTTCCCCCACCCCATCTCCTCCATGGTGGCCTGCCTAAGCCTCTTAGGAGTGAAATCCGGAGAGCTTGCAGGAGTTCTGGCGCCACTACCAGCCTTATGCTTGCCCCTGCTGCTGGCCTGTTGGGATGTGGGGGCCTCTTCTTCCTTGTTAAGTGCTGGAGCAGGCTGCTGGTGCTGTAGTGCCCTGGCTGTTTCCCCCTGCTCAGAGACGCCTTGCAGTGGCGGCACATGGAAGCGCTGGGATCGGCTCCCAACTCAAAGTGGTTCCACACAATGCTGCCCTGATGTTTCGGGGGAGGAGGAGATGCAGACTGCCTGCCTTCAGTCTAGGGGCACACACATGAGCGGGGGGAACAATGGAAGAGGGGTTGGGTGCTGGAGCCTCTGACTGCTGTTCCTCCTCCAACACACCGTGGAGGATCTCCTTCTCTTCACCCTCCACTCCACTGAGGACATCAGACACCTCTGAACTAACGTCCATCAGTAGGCTCCCCTCTTCCACTACAGAAAGTGATGTTGCTCCGCCTTGGGCAAGAGTGTGACTACTGCACCTGCCCACACCAGCCTCCTCAAACAGTGACCTCTGAGCACTGCAACTGGCCTCCACACTCTGCTGCCCTACTCCACCAGGATGCACTATCTGGACTAGGGGACAGACAGCTCACCCAACAGCGCTGCTAGTGACAATAGCACCTTGCCCACCTCTGCCCCTGCCAACACCCTGAAGATGCCTCATATTGCACTGGATTGCTTTGCCACACAGTGGAGTGTTATTGGAATGTTCTTTTATGGAAGGCAGGATAACTTCAAGAAATCCAGGGCGACAGTCCAGACGGTAAGATAACAGCCAAATCAAACAATAAAAAAAATCCCTTCTTTAATTTCTGTTTTGGGAGGATCAACACAGAGAAGACACAGATAGTTCACTTCAGCAAGGGGGTGGGGGAACACACAACACACACATAGCCTGCTATGGGGTTGGACTCGATGGCCTTGTAGGCCCCTTCCAACCCTACTATTCTATATGATACTATTCTACAATATGCTTTTCTTTAAGAATTTAGAAAGAAAAAAAACCTAAATGCTTGAATATGACTTAAAAAGGCGGAGGGGGGGGGGATGCCCAGAAGTCAATGTTTGCTTTTAAAAATTGAAGTAAGACTGAGTTTGTAAAAATCTAACGGAGACAGAGTTGACTGACAAAAATGACAAGGAAATGGAGAAAGCAGAACTGAGAGTTGACGTTAAACAACAAACCCAGCCTTTTCCGGCATCCAAAATTGAGATAAACAAACAAACAAACACAGGAATGGCGGGGGAGGGGAGAGTGTAGCAGCAACAAGTGAGGAAAAGCTATGTTAGTTTGAAAAAGTATGGAAAGGAGAGATGAATCTAATCAAATACAAATAACAAATGAGTCGGAGGTAGAAAGAAATAGGAGAAGGTGGCTGGAAGAGGTGCTGCAGCCCAAACGGGATGGATGATCAAGGAGCGAAGGATGGGAATGCTCCCAGTACAACCAAGCTGTTTCCTTTTAATTTAAATTTTGAGGAAAGCCTAATGGCGATCAAAATTGAATAAATTGAAGGAACAACTCCTAGGAATGCACACATATGCACGCACAGTCACGCACACACACACACACACACACGATCAACTACCCACACCAGCCCTCTCTCCCGAAGACACAGCTAGCACAATAACTGAATGCAGCCTTTCGCTGAAGTATATATACCCCCTTCCTCCACCACTCTCTCTGATTGGAGACTGCTGGTGTTGGTTCTGGCTGAGAGTTCCTATTCACCAAAGCACACTGCCTCCTCCTCCTGCACTTATCTTCCCGCCTCCCCCTGCCTTCCCACATCTGCTCACCTTCACCCTCCCACCCTCCTCCTCCTCCCCCTCATGCCCCTCCACATGAGCATTCAGAAGTTGATACATTTTGAAAACAGCCTGTCTGGACTGCTCAAGCATTAAATAGAGCTCCAAATATATGGGGCAGAGGAGGCGCTTCATGGGGGGGGGGAACTTTGCCCCGGGTTGCATTGGTACTGCTCTGACCTGCTTTGTATCATGAGGATTTTGCTCTGAATAAGCCCGCTTTGCCTCGTTATTCGGGCTTCATAACGAGGCGGTCCACAGCCCTACTTAACGCACAGGCAGGCTGTTATAGGGAGAGGGATTCCTGCAGATATTCGGGTCCCAAGCAGTTTAGGGTTTTAAAGGGATGTGCCAGAACCTTGAATCAAACTCAGAAGTGAAGAGACAGGCAATGCATCTCTTTTAGAATCATTCTGCCCTTGCTGATGCTTCTGGATTGTCTTCAAGTACAGCCCCACATAAAATGTGTTACAATAACCCAGTCAGGAAGTTAGCAAAGCAAGAGATTAGGTAGACAGCAGCCAAAAATAGGAACATTTCAGCTGTAGTGCCTTATTTTGGAACACCCTTCCTAGGGAGACTAACCTGGGCCAGATCTACACCTTGTGTCATAACATTATGATCCCATCATGGTAACACTATATCCCTTTTGTGCATTTATACTACATAGGACACACTATGACATTTGTTGCAGTATTTTGGATAATGTGGAATAAAAAGCAGGAAATAACACTACGATAGTGGTATAACGAATATGTGATGTGCTTCAACACTTATCAGTGCACTTCAATACTGCTATAAAGCAGTAGTGTGGATCTAGCCCTGGTCCCTACCTATGTCGTTTTGGTACCAAAGAGCTTTTATTTATTTTTAAAATGTATTTACAAGATTTATATACTGCTGTCCATCCAATAAAATGTCTGACAGGTGAACAATGAAAAGAGGAGAAATCAGCAGCAGCACTGAAATACAGAATTAAAACCTTTAAAGTCAGGTTTATTTTTCTGGACTTTTAAAACAGCAGTTGAGTTGTTTAACCAGCTGCCTGACATTCTTATTCATTTTAATGGCTGCTGCTGTTTTTACTATTGAGTTGTTGTTTTACTGCATTTTTATTTTGGGATTTTATTGTTACCTTATTTTTTCATAAGTTTGTTGGCTGTTCTGCGACTAACAGAATGTCACCACATAATGTCTCGGAAGGGAGTCTTCTCCGTTGTGGTCCCTCTAGAACACCCTCCCTTTCTATTAGGGAGGCAGATAATGTGGTATGTTTTAACTGCCTCCTGAAAATGTACCTTTTTAGGCAAGCTTATAGGCTGTAGGCTTATAATTTAGGCTTTAGGCTTATATAAATTTAGGCAAGCTTCTAACTTATAGTTTAGGCTTATAATTGACCATCATGTTGCTGCTGTATTTTATTCTTTCTTTTGATTTTACCTTTGTATATTCCACAAGAAAAGCGGAATATACACTACCTAAAAACCCGCTTTCACAGGTCACATGGCACTTGAGACCACCGTACTTCAGGGTTGGGAGGGCGGAGTCCAGCGACTAGAACTGAATGCCATCAACCGCTTAGGTGCTGCTCAGCCAATGAGAGAGACTTGTTCCCCACCCGTGTCCATGCTCCCCTGCTCAGGGAAGTTTAATGGAAGTGCTGAATTAAGCCCCTGTAGTTTACCCCACACCTCTCCCTTCTCATCTACCATTGGGATATTGTGAAAGGTTAAAACAGTGCAGCTACAGATTGTGATTGGGTAAAGCAGGTTACTGCATTATTGTAAATGGGAAAACAGCACTACTATGATATTAAGAATGAGTAAAGCAGGTTACTGTGATATTGTGAATGGGCAAACAGTGCTACTGCGATATTGTGAATGGTTAAAATAGCACTACTGATTATTCACTAGTTGAACAGAAACCACTAGCAGAACAGGTTTTCCTTCCCCTGCAGCTTCCCCATGACCCCACAAATCTGCTCCAGGAGCTTTGGGGACCTTCTGGACTAGATTTGGGGTATACATAGGGGCCTGCAGGGGGAGGAGAGGATGGGGAAGTTGTGTCAGCGGAAGATGTGTTGCAGGAGTGGTTCTGCTCACATGACTTCTGGATCCAATCCCAAGTCCTTTATCTGTCCATCTGCCTTTCATCAAAGGCGCTCAGAGTTTTTATTTGCACTACAATCCTGTGAGGCAGGCCAGGCTGAGAGCTAGTAACTGGCCTCTGGTCATCCAATAAGCTTATGGCTCACTGAGCATTTAACACAAGTCTCCCTAAGACTTGTCACTCAAACCACCACACCATGCTGGCTGTCATGATGGAACATATGGGAGAGGATGATCTCTGTTTGCATTTTGCTGTTCTCCATTCCAACTCTCCAGACATGATGAAAGGCATGACAATAACAGGCTCACATAAGTACTTTTATGTTTGTATTTATCTTAATGATGAGGCCACTGTCTCTATCTTAATTTATTTATTTCCTTATTTTTATTTATTTTCATTTTATATATACGAACTGCTACAGAAGCACGGATCTCCTCCTTGCCCACCAGCCAGTCACCCTAGGATACATTGTTCCCCTCTCCTCCTTTTCTTTGAAATGGAATGTGTGCGCACTCCTAGACAGTGCCGCTGTCTTTAGAGATAGCATTTCAGCATTCCACTTCCTGGAACCGTCATGCGACCACAGCAGGGCACAGCACATGGGGTGATCACATGACCATTCAAGGAAGTTACTGTTGGGCAGGGAGAACCATGCTTCTACAAGCACAAAAGGAGGTTTTCTAAAGTAGTGATAACTTCAGAAAAGCTCCTTTCTGGCTGAAAAAAGGTCATGCAGCAGGTGCTTGTAACCAATCTCAATCTGAATAACAAAGTTTGTTGCATAGGGATCCAAGCCTGATACACATACAGGCATTATGAATGTAGCAGGTTCCGCTTATGAGCCACCTAATTTAGGGTTTTGTAGGTATCACTATTTTTCAGTGGTGGCCCTGTATTTATGAAGTGCTCAGGAAGTATGTACAGCCTCATCACTGGTGATTTTTAAAAGAAGTCTTTAAGACTGCAATCCTATACATACTTACCTAGGAGTATGCCCCATTGACTTCACTGAGCATACTCCTGAGTAGACATGTATAGGATTGGAGTGTAAATGTTTTTACTTTGCAATTAATTGTTTGCATCTCAATGAAGATTTATTAATTGTTGTACCTTGATGAAGTTTTACTACCCATTTTAAGGGGCATATTGTAGAATTTAACTTGAGAGTGTTTTTTATGTTATTATGTTTATTGTATAATTATGCTGTATACCAAGTTTTGAGAGCAATTGCCCCAAAGCCATTTATAAATCTTTTAATAAATAAAAATGAGGAAATAAGGACACCACCAACTCCGAAATCCTGAATGCTCCGAAGAATGCTGCGGCATGAAACAAAGTGGCCTCGTGTGGAGAGTTGCACAAAGAAGGCCACAGACCCTGTAAACCCAGCAATATATCTGGCGACAGAGGTGTCTGGGGTCAGGTGGCGCCAGGAACCCCCTGGACCAACCCTGAAGCACCTGGATATCTGCAGTGTTGTCAGCCACACCCTTCATTTTAGACCAGAAGGCCAGTGCAGCGAGCCTTCCCCTGATGGTCCGGGCCGCGAGACCCCGCCTGTGGGCATCAACACAAAACTGAAGTAAGTGATCGACTGGTATTGGCCACAACTGTGGCAGATGTGCAGCCACCCAGAAGGAAAAGAACTCCCTGCCTGATCTGGTGTAAGCAGCTCTTGTGCTAGGGGCTAAGGACTGCAGGAGAGCCTGTTCTGCCTCTTCCAGCCAACCTCCCAAAGAGTGGCTGGCATGGTGTCTGGCATAGCACGTGCCCAAGGGGCCAGCTCCCGGAAACGCTGCACCTGGTTACTTGACAATGCGTCAGCCAAGGCATTGTGCAGGCCGGGAATGTGCCGTGCACGGAATAAAATATTACACTGAAGGCACTGCAACGTGAATGCCCGGTCCAAAGCCATGACTATTGCTGCGAGATGACAAAGAATTAATGACCTGAACGGTGGCTTGATTGTCACACCAGAAATGTACGATGGAATTAGAAAGTTGAGCCACCCACAGATGCGCAGCAGCATATATTGGGAAGAGTTCTAAGAAGGTAAGGTCCTTTCCCACACCCAGATCTAGCCACTCTGCCAGCCACTGAGCATGACACCAGCGATCCCGAAACACAACCCAAAGCCCAGGGTCCCAGATGCATCAGAGTGTATCTGCAATTCTGCTTCTAATAATAACTTGCGCCTCCAGAAGGAAACACCATTGAACATGTTGAGGAAATGCAGCCAAACAGAGAGATCATCCTTCATGGCAGACGATACCTGAATCCGATGGTGTGGGAGGCGCAGGCCCCACATGGCGTTACAAAAACGTCTAAGGAAGGCCCTGCCAGGGGCAATTACCTGACAGGCAAAGTTAAGGTGACCGACTACTTCCTGGAGGGCCAGGAGTGTGACCTGCTTAGAATGCAGCATGTGCAAGCAAAATCCTGTCCCTTAGGGCCTCCAGTTTGTCAGCTGGGAGCCTACAAAGCTGCTTCACAGAGTCTAGTTCAATGCCCAAAAACGTAATAGTGGGGGAAGGGCCCTTGGTCTTTTCCTCTGCCAAAGGTACACCCAGCTCATCAGCAAGGGCGGAAAATTCCTGCATTAGTCAAACACACTGGGGGGGTACCAGGTGGCCCCGCAAATAGGAAGTCATCCAGGTAGTGCACAACACTATGGGACCTGGTTTTATAAGTCAAAGCTCATTCCAAGAAGGAACTGAACTTCGCAAACATAGCACAGGATACCAAACATCCCATAGGTAGGGCCCTGTCCACATAAAATTGACCTAAAAAACTGAATCCCAGAAGGTCGAAGTCTTCAGGGCAAATTGGCAGGAGGCAAAATGGGGATTTAATGTCGCATTCCCCATGAGAGCACTGGGGCCCAGCGCCTTCACCATGGATACTGCTGTGTCAAATGACGTGTAGTGTACAGAGCATAGGTGCTCAGGGATGGCATCATTCACCGATCCACCCTTGGGGAAGGGCAGGTTGTGGATTAGTCTGTATTCACCCACGGCCTTCTTTGGCACAATGCCCAATGGAGAGACCCTGAGGTTAGGGAAAGGGGGGGAATCAAATGGGCCAATGACCCGCCCCGCAGCCACCTCTTTATTGATCTTATCTTTGACTAACTGTTCAAAACCTGCGATAGATTTCTGATTCTGGGAAATTTGGGCCCGGCATTGGCCCAGAAATGGAATCCTGAAACCCAGGGAAAATCCCTTGTCCAAATAATGGGTGTTATCCTGGAGCGGGTATCGCCTCAAAAGGCGCCTCAGGGGCCCCAACTTAATTGGACTGGGCCCCTTTTGGCGGAGGTTGTGGGCCACCACTGGACTTCCTGCCACCCTGCCATTCCCAATTTGAGCCCTGCAGACCTTTGGCCTTTGGGCAGCCAATGAAGGCATGTTGTCCCCACAAATGGAGCATGCATGGCGAAATCGGCATGGATTCTTGAAGCAGACACCCTTGGAGCCGAACTCCCAGCAGAGTGCGCAGCGTTGAACCACCTGTCCCGCCCCAGCTTTAGGAGCTGCAGTGGGCGTCAGCTAGGGATGTACGAAAGTCACTTACCTGTTCGCGGATTATGCTGATGCTGGGGGGGAGGCGCTCTGTCCCTCCCCCCGAAATTCTGGCCGGGGGGGAGGCGCTCCGTCCCTCCCCCCCGAAATTCTGGCCGGCTGGCTCCACTCCGCAGGGATTCTGCGAAGCTGCCAGCCGCTGGCTAGCATGGACGCAAATGGCAGCGGCCATAGCCGCCGCCGTTTGTGTCCCTGCAGTCAGCCGTGATAGGCTACATAAATGTTTACGTAGCCTATCACGGCTGATTTAAAAGAAAAAAAAAAGCGCGTACGCAAATGTAAAGCGTAGAGTAAAGCGTGTCTACGCTATTTGCGTTCCCCTTATTTTCGCCGTAGTCTACGTAAATCTTTACGTAGTCTACAGCGACCAAATAAGGAACGCGAATGGCGGCTCCCTATGGGGGCCGCCATTAGCCGTACGCGCTTTTTTTTTTTTAAAGTCACCCGTGATAGGCTACGTGACGATTAACGTAGCCTATCACGGCTGACTTTGCAAATCTAGCCATGATAGGCTACGTTAATCGTTACGTAGCCTATCACAGGGGCGTTTTTGTTTTTGTTTTACTTTTCTTGTAATGGTGGCGGCAGCAGCCGGTCGAAAGACCGGCTGCCGCCCCCGCCCCTGACGAAGACCTGCTGAACCGCCGCTGGGACCCGCCGCCAGGAGGGACATTCGTGAAAGGTAAGTCCCATCCTGGGGGGGGGGGCAGGGGGCGGGGGGGTGGAGAATTTCTCCCCAAACAACCTTCGGAGGACTGAATGTGTTGGCACTCGGCCGCCCGAAGTTTCGGGGAGAAATTCTCCCCCATCCCTATTATATGATATCAAGATACTTAGTGAGGACCCAACCATGCTCTGGATGCTTCTGCTGTATGATACCCATATAAATTAAGAAGCCAGGCAACCAGTTGGCCCAAGTGCGAGACACCTTCCTATGCCGGGCCTTCTCCTGATCCTTGTCGATAGATTTCTCCCCTTCTTTTGTTTCAGACTCTCAGAATAGCAGGGAAAAGACGTTGACAAACTCTCCCCATAGTATTTTCTCCCTGGTGGCCGGCAATAGGTGGTATCCCAGGGGGGTAGATGTCCCCCCGGTTGGGATTGCTCCTTTATCTACATGGCCATAAGGGTCCTTGTCACTTGCCCCAAGCTCAGTAGAGCCTTCACCCACTGGGCCACGCCACACGGCAGCGCAAGCGGCCATGGCAGGTGGGGCGTGTTGAGGAGCCTCCCCGGTGCAGGGCATGTGAGGATCAGAAGCCAGAGGGGCTGTGAGTGTTTCTCCCACCTCAACCCCACCTGCAGGGTTTGGAGCAGGGCCCAGGGCCCTGTGGGGTTGGGCAGACACAGGGATGCCAGTCATGTGAAGTGGCCCTGCCTGGAGCGGCATAGCTTTGGGCCGGGAGCATGTATCCCAGGCTGAAACAGTGAGGCGGTGCACCTGGTGAAGGGAACCGTGGGATACCACCCGTTGGGGTGTGAAATGGCCAACTCATCCCTGCTATAAAGGGGAACCACCCGTATGGCAGGAACTAGTTCCAACCGGCCGGTGGTGCCATCCCCCCCGGTCCCGAAACCTCACCTGAGCGAAGGTTGGTTGCAGCGTCCAGGATCTGGCTACTGTCCAGAACTGCTGGAGCTGGTGAAATGGATGCCGGCGACCCTTGCACAGGAGGGGGCTGCTCCGCAAGTGGGCACACTGGCGCTGAGGCCATTGCAGATGCGGCCTGCCCAGTGACGACCTGCTGAGAAGCCTCGATGGCTTCCAGCCTCTCTGAAATAGAAAGCAATACATCTTTGCGAGCTTGCCCTCTAGTTACCCTAGAACCTGAAGTCCGGGGAACCCGCCTGGCAGGGGTGGTTAATGGAGGGATCCCTAAGTCCCTCTCGGCAGCCTTGAGCCTAGCCAGAATGAGGGCCATGTCAGGATCCTCATCTTTGGATGAGGAAGAGTCGGCCCTATGGAACTGGTGCTTAGCCAGGGGGCAAGGGGCTTTGCCCTTGCCTTTTTTGCATATCAGACCCTTCTTAGGTGGCATCACTGTGTATTGGGAATGCGCTACCCTCTCACTCTCTCACAATAAACTTTTTAAATTATTATTATTATTATATTTTATATTATTGGTATTGTTGTTGTTGTTGTTAATTTATTTCTTATTAATGTATTTATATAATCCCCCTTTTCTTTGTTTAAAAAATATTTATTATTATTATTATTATTATTATTATTAACTTAAAATTCAGGCACTACAGGCCACCAGGGGGCATTGATAAGCCCAACTCTCGCTATGTTTTTTTGAGGAGGGAGCCGGAGAGGCTATTCTGCTTCCAGCCGGCTACTCAGTACCAGGGGGGTGCCCAAAAGTGTGAGAAAAAAGTCCCCCATCCTCTTGGGGGGTGTAGGCGATAAGAGGCCAGGGGCCCACTGCAGGCTGCTGCAGGAATCAGCGGCTAAAGGGGCAGGTTCAGTGCCCGGGAAAGAACTTCCTCTCCCTCAGATCAGGCAGCGAGGGAAAACAAACAGCCGCTGTAATGCGTGGCAAAATCAGGGAGGGAAAGCAAACAAAGACCCCCCCCACTGGGCTGTCCTGGCTGCTGCGCCGCGACAAATCGGGCCCCCGAGGAGAAGCGTGGAGCAGGCAAGCTCCAACTCTCCCCAGAAAGCACAGAGGGGCAGGCACAAGAAGAAGGAATCCCCGCTCCCCGAATCAGACAACAGCTGATCAAAGTGGTTGGCGCAGCCTTAAATAGTGGCCAGCTCGACCCCCCCCCCCAGGTGAAGCAAGGAGCGAAGGCCAAAGGCAAGAAATAGCCTTTGTTCTTGACCCGTCCTCCCCCCACCACAACAGCCCCCCACCGCAGCCAGGCAAGCCAGGTGCAGGGTGAGGGCACTTACGAAAGAAGGAGAAAAATGTCTGCTTATCCACTTCTTCAGTCATACATAATTGTGTACACCTCTATCATGTCTCCCCATACTCACCGTTTTTCTAAGCTAAACAATACCACATGTTATAACCTTCCCTCATAGTGGAAGGGGAGCTGCTCCAGCTCCCCTTATAATTTATTATAAAATATAATAATAATAATTTAAAAAGTATATTATTATTTGCCTTTTTCTGCACTTTCCTCTATTTATTTATTTATTTATTATATACCTAGGTCACCTTTCAGGGCAGAAACTCTCCCAAGGTGGCTTTCAAGGCCAAGATCAGCACTTTAAATTGGGCCTGGAAGCAAACCAATAGCCAGCGTAAGTGTAATGTACTCCAACTGTTTGGCCCACATGAACACTCTTGCTGCCGCGTTCTGTAGCAATTTTCTGAACCTTCTTTAAAGGTGACCACATGTAGAGTAGATGACGTAACCTAGCCTGGATATGTAGGTTATTTTCATTGTTCAAAGTAGACTGGGATCTCTTTTTATTAAGCAAAAAATGAAAGACAAGGAAATATTTGGATTTAATACTAGAGAAAGAGTGTCACAAAACTCTGAAAACCAACTGTGACAAACGAAGAGGAAAGGCAACAAAGAAAAAAAGACTGGGCCTCCTTCGATGGACTATAAAAGTGTGAAAAGATTTCCTCTGGCTACCCAATATCTGTCATTTATTGAATCGATTAATTTATTTCTCACAGCCAAACCACTGCCTTTAAAAAGGCTTACTCGTATGCTTTCCCCTGTTCCTATCGATTCGTTTTGGGTAAAAATATCAATAATTTTGTATAGATCTAGCCTTTTAAGTTACTTAATTATTGATTGAGAAACAGTTGCTCAGACTGAGCAGGCAGGTTTCTGGCGTGTTCAACAATAACAAGAAAAAGAGGTTTTTGCATGGATAGGAATTGAATGGCGGAACACTCTTGTTCATCATCTATAGACCAGTCAATGGTGACAAGCAACAGCTTTTCATGATGTATTTTCTTTGATCCCGCATAGCCAACATTTGCTTGTTTCCTTTGTTAGCTATAGCAAGCTAAAGGAGAAAAGGGATGGCCTATGCAGTTATAACTTATGAACATCACTAGAGACAGCTCTGTTAATACTGTTGATAATGGGTTGTTTCCAGTGGGTTGTATCTAGTGTTAGTCTAACTTAAGTCCCATTCATTTCAGTAACTCTTCTGCTCTAAACAGGACTAACAGTAGATACAACTCAATGACAAACAATAAGTGTTACGGTATGGAGCTGATGATTCCAGCAATTTACTGTCTAGCCCTTTTGTAAAGTAAGGACTGAATTGCACATTAAATGTGAACATCCACTTCATTCAGAATGTTCATCTTGTTGATCTTCTTATGACTGCAGACAAGCATTGAATTTCACATCTCAGTGAAATCCATGTGATAATATTTTCAAGTATAAGAGCCAAATTAGGTGATACATTAAGGGCACCATCCTATTGATGTTTAGACAGAGAAAAGGCCTACAACTCCCAGCATTCCCCAGCCAGCCATGTTGTAGGCCTTTTCTCTGTCTAAACATGCATAGGATTACGCCCTAAACATTTCACTGCATTTAATGGGTTGTATCAAGACTTAGTCAAACTTAGAGTAGCTATGGATGAGCACCTGCACTTTACACTTGAAATGCATACTGAACAAAAGAACATAAGAAGAGCCATGCTGGATCACAGCAAGGTCCATCTAGTCCAGCATTCTGTTCACACACTGGCCAACCAGCTGTGGAAAACCAGAGAATCATAGAATCATAGAATAGTAGGGTTGGAAGGGGCCTACAAGGCCATCGAGTCCAACCCCCTGCTCAATGCAGGAATCCAAGTCAGAGCATCCCCAACAGATGGCTGTCCAGCCTCATCTTGAATGCCTCCAGTGTGGGAGAGCCCACCACCTCCCTAGATCATTGGTTCCATTGTCATATTGCTCTAACAGTCAGGAAGTTTTTCCTGATGTTCAGCCAGAATCTGGCTTCCTGTCACTTGAGCCCATGATTCCGTGCCCTGCATTCTGGGATGATCGAGAAGAGATCCTGGCCTTCCTCTCTGTGACAACCTTTCAAATACTTGAAGAGCGCTATCCTATCTCCCCTCAGTCTTCTCTTCTCAAGGCTAAACAGGCCCAGTTCTTTCAGTCTCTCCACATAGGGCTTTGTTTCCAGTCCCCTGATCATCTTTGTTGCCCTCCTCTGAACCCTCTCCAGCTTGTCTGCATCCTTCTTAAAGTGCGGTGCCCACCCAGAACTGGACACAGTACTCCAGATGAGGCCTAACCAGTACTGACTAGAGGGGAACTAGTACTTCCAGGGATTTGGAAGCTATGCTTCTATTAATGCAGCCCAAAAGAGCATTGGCCTTTTTTGCAGCCATATCACATTGTTGGCTCATATTCAGCTTGTGATCGACAACAATTCCAAGATCTTTCTTGCTTGTAGTGTTGTTGAGCCACATATCCCCCATCTTGTAACTTTGCATTTGGTTTCTTTTCCTAGGTGAAGAACTTGCCATTTCTCCCTATTAAATTTCATGCTGCTGTTTTCTGCCCAGCACTCCAGCCTATCAAGATCACTTTGAATTCTGTTTCTGTCTTCCTAAGTATTAGCTATCCCGCCCAATTTTGTGTCATCTGTAAATCTGATCAGCATTCCCTGCACCTCCTCTTCCAAGTCATTAATAACAATGTTGAAGAGCACTGGGTCCAGGACCCTGCGGTACCCTGCTAGTTACCTCTCCCCAGTTTGAGAAGTTCCCATAGATAAGCACTCTTTGAGTCCGATTCTGTAGCCAACTGTGGATCCACTGGATCGCTGTTTCATCTATCCCACTTTGAGCTAGTTTGCTCATCAGGATATCATGGGGCACTTTCTCGAAAGCTTTGCTGAAGTCGAGGTATATGATGTCCATAGATTCCACATGGATGAGAAGAAAGGGATACCTGTCAGTGGGCTTTGTGAGTGCAGGCAACCCTTCAGTCACATCTCTAATCTGTCCTCCCGGGAGAGAGCATACCTGGCAAGTCCACGGGTCTTTGCGACATACTTGGGTTTTGATCCCACGCAGCAAGGAGTCTCCCACTATTCCTCCTCTTCTCTTCTTGTTGTTGTAGGCCTTGGTTTCATTGCCTCTGCTTGACTGACCTTCAGCCTCTTGCTCACTCTCATGAAGGTTTCTCTGTAATCCTTCCTCTGCAGTCTCATCCTCAAGTACGTGGAAACGGTTCCATAGTTCCACTGCCTCCACTGGTGCCAAGTGTCTTCTAGTTCTTCTGCTCCTAACTGTCACCCTTTTCCAAGGAGTATCCTCTACTTCATTTTTCCTCACCTCAGCAATTTCTTCTTCTGCCTCAGCTTGCTGTTGCTCTTCTAACTCCTGTACTTCGCTTTGCTGCTGTAGTTCCACCGTTCTGTCCAAGAACTCTTCATGTTCCCTGGAGGGTCGACACTCGCTGCTCCAGTCCTCTTACTTTTTCTTCCAGCAGTGTGATCAACTTGCACTTGTTGCACGTGGAGGCTATGTTGTTCTCAGGGAAGAAAACAAATATGGCACACACCTTGCAGGTCATCACCACTGGAGAGTCTTGTCCTTCCATAGTCTCGTTTCCCCTTTTGTGTCTAGCTTTCTGTTTGTTCTAGAGTAGCCTGGTCCTGGTCCTCTACTCACTGCAGGTTAAAAACAGAGTCTCACTGGTATGGAAGTGTGTGTAACAAGACAAATTAAAAAAAAAGAAAAAGTAAAAAAAGTAAAAAAAAACCCCCACAAGTTGGTCATGAATGCAATAGTATCCTCTTGGCTGTGTTCCCCAGCAACTGGTGTACATTGGCATACTCCCTCTGATACTGGAAGTACCATATAGCCATGATCCTTAGCCATTGATAGCCTTATCTGCCATGAATTTGCCAAATCCTCTTTAAAAGCCATTCAAATTGGTGGCCATCACGACATGTTGTAGTAGCGAATTCCATAGTTTAACTGTGCACTGTGTGAAGATGTACTTCCTTTTATCTGTCCTGAATCTCCCACTAATCAGCATTATGGGATGATCCCTGCTTTTAGTATTATGAGAGAGGGAGAGAACTGATTCTCTATCCACTTTCTCCATACCATGCATATTTTTGTCCACTTCTATCATGTCTTCCCTTATTCGCCTTTTTTCTAAGCTAAACAGTCTCAGACACTGTAACCTTTCCTCATAGGGGAACATAGAGCCACAGCAAACATAATTGTTTCAAGTGTGAATCACCTCTAAACTGGGCAAATCCGACATTACAAGAGCTGGAAATTTAAATATCCTGGCATACTTGAAAACTGAAATAATTGATTAATTGTGGTTTAGAGCCAAGAGTATTGAGTTTGGAGGTGGAAAATTTGCCAGTGTGATGGATAGATCTTTCAAGGACTATTTTTAGTGGAAATGTGGGCTATCAAATAAATAAATAGTGTTGAGTCTAGAGGAGGGTAAATGTTCAGATCTTTGCACTGGTGGATGAGATAAGAATGGTAAATCCCATTGAAAGCCCATTGCCTTAATCCAGCAGAGAGTTAAGCTTATTGAACACTTTTGAATCAAATGTTTTACACACACAGCTTCATGCCAGATTGCGTGGTTCTTAAAGTCACTCTAACCTCACTGATTTCAGAGAGATTTAGGCATGCCTAATTTTCTCTAGGTTGCATCCATGTTTAGTGACCGGCAAAAGAAATCATACTTCTATGACAGAAAAAGAACATAAGTGTTGAAGAAGCTATTTAAGGATTCCTTCCTTCCTTTGGTATTATTACCCCACCCCTCATGTTGGCTTTTGTATTAATTATCAACGCATTACAAAACTAAAAGCCAAAAGCGTTATGGTTTATTAAGACTTACTATCAAATGACTTTTGTATGGGCATGATGTACATAGTACATCCAGATTAAACAACAGCTTGTGTTGTTGTTTTACTGTCAGCAAAATCATCAGAGGAAGATTCAGTTGAACATGTAGTTCTCGCCTGCACACACATAATTTCCACTACTGAGCCAGTACCAGGTGAATAATATGTTTGCTTATTAGTTGCCATATAATAAATTGTTCTCAGGGTGACTTACAATAGATATAGACAAAACATCAATACAAATACAATAAAATGTTTACGTGGCATTAAGTCTTGGAGGCAGACATGCCAAAGCAAACATTTAGGACTGGGGCACTAACATTCCCATTCATCTTTTCTCATCTACCTATGGACTACCATGGGAAGAGCTATTTATTTATTCATTTCATTTCATTTCTATACTGCCCAATAGCCGAAGCTCTCTCTCTATGTAGTTGCAAATATACATATTTAATACTGGTTAGTAGTCTTTCACAATGGACCTGCAAATGACATGTATTACAGAAAGATGAAGTTGTCTCAATTGATTCGGACAAAAAATGAGATTATGGCAACTGCATAATTTTTTATTACGAAATGAAAAGGTAGTGCAGGAAACATAACATGAGTACTTCCAAATTAATATCCCCTCAGTAAATGATCAGATCATAGTCTGAGAGCTTCAAAAATAGTATGTGTGTGTGTGTGTGTGTGTGTGTGTGTATATATATATATATATATATATTCATACTTGGAAAAAGGAGACAGAGCGGAAAATTATTGAACTTACTACTCAAATCCAAAATTAGACTGTAAACATAGACATCTGTTTGAAACCTATATGTAGGAAGTGGAGGGAGCAATCCTATGACCACTAGACAGTGGCTAGATGGCCATAAGATATGCTGTTTTCTGGGAACCAACCTCAGAGCCCACGCACCGAGGTCGGTTCCTGGAGAACCGACCTCTCCCAACTTCCATGCTGCCTTGGAGGCAGCACAGAACAGCCCCGTGCTCCACGCTCACAAGAGGAGCACAGAGCAGCCAAAAAGGGGTGTGGCTGGGGGCATTCCAGGACGGGGAGATTGTTCCCTGCTCTGTCCTCCTGCGTCTAGACAGCCGCAATTGGCTATCTACCGGAAAAAGCAGGGAAGGAGCTGTCTAGCTGAAAAAGCAGAATGATCCCCTCCGTGTTTCTCCTACCCTGCTTTGGATAGGCGGTCGCCTCCAAGTTCAGAGGTTGCTGCCTATCTAGATAGGATTGCTCCCTAAAGGCGCTTAGAAAGTAATTGGATTTAATTACTTGTAGGTTAGTAGAAAATCTTTACAATATTTAAAACAACATTTAAAAAAGGAAATAAGTCAGATAAGCTCTTAGCTGCACAACTGAAAAAACAATGGAACAATATAGTATCACAGATAAGAAAGGTTAATGGGGTTGTAACGTCACCAAAATTGATAGCAGAAGCATTCAGCAGTTATGATAAAGACTTCTACATGTCAGAAAAACCATCACCTGATAGGATAACAGAGTTTCTACAAGAAGCTAATTTATCTTGTATTACATGTGTGGATATTGAAAATTGTTAGTAACTGTTGAAAAATTGGGTCAAACTGTTAAAGAATTAAAGAATAATAAAGCCCCAGGTAAAGATGGTCTGACTGCAGAATATTATAAGAAATGTTTTAATTCTATATTTGGCAATTTACTAAATACAATAAATGAATGAGGAGATATAAACTTCTCAAAAATTGGCAATTAAGAAAGGTACAGTTACTCTTAAAAATAGTATTGGCATATTGCTTTATTCATTCAAGATGTCAAAATATGGGAAAATATTCTTGCAAACTGATTAAATAGTATAATAAGTAAATATATTGGTGAGGATCAGACTGGTTTCATCAGGGCAGCAAGAATATCAATGAATATTTGTAGACTTCTCATTTTGATTTATAGGATCAGCCTCTCAAAACAGCCACATGGGATTTTGTTTTTAGATGCTGAAAAAGCATTCAATTGTATAGAATGGGATTATTTATATCAGGTCTTGTATAAGTTTGGTTTAGGGGGAAAATGCATTAATTAAGTTAAATTAATATATACAAATCCCACTAACTCTGTGTATGTAAATGGATTTTGCTCAGATAATTTTTATCTACACAGAGGCACTTATCAGGATGTCCACTATTCTCACTGAAATTATCTGGATAAAGGCAGAGTGGAAGGGAGTGAAATTTGGAAATGAGGAGTGTAAAATTAATTTCTGTGCAGATGATATCACATTCATATTATAGGATCCTGCAAAGGTGTTTGGGGAGCTTTTGGATTTGCTGAAAAACTTTGGTCAAATATCAGGGTTATTTAAAATTATCTAAAATTAATTTAGATATATCAGAATGGATTGGTATTCATTTAGAAAAGAGAGAGAAGGATCATATCACTAAAATATATTCTATAGAGAGATTCTCTAGTCAAATATCTGGGTATATGGATTACACCTAATGTGGAAGACTGAAAAGCATAATAATAATAATAATAATAATAATAATAATAATAATAATTTGTTATGATAAATTAATAGTGATCTTGGAAAATGGTCATGGAACAAGATGTCTTGGGCTTGGAAAATATCAACATTTAAATTAATTTACAGCCAAGAATCCTTTTTATTTTTGAATATTCCCTTGCAGGTGAATGTTGTAATATCCAATAAAAGGCAAAAACCAGTATCAAATTTTATTTGAGCAGGGAAAAAAAGTCTAGAGTTAATGCTTGAGTGTTATATTGCCTACAAATTCAGAAAGTATATATAGCACTCCCCTGCATCAAATGGTATTATATTGCTTCTATGGTGTCTGTGTTCAAATCATGGTTTATATCAGATAAAGAAAAAAAGGATAAACAACAGAATTCAACAATTATTATTAAGAATACACACTGGCATTGCAATTAAAAAAGGATATAGAAGTGAAAAGAGCAAACCCTGTGTCAGAAATGTATAGAAAATCTGGAAATGATGTAACAGTAAACCAAGCCCAGGAGTTTCACCTCTTACCGCTATGAATTGTAATGAACAAACTGAGTATTAAACAGTATTGGGGAACATGATTTTTTGGGAGAAATATGGTTGAATAGAGTTTAGGAATTTGTTTAAAAATGGTCATATAAAAAGTTATGTAGATATTCCTGGGGAAATAAGAACATAACCAAATTTCGTTTTTCCAATACTTGCAGATTGGGCATATAATATCCAATTTAATATCTAAATATGGGTCACTAAGAGATTGCTCTACCACTGAAGTAATAATATAAAATGTATATAAGGAATATTTAGTCAGTATTATAAAATGATACTTAATCTCAATATGACAAGGAATATTTACTTCACTAAGGGTGCAATCCTATGCATGTTGAGACAGAAAAAAGGCCTACAACTCCCAGCATGCCCCAGCCACACTGGCTGGGGCATGCTGGGAGTTGTAGGCCTTTTTTCTGTCTCAACGTGCGTTGGATTGTGCCTTTAAATGTGAAAGTGATTTAGGAAGGCAAATTACTCAAGACATTTGGAATTAGATTAGAATATAACCCAAAGAGTACACTCTGTATTAATTTCAAAGATAACTTTTTCAAATTATTCTTTAGATTATGTTTAACACAACTCAGGTTTAGTAAAATCTATAGGCAGGCACAGAATAGGTGTTGGAGAGGCAGTAGCAGTGTAGAGCAAATATATTTCATGTCTTTTGGTCCTGCCCCCATATAGTAAATTTTGGAGCGTGGTAAAAGATGAAATTACAAAAAATGTAGTTGTTAAGTTCTCTTTAGACTCATTGGTATTTTTATTTGGATATATTAAGGCTAAGTCTCAATTAATGATGTGAAAATGACTTGCGGATGGCTGCCCTTATGGCAATAAGAAATAAGTGGGAGAGAGTTAATCCTCCAACAATTGATGATTGGTGTATGATGGTTTGGGATATGGCTTTTATTATGAACTTAACTAATATGATTTGAATCAGAGAGGAACAATCAATCAACCAATCAAAAATAGAAAAATGAAGTCTATTTTATATTGGAATGAAAAAGTTCAGGATTCAGTGCAACCTTATTTACTGTTAAGAGCAATTTGCCAGTTTAATTGGTATGGATTTGATTATGTTTATAGGTCTTTTTTAATATTTCTATTTATGAATTGATGTATTATATAAATTAATTAAGAATGCCCCCACCCAAGTTAAACAACAAAAATGAAACAAAACAAACAAGGTTGTATTATATGCTACACTGTTAAGGTTTGGGAAAAAAAGATTAATGAATGATTTGTTGTTGTTGTTCAGTCGTTCAGTCATTCCCGACTCTTCATGACCCCATGGACCATAGCACGCCAGGCCTTCCTGTCCTGCGCTCTCTCCCGGAGTGTGCTCAAGTTCATATTCATTGCATCAGTGATGCTATTTAGCCATCTCATCCTCTGTCGTCCCCTTCTCCTTTTGCCTTCAATCTTTCCCAGCATCAGGGTCTTTTCCAAGGAGTTTTCTCTTCGCATTAGGTGGCCAAAATATTTGAGCTTCAGCTTCAGTATCTGTCCTTCTAATGAACACTCAGGGTTGATTTCCTTTAGGATTGACTGATTTGACCTCCTTGCAGTCCAGGGGACTCGTAAGAGTCTTCTCCAGCACCGCAGTTCAAAAGCATCAATTCTTCGGCACTCAGCCTTCCTTATAGTCCAGCTCTCACAGCCATACATTACTACCGGGAAAACCATAGCTTTGATTAGATGGACCTTTGTCGGCAAGGTGATATCTCTGCTTCTTACTATGCTGTCTAGGTTTGCCATAGCTTTCCTCCCAAGGAGCAAGCGTCTTTTAATTTCATGGCTACAGTCACCGTCTGCGGTGATCTTGGAGCCCAAGAAAGTAAAATCTGTCACTGCTTCCATTTCTTCCCCTTCTATATGCCAGGAAGTGAGGGGGCCAGATGCCATGATCTTAGTTTTTTTAATGTTGAGTTTCAAACCAGCTTTTGCACTCTCCTCTTTCACCCTCAACAAGAGGCTCTTGAGATCCTCTTTGTTTTCTGCCATTAGGGTGGTATCGTCTGCATATTGGAGGTTGTTGATAATTCTCCCGGCAATCTTAATTCCGACCTGTGATTCATCCAACCCGGTGTTTCTCATGATGTACTCTGCATATAAGTTAAATAAGCAGGGTGACAATATGCAGCCTTGTCGTACTCCTTTCCCAGTTTTGAACCACTCGGTTGTTCCATGTCTGGTTCTTACTGTTGCTTCTTGACCCTCGTACAGGTTTCTCAGGAGACAGGTAAGGTGGTCTGGTACTCCCATCAGTTTAAGAATTTGCCACAGTTTGTTGTGATCCACACAATCAAAGGCTTTAGCATAGTCAATGAAGCAGAAATAGACGTTTTTCTGGAATTCCCTTGCTTTCTCCATGATCCAGCGAATGTTGGCGATTTGATCTCTAGTTTCTCTGCCTCTTCGAAACCCAGCTTGTACTTCCGGTAGTTCTCGGTTCACATACTGCTGAAGCCTAGCTTGTAGGATTTTGAGCATCACCTTGCTGGCATGTGAAATGAGCGCAATTGTGCGGTAGTTTGAACACTCTTTGGCGTTGCCCTTCTTTGAAATTGGAATGTAAACTGACCTTTTCCAGTCTTGTGGCCACTGTTGAGTGTTCCAGATTTGTTGGCATATTGAGTGCAGCACTTTAACAGCATCATCTTTTAGGATTTTAAATAGCTCAGCTGGAAGACTGTCATCTCCGCTGGCTTTGTTGTTACTAATGCTTCCTAAGGCCCACTTGACTTCACTCTCGAGGATGTCCGGCTGAAGTTCAGTGACCGCACTATCATGGCTATCAGGGACATTCAGATCTTTCCTGTATAGTTCTTCTGTGTATTCTTGCCACCTCTTCTTAATCTCATCTGCTTCTGTTAGGTCCCTGCCTTCTTTGTCTTTTATCATGCCCGTCTTTTATCATGCTTTGTCTTTTATCTTTGCACAAAACGTTCCCTTGAGATCTCCGATTTTCTTGAAGAGATCTCTAGTCTTTCCCATTCTGTTGTTTTCCTCGATTTCTTTGCATTGTTCATGTAAGAAGGCCGTCTTGTCTCTCCTTGCTATTCTCTGGAACTCTGCATTCAGTTGGATATATCTTCCCCTTTCTCCCTTGCTTTTCGCTTCCCTTCTTTCTTCAGCTACTTGTAAAGCCTCATCAGACAGCCACTTTGCTTTCTTGCATTTCTTTTTCTTTGGGATGGATTGAGTTGCTGCCTCCTGAACAATGTTACGGACCTCTGTCCATCGTTGCTCAGGCACTCTGTCTATCAGGTCTAATCCCTGAAATCTATTCCTCACCTCCACTGTATATTCATAAGGGATATGATTTAGGTCATACCTGAATGGTTTAGTGGTTTTCCCTACATTCTTCAATTTAAGCCAAAAGTTTGCAACAAGAAGCTCATGATCTGAGCCACAGTCAGCTCCAGGTCTTGTTTTGACTGACTGTATAGAGCTTCTCCATCTTTGGCTGCAAAGGTCATAATCAATCTGATTTCGATATTGACCATCTGGTGATGTCCATGTGTAGAGTCACCTCTTGTGCTGTTGGAAAAGAGTGTTTGCTATGATCAGCGTGTTCTCTTGGCAAAACTCTATTAGCTTTTGTCCTGCTTCATTTTGTACACCAAGGCTATGTCTGCCTGTTATCCCGGTGATTTCTTGACTTCCTACTTTAGCATTCCAATCCCCTATGATGAAGAGGACATCTTTTTTTGGTGTTAGTTCTAGAAGGTGTTGTAGGTCTTCATAGAACCGATCAACCTCAGCTTCTTCGGCATCAGTGGTTGGGGCATAGACTTGAATTACTGTGATGTTGAATGGTTTGCCTTGGATTCGTACTGAGATCATTCTATCATTTTTAAGATTGTACCCCAGTACTGCTTTTCCCACCCTTTTGTTGACTATGAGTGCTACTCCATTTCTTCTAAGGGATTCTTGCCCACAGTAGTAGATATGATGGTCACCTGAATTAAATTCGCCCATGCCTGTCCATTTGAGTTCGCTGATTCCCAAGATGTCGATGTTCAATCTTGCCATCTCATGTTTGACCACCTCCAGCTTACCTTGATTCATTGATCTGACATTCCAGGTTCCTAAACAATATTGTTCTTTACAGCATCGGATTTTCTTTTCACCACCAGACACATCCACAGCTGAGTGTCCTTTCGGCTTTGGCCCAGCCGCTTCACTCTTTCTGGCGCTACTTGGAAATACCCTCTGCTCTTCCCCAGTAGTATATTGGATACCTTCTGACCTGAGGGTCTCATCTTCCGGCATCATATCTTTTAGCCTTGTGATACATTCCATGGGGTTTTCTTGGCAAGAATACTGGAGTGGGTTGCCATTTCCTTCTCCAGTGGACCACATTTTGTCAGAACTCTCTGCCATGACCTGTCCGTCTTGGGTGGCCCTGCACGGCATAGCTTATGGCTTCACTGAGTTACGCAAGCCCCTTCACCACAACAAGGCAGTGATCCATGAAGGGGAATGAATGATTAACTGGTACATAATATCCAGCATTCTTTTTCCATTTAGTAATATTGTTATATTATAAGGGTTTAGAAATGCATATGTGCCAAGTCAAAATATCTGTTTTTAATAAAATGTTATAAAATATGGCATGATTTTATTTTATATATGAATCAGGGACATATGCAGCAATATTTGTCAAAACCTTTCTTCAGATTATGAGACGGAGAAAGCAATCCTATGGCTCCTACCTTTATTCTATCCTATCTTTATTTTTGTCTGTAAACTTAAAGGGAAAAATATCTTAAATGTACTGACCTCTTTCAATAATTAGACTTAAATTTGATGTATTTTTTCTTTGCTTAAAAAGACTTTGCTTGTCTATCTGTCTTTGTTTTTGGAAAATAAATTTAAAAACATAAAAATAACCTTGCAGTCACTGCCTATTCACTGGACTTTTCCTGGCATAAAAGTAGTAACAAAAGTTAGGAGACAGAACAGCCTCTTCCTGCTCACTTTGAGGGCAACTGGGCAGATTGGGCCCAGGGAAAGAGGCCAACCAGATGCGCGGTGGTGACAGTAGTGAAGTGCGCCCAATCAGGGAGGGGGTCCCCACTGAGGGCAGCTTGCCAAGCATCCCAAAACTGGAGCTGGCACTGATTGGACCCACAGGTGCCCCCATCATGTATGACGAACCAGTGGATATGTTCCTGGAGCATGTGAACTGCTGAGAATGGGTTGCCCTGCACAAGTACACTAAGAAGGCAGGTTCCTAGGTAAGTTCAAAAGGGGCTATCCTGTAACCTGTTTGAAGACCATATAACACCTTCTGATTTTAAGAAAACAGGAATTGCACCCACAAAACAGTTGACTGCTACTATTTGAATAAGCTAGGTGGACAACAAGGATGTATTCAAACTAAACACAGCACAAAGCCCAGAAAGAAAATGCTCATTATCCCTTTAATACAGTTCTGGTTCAATAGTTTGCAGATTATCCAGTTATATATTGCACAATTTGCATTCAAAATGTACAATACTTCTCCCAGCACTGCTGTGTTCATAATATAATGATTATCTGTGAAACATTAAATGGGACACTTGACTTCATTGATTTTTTTTTAATGGACTAATAGAATAGGGAGTAATTATCTGCCCAGACTAATTCATTGATTAGGTTCTCTGTATGACAGCTAGAATTGGCAAATGTTGGCTCATTCTCATGCAGCTGTATTAGCTTGCGCCAATTACTTTGACTGTTTCAGTTAAGCAGTTATGATGACTCAAATGCACTGGGATGCATTCACCATGACTGCATCCAAAAACTATCGAGAGTCTTGTGGCAACTTAAAGACTAACACATTTATTGTGACAGAGTGTTTGTAGGCAGGAGCATGAAATTGTCAATGATGATTCTGGAGTAGATAGATACATAGATACTGACAGAGGTCATATAAAATCATAGAATTGCAGAGGGATTGTAGGTCATCTAGTCCAACTTCCTTTTCAATGCAAGAATTCTAGAGCTAGAGCATCCACGACAAATAGCTCTCCAGTCTTTGTTGGAAGACCTACAGCAAGGCAATGTCCACCCCACCCCCTAGGTAATTGGTTCCGTTGCTGAACTTCTCTTACCATTAAGAAGTTTCTCCTAATGTTGGACTGGAATCCTTCTGTAACTTAAGGTCAGAGGGTGGGGAACTGTTGTGTAGGTGAAATTTAAAATGAAGGAGCAAATACTAAAAGCCATAAGTGAGTTCATCAATCCAAGTAAATAATAAATCACAGGGAATATATCCACTGTTGCAAACAAACATATAGTGAACTCTGCATAATATATAATACTCGGGCGGGGGCAGGGGGACGGACGGACTGCATGCTATATCTTATAAAGAATCAAATCTGTTTGAAATATGTTACACACACACACACACACACACACACACCATATCCATTGTAAAACATTGTATGTTGCTTTACACAAGCAAAAGTCCTATGTGTTACCTGAATAGATTGCAATGGATAAACCCTATTTCCATAGGAAAAGCATGATATAGGTATATGAAAACTATGTAGATCAGGGGTGCACAAACCGTTTGACCCTGAGGTGTGCATGTGATGCTGGCTTGGAGGTCAGGGACCCCATGTGCATGGGCACATTTTGATGAAGACTGTAAATAGCTGCAGAACAAGAGGCATAGATCAGCCTTCCCCAACGTGGTGCCCTCCAGATGTTTCGGACATCAGCCCCAGCCAGCATGGCCAATGATTAGGAATGCTGGGAGTTGTAGTTCAGAACATCTGGAGGGCAGGTTGGGGAAGGTAGTTGTAGATAGATGCTGAAGGAGAGGTTGGATTTTGTCAACTTTGGAAATGATTTTAGCCAAAATTATATAATATAAAGAGAATAAGGGTAGGTTTAGATAACATTAAACAGTAGGATTTTGCTTGGTTTGGGGGGACATCAGAAAGGACAATAGTTGAAATGGTGACTGTGGAGGGGTCCACCCACCACCACCACCCATTTATTCACTTAAAATGAATGCAAGGTTTGCAGCAGACATCAAAATAAGAAATTCTATAACTTGGGAACCATCATTCCTGTAGAATGAATGGGGCTTTAGTGAAAGTCTACATCCCTTTTAATCTTGGACATAACCTTTTAAGTTTTTCTGTCCATTTTGGGGCTGGAATAATGTTCTATAAAAGCTCAGTTATCTACAGAACAATAATGTGTTACTTCATGTTTCATATTCCTGAATCAATTTTTATATTAAAAATAGATTAAATTTTAAGTAACTAGTGATATGTTCAGTTAAGAGCTAGCTAGCTAGATGAAAAATTAATGTCTGCAGTCTTTTTGGTTTTCAGGAACAGATTGGACTAGTCAGAGCAGAAATTCAAATGCACCTGATTTTTACGATTAGATAAATCCTGTCTCAAGCTGCTGATCTTAAAGGACCTAGCAGAAAATATTGGTTGATTTTGACACAGAGCTCTGTTAACAAATAACCACCAAAGGACAGGCGTATTCTTATTTCTTCCTGGTTAATATGGTAATATTTACATATTTGTATCCTTTGTATGCTATATAATAATGGTGAATCTATTCCCCAAGTTTCAATCCCCACACAAGAGGGAGCCTCAGCAGAGTTCCAACATTTGCAGAAGGACAAAAAAAAAAATGGAAAAAACTTGGGCGTGGGGGTAGAATGAAGAACAGACCAATGTGGAATGGTCACAGAACACCAAGTGTCTCTTGGATGACGGAAAAGTGGGAATAGGGAGCAGGATGGAATAGAGTATCCCTGGGAAAAGGCATGGCTGGCTGGCTAGAACCTTGAAAAGGAGCACTCCCCATTGCAACATTTTGTTGCAGGTCCCACGTGTATAATCCTAGTTTGTGATCATGGGCACATGTTGGGAACAACAGGCATGACTAACAGCACGATTCTGCTCCAATGTATTTATTGATTTATTATATTTCTGTACTGCCCAATAGCCAAAGCTCTTTGGGCAGCTCACAACAATCATAACCACAAAATACAAGACAATAAAGTGCAATATAAAAATTTAAAAGTTTAAAATAACAGTATAAAAATAAAAATAATAACCAAATAGAACCTAGCTGCAGTGCAAGGTTTAAAATACAATACCAGATGTAAAGCAGAAAATGAAAAACCAAAATATCTGGGAAAATAAAATGGTCTTCACCTGGCCCCGAAAAGAGCATACTGTAGGCGCCAGGCAAGCCCCTCTGCGAAGTTCATTCCACAATCAGGGTGCCATAGCAGAAAAGACCCTCTTCTTAGTAGCCACCCACCTCACTTCCTTTGGTGAGAAGTGAGAAGTTGGACAACTGACACTAATCTTAGAGCCCAGGGAGGTGTATATGGGAGGAGACAATCCTTCAGGTAACCTGGCCCCAAGCAGTTCAGGGCTTTGAATGTTGATACCCGCACTTTGAATCGGTCCTGGACATAGACTGGCAGCCAGTGCAGATAGAAAAATACTGGTAAATATGATCACATTGGCCAGTCCCTGTTAACAAATTGCTGCCCTATTTTGGACCACCTGAAGTTTCTGGACTGTTTTCAAAGGCAGCCCCATGTATAATGCATTGCATTGTTCCAGACAAGAGGTTATCAGAGCATGGATAACTGTAATCTGATGATGTACTCCTTTTATCATTGTTTCTGTTGTAATGTTTTTAATTTATTAATTATTATTTCATATTGTTCTTACATGGTTTTATCTTGCTTTTATACTCTATTATATATGCATTGTGAACTGCTTAGAGCAGGGCTAGGCAACCTTTTTGGGCCGTGGGCACATTTGGCAATTTTAGTCAGCACACTGCATTGCTAAATAGGAGTTAGAGCATTTCTACACCAGCCTCAAATCTCACATTTAAATGGGGGCTTTCTGCTTCTGTTTTAAATGCAGAAGTATGACGGACTCCCTTTACATGTGCTTCCTTTTCCCTCTCCCCTTTCCCCCTCCTTCTCCCCCTTATCTGAGTCTTCTGTATGTTTCATTGGTCCAGCTCCTCTTCTTGCCCCTTTTCCTTTTTCACAGAAGGATCTCAAGCAGAACACAAATGGGGCAATTTGATAGCTCATCATCTCCGATCTATTTAAAAATGAAATAAAGGTTGTTTAGTGCAGAGATGCCCCAGAGGTTCTAAACAACATCTAAAGGGCCTGAAAATTTCCATGAGTGAGCAATCTCAATAGCAGGATACAAACTCCATGTGAAGAAGCCCATCATTACACTTAACATTTGCTGGATTGTACCCATTGTGTTTTTTCAGCATTTACCGTATTTTACTAGAGGTAGGTTACAGTGCCATTATGGTGGGTTCTTGCTTTCCTGTGCTGAATATCTTCAGCCATCTCAGTTGAAGCAACCTGGTGGTGAATTCAGTTGTCTTGTGGCACAGCAACCAAGTAATCTGGTTTGCTATAGAACTAACATGTGGTGAAATGAAACGAACACAATCCAGAGAAAGGCAGGTCTGGTTGATGTCTAATTCTTGAATTGTTTCTTTGCTCAGTTATTTTATAATTGATATAATAAGAACAACAAGTGATCAGGAGAGACAAGGACATATCCCTTGAGCATATCATCAGATTCAGCAATAAAAAGACGAAGAGAAAGAAAAGAAAGAAAAGGGGAGTGGGGTTCAGATCATACGATCTAATCACAAATTCACATCAAGGTGGAACAGGAATATACATCTTATACATCTCCTCTTTTTTTCAATTATACAGAGAGATCATTACAATTTGCCTTAATCCCATGGATCCCCCTTCATACAAATAAGGTATGGACTAGACTATACTCAGTCATAGTGCAGCTTTCCACCAGCAGTGTAACAAAAGGTTTCTCTCAGGCTCTTTGTTCTCAGCATCTCATATTGTGTGCAAGCCTGAATTAATGCCAACATTTTCCCCACCCTTACATGTGAACAGTGTCACAGAGTTCATAGGGGATTGGGGCAGGCATACTGCAGGCTGCAAAATTGGAGCAACCTCCATTAAGCAACCTCCCTCCTTCATTAGATTGTGATATTAAAGGAAGTATTTTACTTTTCTGGAAAGTTTCATCCAAAACCATAGCCCTTATTTCTGTCATGCAGAAGAGGAAAACTTCAAAGAAATGAAAAGTTTGCTGATAATTGATATATCAATTAACAGCCCATTTAAAAATTGTGCTTAGTGACTCATGCCAAAGAGTCCTGAAGAGTCAATTAGACATGCACAAGTTAACGAGCTGCAAAAAAGGCTTTCTCTCCATTAAATGCCTCTCTGCAATTGTCAATATTCTTAAAAAAGTGTAATGATTTCTTATCAGTGCTTGAATGAACCGTAAAACTGCCTTTTGAAATATTGACATTTCCACAATTTTGAGCACGAGAATGTTTTCTCTCATATATACAAGTTGATGGGCCATAACCTTGGAGGATCTCCCCCACCACGCCCCCTCCCCTTATGATCATGCAGAATGCCAAATAATACAAATAATTATTTGGACTAAAATGTCTGGATTCTTTCCCCCCACAACAGATTGTGCTCCCTGTTTTGGCATGCTTCTGATGTGAAATTATAGTTTCATGAAGGAAATTGCCCTTTAGAGATTGTAGAAGAATGTAATGTAAATGTTGGTTATGGTTTTCTCTAGCTATTTATCATCTAACTCAGACTTAATGTGCAGAAGGCTTATTCTAGTAATATATACAGGATCACTTTTTCCGAGTGAGAAAGCATTATTTAGTATCTTCTGGCTCTACAGAAGTTTTTGTTTGTTTGTTGTTAGTGGTTCTAGAATGTTACATTGGTTGTGTGAATACATCAATACAGCCTAAAACATATTCAAACAGGGAGTTGAACAAGGACTCCTGGAATCCTTGATTCAGTACAACCAAATGGCACGTTGAGATACTCATCTACTCTTGCTCAATAAGGAAGAAGAAGTCATCTGAATGATCCTTGAATTGATCACTCTCACACTCAAAAATTCTGTCAGCAGCTTTGCAACCAACTCTGAAGATATCACTCCAATCCATAAAGTGAGAAGCAGACCACAGTGGAACCTCTTCTAGACCCTGCCCCTCCCATCACATGAAAGAGAGAGCCAAGGGTAGTCCAAGACATTTTGCTGTCTGAGGTGAAGGACAACGTGATGGCCTCCTATTCCATGCACAGATGCCAACTGGACAGGACTGGCAATTGTATCACTCCAACACTGGCAATAGGACTGCATCCGCCCCTGCACCTGAGGGCAGCAGGCTAGCATAGGGGAACCAGGGGAGGCTGAGTGGCACATACAGCTTTGTCCTTCAATCTCTCACCATCATTTCCTGACCCTCAACATCTGCTCCCTGAGGCGACCACCTATGCCTAATGGTAGGGCCAGTCTTGGAGAGTGCTTCAGAGATAGCATTCCACATTCAGCAGTATGGGTCTGCATATGCCATCTCCTTTCTTGGTTATGACAGTGCCAAATGGCTGATGCTTTCAGTTCTCATAGTGCCAATCAACTCTTGTGTATATTTAAGGGGGCTGATTTTAGCCTCCTACCCTTTCTATATATGACAATACTTTCAAATCTGGTAGCATTGATCATCTCAGTTTCTATGCTGGAGAATCTATGGATTGGAGACTATGGCTGCAATCATATACATACTACCCAAGGAATAGGTCCCATTGAATTAAATGAGGCTTACTTCTGAGAAGAGAAGTATGTGGTTGCACTGCACATCTCTGCTGCCCTGTAGACCTAAGATAACATGGACACATTGAGATGGACAAATACCTTTTTGAATTATTGAATCCTGGATTTACAACGTGTACGCATTTTGCAGGGACCCTGTATGTATAACAGTTGTAAAAGTGGGTGGATTTACAGGTAAAGATACACAATGCCATATGAAAGAGGGCAAAATCCCCGTGAATGGATAATATAGAAGAACCTGGCCCTGCACAAAGTCATTTACTGATGCAATACTTTATTGATTTGGCAAACATTATATGGAGACATATGATTACTACACAGAATAGTGTAGTAACAGAATAGAACACAGAAGTGAACAGAACACAGAACAGAATGTAATGATAATGTACAAAGTGGCTTAATTCACATTGTTCAGGTTGAAATTACATTTGCACCGCAGTTCACAGGGCTGAGGGAAAATGTGCACCCTCCATTTTCCAGTGCCTGGATGGGAGACTCTATGTATGGCATCTTGAGTTCTGTGACAGAAGAAAGGTTAGATATAAATGTACTAAATAAATTAATGTTCTCTGAATCAAAGGATTTCAAAGAATATTTCTTATTGCTTCACCCAACCCCTGAAGACATTATTTCAACCTGAAAATCAAAATGCGAGAATATTCAGTGTAACCCCTTGTGCTCTCATTGAAAATCAATCACAAATATACATTGAAACTATTAGAGTACCAGGTAATAATGATTCAAACTATATTTTTTATCATGCACTATTGTTTGCTTTGTCAGTTAGTATGATGGCAAGCTAGGTAGCCAAACATAGTCCTGCACAAACACAGAGCATTTCAGTCTCGTGACAAAAGGTGTACTGGTTTCCTCCTAAATGAATGGAGGGCTGGGAGCTTAGATAGAAAATAAAGTCCATGACACAAAAGGTAATCACGATAGCTATTGTTATTATGTAGTAGAGCTGGCTTATTGATTAATGAGTCTGTGCAGTGTTTGCTCACAGGAATATTAATATCTGGTGCACAAAAGGAGTCATTAAAATGGGTAAGGCTCTCCTTGACACTAAACTCAATGTGAGCTGTGGCTCTGGTTCTCTGAATGATTGTGTCAGACAGAGGATCAGAGTTATAAATTATTTAAAAACCCAACAGTTAAGGCAGAGATAACTTAAGATAATCTTCATTTGAATTAAAGTCAATACATCCCCCGTCATCCCTCATTATATTTTACAGACAATTCATAGGTACAAAGTTGGGAGCAAGGGGGGGGGGAGATCAGATTGGTCAAAAGCCTCATACTCGAAACCCTCTTGCATGCCTAAAGCACAAATAAATGCCAGCTGAACACTATTTTACAAAATGAAGAACAACAGCAGCCTTCTGAGGGTGTACTGCAGCTACTGAGAAGGTGAGTTATGAGCTGGATATCTTTGGTTCAAATGTCAACCCTCATCCTCAGCCAACCATCAGTAATTTGTGAATTACACATTAAGGAACAATGGGCAGTATCCAATGGGGCCACTTTGCTTCCACTGGTTCCGTTGTGGTCATGGGACCAACTGCTACTGCAAAGGGGCTTTCACGGTTCTAAAAATCACCTTGGAAACAAGCAGAAATGCTCATTTCTGGATCAGGCCAGGCCAGCAGAGCTTCCTCCTGTCAGTCAGAGCCCTGCTGACTTGTCCAGTTCCAGAAACAAGCGTTTCCATTCATTTCAGGTTATTTTTAGAAGCGTAGAAGCAGTGAGTGGTCGCTCTTGAGAGTACACAGGCACAATAGGATCGTAGCCATTGAGGAAATATACGCGAAGCACACTAAAGACTTAGAGGAAGTGCTATCTAAAGATGACAGGCACAATCCAGACAAAGTAAAGCGCTGTTTAACTACCATTGTTTTCAACAGGAGACCTACAGGCCAAACTTATTCATACTTGCTCAGAAATAAGTCACACTGTGTTTATTCATTGCACTATTATTAAATATTATAGGATTGCAACCCTAACCATGTGCTCAGATGACATGCATAGGAATCATTGGGTCTAAAAACTGCTTCATTTTGACCAGACTGTATCCTAAAAAATATCTGTGAAGAAAAGAGGTGAGGTACATGTTATTGCCGAGGGGATGCATGAAAACCAGTATCTCCATGGTACAGTCTGCATCTCTCTGCTGCAATGTTCACAGCTCTCCCTTTTTAAATATATTTTTAGAAATTATCTTACAGCATAATGTAAGAAATGTACAGAAGTGTTCATTTTAAAATACTGAGAATACACATCAACCTATAATATAAATGCTAATTCTTTCATTAAAACACAAGTCATTGTCCTTACTGGAACTTACTACATATAAACACATCAATAACCTTCATTTAAGGATCTATCAAAATGTCTCCATAAAAAATAATTGTCTGAGAGACAGAATGGGGTGCTATCTATGGGTTTTATTCCACTCACCCCCACCCGCTGAACTGCATAAAAGGGGACTTTAAAGCATTTTATTAACCTTGCTTCCATTTTTGGCATGTTATCTGTGCTTCCAAAATGAAAGACCAGTTCTTCATTTCTTTCTTTTTTTTTTATTGTCTTATCTGTTATATGAGTGAGCAAGGAGTTTTTGAATCACAAAAACTCTTCCCAAAAATTACTTAAATATAACTTTGGATGCAATCCTATACCTACTTACCTTGGAGTAAGGTGCACTGAACACAATGGGGCTTTTAAAAAAAGCATATATGCATCAGATTGCACTGTTAATCTTAGGGCTGGATCTACACTTACTGCCTTTTTTCACTTCCAATGAGGTTTCACTGCCCGCCTTTCACACTACGCAGTACCCGCCTCGAATTGGAACCAGAATTTCCCACTTCCGTGCTCCTGCTTTCAATACCCTAATATCCCGGTACTTCCCCTTAATGTGCTCTGATTTTCCGCCTTTGCTACCATATCCAGTCGTAGTCCCCTCCCCCGCCTGTCCATATGCGGCGGTGTTTGTATTTCCCTCCTGCCCAATCACAGCTCTAGACGGCCCCATGTCTTCTTCCCGCTACCAATCGCATAGCTTCCTCAGCAGCCCCTGTTTCCTTAGCAACAAGCAAAGGGCTGGATGTGCGCACGCTTGTCTGATCTCGGAAGCTAAGCGGGGTCGGTCCAGGTCAGTGCTTGGATGGGAGACCTCCTGGGAATCAGGCTTCCTGCACTGAGCAGGGGGTTGTTGTATCCCTTCAAATGAGATTAAGTTTTACCGCCTCCTATCCGCCACTCTGGATGTTGTTGTTTTTTAATTCAGGCGTTATCCTTGCAGAATTGGGGCTTCTCTGCGATATTTTTTTTTCCTAATTGAGGCATGATCTTCCAAGCTTCGAAGTTGTTAAGCTTCACAACTTCAAAGCCTGAATTTTTTAAAAAACATTTATTATTTATTATTATTATTTATTATTGCATTTATACCCCGCCTTTTTTCCTCTTGCAAGGAACCCAAGGCGGCTTACATTATCCTCCTCCTCTCCATTTCATCCTCACAACAACAACCCTGTGAGGTGGGTTGGGCTGAGAGTCTGTGACTGGCCCAAAGTCACCCAGTGAGCTTCCATGGCCGAGTGGGGACTAGAACCCGGATCTCCCAGCTCCCAGTCCAACACTCTTGCCACTACACCACACTGGCTCTCTACACCACACTGGCTCTCATCAGGACCGGGGGATAGGAGGGGATAAAACTTAGTCTCATTTGAGGGGATACAACAACCCCCTGCTCAATGCAGGAAGCCTGATTCCCAGGCGGTCGCCCATCCAACTACTGACCAGGGCCGACCCTGCTTAGCATCCGAGATCAGACAAGCGCGCGCAGGAAAACAGCACAGTGCTCGAGTGTGAACTGAGCTCGCACATTCGATGAAGCACTGCAATGGGGCAAATGGGTGAGTGTGAATAATCATGCTTTAATGCAAGAGTGTTTAACCTGACAGGACACCAAATTCATTGCGATGGCGGATGCAATGTAGATCGGCCCCTTGTTTCCAGTATTTTCTGGTTCATTGACAACCACACCATAACTGCTTAAGGGCGCAATCCTATGCATATTTAGACAGAGAACAGGCCTACAACTCCCAACAGGCTGGCTGGGGCATGCTGGGAGTTGTAGGCCTTTTCTCTGTCTAAACATGCATAGGGTTGCGCCCTTAGCCTTTCTTTTTCCTTATGAAATTTCTAGCACCAACCCTTGCAAGTCTTGTTTATTCTACTTAATATGGAAGGTGTGATGTGCCATACTTATTCCCTGTATACCAGGGTTGGGCAACACATGGCTTGTGGCTACATGTGCCCCCCATGGCCATTTTTGCAGCTCCGCTGCCCCACCTCTGCCTTGTTTGCTAGCAGAATCGCACTCCTGGAAGCCCCCTTTGCCTTCCCCCATGCCATGCTTACAAAATCGCAGTTTTTTCTGTTGCTACTGACACCGCCACAGCAAATGCGGTGGCAGCAATGCCAGTGGCAGAGGGCATGGAGTGCGCTCCCTGGTGGGTTCTGGGGGCCAATGTGCCCTCAACCCCCAGAAGTTGTCCACTCCTGCTGTATGCTGTTGATATTGCTGAACTTAACATTTCTTCCAGTTTGGGGTCTCTATCATTCTCCTCTTTTATTCTTTGAAAATAGAACTGATTTATTCATATATAATGCTCCTCTAGCATATTGGCTATCAGATACATCAGTTGGGAATATGACCCATGAGGGAATCTTCTTTTATATTTTCCTTAATCTTTTGATAAGATATTTGTTCATTGTTTTCATCAATCAAATCTCCCTGGTTAAATAGTTGCTTGGTTAATTTACCAGAATCCACAAATTTCTTTATAAACAGGTCAGAAAGAACATATTAGTGCTGGAGTAAAGTACTTGGCCCAGCTTTTTGCAGCATTTCATAGGGTGGGGCAGAAATCTTTTCCCCCTGCCCAAAATTGATTTGATCTTCTGTGTGTGTGTGTGTGTGTGTGTGTGAGAAATTCTAAGACCTTTCACCTGGCGGAAGGGGAATCTTCTTAGTCCTGAACTTAATGCAAGGTTGTTGAGGGGTTTCATCTTTTTTTTTTTTTTTTAACTAAAAAACAAGAACTTCACCGCCACTTGAAGCAGCAGCCTGTAGAATATCATCCAAAGTGAATGAATCAGTGAAAGGAAGTGGGATGCTTTGTTCCCAAAGTTGCATGCCACTTATATTGTTCCAGGGCAGGCTTTCCCAACCTGGTGCCCTGTAGATAAGAATATAACATAAGAAGAATCATAGAATCATAGAATAGTAGGGTTGGAAGGGGCCTACAAGGCCATCGAGTCCAACCCCCTGCTCAATGCAGGAATCCAAGTCAAAGCATCCCTGACAGATGGCTATCCAGCCTCGTCTTGAAGGCCTCCAGTGTGGGAGAGCCCACCACCTCCCTAGGTCATTGGTTCCATTGTCGTATTGCTCTAACAGTCAGGAAGTTTTTCCTGATGTTCAGCTGGAATCTGGCTTCGTGTAACTTGAGCCCATTATTCTGTGTCCTGCATTCTGGGATGATCGAGAAGAGATCCTGGCCTTCTTATCTACAGGGCACTGTAGTTATTCTTATCTACAGGGCACTGTGACAACCTTTCAAATACTTGAAGAGCGCTATCCTATCTCCCCTCAGTCTTCTCTTCGCAAGGCTAAACATGCCCAGTTCTTTCAGTCTCTCTTCACAGGGCTTTGTTCCCAGTCCCCTGATCATCTTTGTTGCCCCCCTCTGAACCCTCTCCAGCTTGTCTGCATCCTTCTTAAAGTGTGGTGCCCAGAACTGGACACAGTACTCCAGATGAGGCCTAACCAGTGCTGAGTAGAGGGGAACTAGTACTTCCTGGGATTTGGAAGCTATGCTTCTATTAATGCAGCCCAAAAGAGCATTGGCCTTTTTTGCAGCCATAGCACATTGTTGGCCCATATTCAGCTTGTGATCGACAACAATTCCAAGATCCTTCTCGCTTGTAGTGTGGTTGAGCCACGTATCCCCCATCTTGTAACTGTGCATTTGGTTTCTTTTTCCTAGGTGCAGAACTTGGCATTTCTGCCCTATTAAATTTCATGCTGTCGTTTTCTTGATCTCCAGCCTATCAAGATCACTTTGAATTTGGTTTCTGTCTCCCAAAGTATTAGCTATCCCGCCCAATTTTGTGTCATCTGCAAATTTGATCAGCATTCCCTGCACCTCCTCCTCCAAGTCATTAATAAAAATGTTGAAGAGCACTGGGCCCAGGACTGAGCCCTGCGGTACCCCACTCGTTACCTCTCCCCAGTTTGAGAAGGTCCCATTGATCAGCACTCTTTGAGTCCGATTCTGTAGCCAACTGTGGATCCACCGGATCGTTGTTTCATCTATCCCACTTTGAGCTAGTTTGCTCATCAGGATATTATGGGGCACTTTGTCGAAAGCTTTGCTGAAGTCGACGTATATTATGTCTACAGCATTCCCACGGTCCACAAGGGAGGTTACTTAATCAAAAAATGAGATCAGATTCATCTGGCAGGACTTGTTTTTGACAAATCCATGTTGGTTTCAAGTAATCACTGCATTGTTTTCAAGATCAGACCAAGAGTCCATCTAGTCCAGCATTCTGTTTATACTGTGGCCAACCAGCTGTTGACCAGAAGCCCATAAGCAGGACACAAATGCATCAGCACCCTCCCATCCATGTACCCCAGCAAATGGTGCACATAGTGCAGGCATACGGCCCCTGGTACTGGAGGTAGCACATAGACATCAAGACTAGTAGGCATCAATAGCCTTCTCCTCCAGGAATTTGTCCAACTCCCTTTTAAAGCCACCCAAATTGGTGGCCATCACTACATCCTGTGGTAGCAAATCCCATAGTTTAACTATGCACTGTGTGAAGAAGGACTTCCTTTTATCTGTCCTGAATCTTGAAGATGTTTTGGACTTCAATTCCCATCAGCCCCAACCAGCATGGCCAATAGTCTAGAGCACTGGGAGTTATAGTCACCAGGAATAAATGATGTATTCTTCTTGCACAGGGGTCTTCTTGGTTTACCTATAAAAGATCTGTGTTGGAATATTGGCATTTCTTGGCATTTGGGTAGTCTTGAACTATCCAAGCAGCATGTACATTCTGGGAGGCCAGATGGTATGAGGGCTTCGGAGAGCTTGATTCCCCTGCCTTTACTTTAAATTGGCTTCATTACATCACCACATAGCCCTATCTGACCGTATGCATGTGTGTGAGAGAAATGCCCTCACCCTGGCGCCAGCTTGTCTGGCCAAAAGGGGGGGGCATTGCGGGCGGGTGGGGTGACAAGACGTAGGGGCCTCTGATTGGTGCACCCCAGTGGCACCACCATGCAAGGAGGGGCAGGCTGTGTTGCCTTAAACTCAGCCCCCTTCCCAATCTCAGCTCTCTGGCTCGACGCAGCTTGAGAGAACTACAGCTCCGCCGAGAAACAACGAAGGACACCTGCCTGCTGGAAACCGTTGTCGTCGTCGTCGTTCCAGCCACTTGAACTTCTCCTTCTCCTCGGTTCCTTCTTCGTGGTCCCGAGGGCTCAGCGTGCCTGCTGCGGCTCCGGCTTTGCCGGCAGCCGCAGCGGAGGCGCACGTGCTCGGACACTGCCGCCTTCACGGCCGGCGCTTGGTCACGCCGGCAGGAGTGGAGGCGGCTGCGCCAGCGCCACTCACCCCGGGGAGGCGCCGGTTGCCCGCTCCTTGTGCGCGGCCCCGCCTGGCCGAGGCTCCTCCGGGCGCCAGCCCTCCCTTCATTGTCCCCCCTCGGGCGGTTGCCGCGTGCCTGCGCTGCCGCGGCTCCGGTGTTGCCGGCGCTCGCGGTGGGGGCGCGTTTGTGGGGGTGCCGCCCCCGCAGCCAGGGCTTTTCACCCGACGGGGGCATCGTTGGCTGGGACAGCGCGGGCCCGGGCGCGCCGCCTCCGGTGTGCTCCCTGCTGGGGCACCCGCGCTCCCAGTGGCCGGGCGCCCGCCCCCCCCACTAGCCTCCTCCGGCGGATTGCCGCGCGCCTACACCACTGCGGCCCCTGGGCTGCCGGGGTCGCGGCGGGGGCGCGTGTGCGCGGGCGCCGCCCCCGCAGCCGGCGCTTGCCGCCCGTCGGGAGCGCGGGGGGGTGCAGGCGCGCGCCCGGGCGCGGCGCCTCCTGGCGCGCTCCCCTGCTGGGGCAACCGCGCTCCAAATAAATAAATAAATAAAGTACATAAATACATAAATACATAAATAAATAAACAAATAAACAAGTAACTGCAGCCAGGCGCCCACCCTCCCACCGGGGGGGGGGGGAGCGCCTGCTTGACAAACCAGGGGTCCCAGGTTTGATCCCCGGCACCTCCAGGCAGGGCTAGGAAAGAATCCTGCCGGAAATCCCTGGAGAGCCATTGTTGCTGGGCAACGCGGCACTCTCTGGCTGGAGGGAGCAATGATCTGGCCCAGTACAAGGCGGTTTCCAACGTTCAGCCAAAAACACACAAAAAACACGCTTTTGTTCTCGCTGGCAGTTGTGCGGGCCTGGGCGCCAGCTCTTGCTGCCTCCCGCGAGCGTGGAGAGCTTACGGCGGCTGCACGTGCATCCCCCCCCTCAAAAATACACAAACAAACTCAAAAATACACAAAACAAAATAACCACCTGGGGCGCCCGCGCTCAGGAGTGGCTCCCGTGGCCGCAGGCCCTTGCTGCGCCTCTTTGGCGCCGGGATTGAAGCAGACAGCAACTGCGCCCCCCCCTTCAAAGCCACTGTTACAGTGGCTAGAGTGTTGGACTGGGACTTGTGAGTCCCAGGTTCTAGACTCCTTTCCAGGGGCATCGTTTAAGGATGAGCCCCTGCTGGGCATGCAGAAGGTCCCAGGTCCAGTCCCGGCATTTCCAGATAGGGCTAGAAAAACTCTATCTGAACCCCTGCAGGGCCATTGAGTCAGCCACAGATTGTCCACCCCTACCCTATAAGTTAATAAAGTTAATGGCCAGACACACGGTGTCTTAACTGTGAATACATAGACCCATACAGAGAGAGGGTCTATGTTTTTGAGCTCACCTCTCTAGCTGCGGCCAGACACTGAGGCTGTCCCCCCTGTCTGGCGGTAATTGCGGCACAGTCGCCTGTTGCCCGGGGTGCCCAGTGACTAGTCCACTGGAACCTCCTGCTATGTGCCTTGACCCTTACCGCATTTACTTCTTGGGGTGGTGGTTGATGTGTTGGACTGGTCCGGGCACACGGGCCCTTGTTTCTTCTTGCCAATGTCATACCAAGCTTACCTCACTTTCTACATCATGCCCCCCCAAGAAGGGCCAAGGTTAAAAGATCGAGAAGGGTAGGGCCCCGGAAGAGTAAGGCCCTGCCTCCCATCCCCAACAGTCCGGTACCAAGACCCTATTCTGAGTTTTTATGATGAAACGGACCCGGTTTGGGTGGCAATTCTTGCTCAGCATTCTTCAGGGATCCTGTTGGTCCAGCCTAAGTGAATGCGACAGCAGACCCAACGCTCGCTACTTATTTCTATTTCAGCTCGTCTCTGGGTTCAGTGCACCTGTACGCCATTGAGGTCTCCATCTCGCCTTCGCAGGTTCACCATGGCAGCATTCCACCACTGTAGGCAGTCCACCTTCCTGCGGCATCTCCGTCAGCAGCGATCCAAGCAACATCCTCCTCCTTGGGGTTTCGCCCAGGCCAGGTGACACACCACAGCTGGAGGCGATCCGCCCTCATGGGGCATCTCCATCAGGAGCACTACAAGTGGCATCGCCTCCCTTGCTCCCGGGGACCCAGACACGGCTGCCCTGGATATGGGTGAGATGACGGCACCTCACCCCAGTTGTCCAGTCGGGTGACCTTCAGGGCCGTGGTGTTGCAGCCTTAGGTTACCTCCCTGGGGTGGCTGTCCCTCCCAATGTTATCTCCCTATATGACGCCCGGGCCACTTGTAGCTCCGCCAGTCACATCCCAGTAACCCCAGCCGCTTAATGCAGCATCTTACTGGGTTTTGCTGGATTAATTTAGGATCCCTCACCTCCCCCGCCAGTTCAGGCATCCACATAAGGGGCATATCAGATCCCTATGCTAATCTGTTGAGTTGTATTGTCACCAGGGCTACTCCTTCTCGTAATGTTGTTCACCTGAGGAGGTGTCTGTATGGCTTGTTGAGGCCTCTCGCAGCAGGGCCGCCATTGCCCTGCTCTGCGTAAGGACCTGTTGGACCAGGACCTTTCGCTCCAATTGTTGACTCCTTCCCGTTTGGGATTGGCATCAGATCTGACAGTGGCCACATTCACCAGGTGGTCTCGTGAACTGTCCCTCGGCCTATGGTGGGTCCGCTGCTTCAGCACTGCTATCTGTGCAGGGAATAAAGCCCCAAGGGCACATACTCCCAGGACACTTGCAGTTTCCATCGTGAGTGCTCCCTTGTAGCAGTCAGCACTCACGCACCTCTTGTCCAATGCCCAGGGATGAGGAGGTCCCCCTTGGAAAAGCCGAGGCAGTAGGAAGCTCTGGATGGCCCATGCCTAGTTAGGTTAGCGCCGTTACTCCGGCCTTAAGACACTACCCCAACTGGGGGAACGCGTCTTAACTTGGAACTCGGTTTATGCTAGGTTCTAAGGCAGTACTGGCAGAAGGGTTTTAGCCCCCCCCCTTTTTTCTCCACACCCCGTTAGCTACTCTAGGGATCTCCCTTCTCGAAATGGTACCCAGGAAATCCTCTAGGGAGTTATCCTGATTCGTAACCTCTTTTCCCTGAAGGCCAGTCAGTTAATCACAAGATCACTGATCATCTCTGCTCAATGCGACACACCTCTTCATGAGGCAGCTGTCTTGGTCTGGGATCCTGTCCATGGGTCCCTGAGGGGCATGTGCTACATGGAGTCCAAAGACGGTGGTCAATGTTCTGACCTATTGCAAGTATTGCTCCACTTTCCTATTTCTTTGGTGCCCCTTAGCTCACAAAGGCTGAGGGCCTGTCTCCCACAGCAACATTCGGTGAAGCCTATCCGATACCCTTAGGTGTTATTCTCACTTCCCTCAGGACAACTTTGAGGTCTTTTAGGCACAGCTCCAAGCAGTTATACATCAGGCATGGCTTCAACTTAGTAGGGCTTTAATGGCACCTCCTTCCGGAAGCGTGAGCCTCTCCTCAAAACTGGACTGCGGACTCACATGGTTCCGCCGCTACCCCATGGGGTTTCAGATTCTTAGGGCAGGTCTGATAGTGCTGTGGGTAGTGGCCTGTAGAGTGGAGACTGCTGCCCCCACCAAGTACATTGTGGGATGACCTTATAGCCAAGTCAGTAACACCTAGGGATGGACGAAAGTCACTTACCTGTCCTCGAAGCTTTTTGCGGTGGGGGGGAGGCGCTTCGCTGCTCCCCTCGCGAAATTCAGGCCGGGGAGGAGGCGCCTCGCCTCACCCGGCTGCGAACTAAAAAGGTTTTTTTTAAAAAAAAAAAACGCCCCCGTGATAGGCTACGTGATGATTAACGTAGCCTATCACGGCTAGATCTGCAAAGTCAGCCGTGATAGGCTACGTTAATCGTCACGTAGCCTATCACGGGGGCGTGGTTTTTTTTTTCTTTTATTGGAATGGCGGCGGCGGCAGCCGGTCGAAAGACCGGCTGCCGCTCCCGCCCCGGACGAACACCCGCCAAACGGCCGGCCGGACCTGCCGCTGGGAGGGACATTCGCCAAAGGTAAATCCCGTCCCGGGGGGGGCGGGGGGCGGGGGGGTAAGGAGAATTTCTCCCCGAAACTTGTTCGGGGGGCCGAACACATTGGCGCTCGACCCCCCGAAGTTTCGGGGAGAAATTCTCCGCCAACCCTAGTAACACCCCCCCCTTCGGTATGACAACATGACCACGTTATTTATTCTCCGTCCTCCTGAAATTGGAGGGTCATGTCATGTGTCAGTGTGTTCACGCTCCAGAGTCAGTGTTACAACATCTGGTTCTGGCTCCACCTTGTGCCGGGTTAGGCAAACCCAACTGTCGATGCCTTGTCATGCAATTAGGTCAACATCTTCCAGGCCTCAGCCCCGTGGATGCTCCATTCCCAGATCCCATCCTTGCAGTACTATGGGAGACTGGGAGACTGAAGCCAGGCATGCCAGCCTGCATTCCATGGCTCTCCGTATAGGAGCTGCCTGCAACAGAGCAGATGGGGTGTGCCGCACATTAGGCAAAGCCTCAGTGATAGGATTCATGGCCATTATCTATAGATCATTGGCCACAATTTCACGTCTCCTTAAGGAACAACAGAATATTTGGAACCATAAGTCTCAAGCTGGCCATTTAGCCTTCGGCCCACAAAGGTGGGTTTCACTGACTCCATGTCAGATTTTAGGTTTCGGCGTGCAAGATAGTGTTGGGCACAGATGTTGCCTGCATCAGTAAATTAATCACCCTCTCTCTCCGGATACCCCTTTCGGGATCCGGGGGTAATGGCCCTCCATTTGAGCTTTCCAATAAGACTTTCCCTGTTCCACGTAGCAGCCTTAACAGAATGCGGGGTTGGTCTGGGCTCACAAGGCCGACTCATCCCGGAGGGCCTTGATTTGCTTCAAGGTACAGGTCTGGCCCAATGTAACCCATTTACTTATTTGATGATCAAACTGATCGGTATGGCAAGGGCACGGCAATGGCCCACGGCCAAAAGCAAGTCAACGGATTAGGCTCTGGTGGCACCTTACGGGTTTTATGGAATGCCACGGGTCTGAGGAGGGGTCTCCGTTTTTATCAATTCAATGGTTTACTGTTGACTTAAGGGCAATTGTGCAGTTTCTGCATTAGCTTTACCCCGCTAGGCCTAGGTAATTTGCAGTTCAGAACCCACTGTTGTTACATGGAAGCAGTCTCCATGGCAGCCTCTGGAGATTTCTCTCTCAGGCATGTTACGACATTTTAAATGGGGCTTCTCAGTGTTTCGGCCTGCATTCGCGAGTTGTCCGCTTCTTCCTGATGCAATTTTCGCTTTGCTTGCCCTAATGTGCTTATTCCTGAGACCAGCAGACTCGTTGTACGCCGGTACGGGTGCTCTTACATGGGCACGTTATGATGTCTGGAGCTGCATGAAGGGCATGTATGTCGTCTTCAGACTTCAGCTTCTGTCACCCCATCACATTAAGATCCAGTGGCTCCATAGACGTGGCATATGGTGGGAGTCCCCTCCTCACTCTGTCCCACCAAAGTTTGTCAGTCTTCCTCCGCAGGTACAGGTGCTGCACATTGGAGGGAAGGACTTCGGCTGTAAGCCAGGCGAGGACCTGATGGAACAGGCCTTGGTTGAGATGCAGGTGGTCCGGCATACCTGGCCGGAAGTAGCCTATTGCAACCTCACTGCTCCCATGGATCAATGGGAAGGAATGGAATGACGTTGCCAGTGGCAGGGCATGTCTGAAAGTGCACAGAGAATTAGCGTATGGCCATGTGAATGAGGTGTTGGATTCACCACCCACCAGGGAATCTGTGGACATGGAGGGAGCGTTACAGGTGGGACAGTGTCCGCCTGTCTCATTTAGTGATTAACATATGTCTGTCTGATCTGCAAAGGGGCCTGCAGGAAGTTCTTCTGCGCAGGTGGGGGGAGTTTCACAAGCTCTAGGCTTGTGACTCCTGTGGTGGCTAGGACGGGCAAAAACAGGAAAGTAGGGATGGTGTGCATGCAGAGGCACTTTATGGTGACAGGTGACGCCTGAGGGCCCCCCGAACAGGTTGTGCGGCTCGGTGGGGGGATAAGGGTTGCCTGGGAGACCAACCCTACTCACTCACCCAGGTGTTCTGCGGCACCGGGTCGGGGGTGACACCGGAAGGTCTACCTCCCCCAGAAGGGGCAGTCCGGAGGGATGGCGAGATCACCGCCACCCCTCAGGCTGGGTATGTTTTCGCCCAAGAAGTGCCAGCTAGCCGCTGACACAGTTAGATGCCCATCCTAGTTCCCCCTTTGCAAGTATTTAATAAATGTGGCCCAATTTTCAACCTAAGCTTGTTGTCTGCGTCTTCTTTAACCCATCTCCGCTCGCAACGTGCCTTTCTGCCCGTTTCACAATACTGGAAGAGTCGAGATATGCAAATGATCAAACACAGTGCAGGCAGTAGGCCCTCCAAGTGCATGATGGTGTTTGTCTCTCATATGCTTTTACATAATGAGGGTGGCGCTGGTGGCAGCGGTGAGAAATGCACGCGAGTCCCATCCACACAATGCGCCCTTACTGCTGCTCTGTGAAGGGTCAAGTTGCTCGACCCCATCACATACAAAAATGGGGTCACCCTGAACCAAAGAGATGTTTTACTTATGGTTATACTGACATGGGGGACACACGAAGGACATGGGATATTCAGATAATGAGGCATTTGGATAACTGAGATTCACAGACAGCAGCAATTTCAGCATCTCTGACTTGGCTAACCATGTTGCCATAGATGGTATGCTCCATCTGTCCCTCATTAGGTGTGTTATGGAGTCCCTGCTAACATCCTGACAGCCATCAGAGCTGGCTCACTACTTTAATCCATCTAGATTACTGTTATCATTATTACCACTTTTGCTGAATGATCCATTGAATAGTGCCACTTTTCTCTTCCTGCTCTTTGAGCAACACAGTTTGATCCCCTTTTACTATCACAGCAGATCTGTTTAGGCAGGACAGGCATTGAAAGAATCACTCAATAAATGCTTCTCTGCCACTCACAAAGCCAAGAGAAAACAATCAGAACAGGCATTTGGAACAAGAGTTTAATGTTCTTGAATTATGGCACAGTTACTCTTTTTTCAGCTGTGCCTCACGTTCACCTGCAAACATTTTTGTCCTAAAAATAGTATTGAGGGGCACAGAATGCCCCCTGACACTTCCAAAGGCACTTTATTTTAATCCTGTTTGTGGGTGTTGGCAACCGGTGTGTTACATCTCTCTCTTTCTCTCTGCTTCTACTTCACAGCTTGATTGTCACTTACACTGTATGATCCCAACTAAACAGAGATCAGTAGTTATTGTGATGACATCATGCCGACTATGCAACAAATCAGATTTGGCTGTGTGATGTCCTGATGAAGTCAACCCAGAGTGAGAGCAGGAACTTTGCCTTCACTCTCAATGTGTATGGATGGAGCAGTGCTGCATGATGAGCTGCAACCAGAGACACTTTTGCTCCTGGTCACATCCCATCAAGGGAAATAGCCAAAAATATTGCGGGTGATCAAATGTTTGCAGAACAGCATGACCCCCTCTTACCTTCACCCTAATTATTTTTAGTGGGTAACAATTGAATAAAATATCTTCAGCTATAATCCCTTGCATCTTCATTATGTAATCTGCTGGCAGGAAAGAAAATCAGTGCATTCTATTGACTTCAGCTAACAAATATTTTAAGTTCTGCCCATTTTATTTATCCATCACACTTGCAGAGAATTTTTTTAAGGTTAATAGATTACATCTGAGCCCTAAGGAGACAATGCTTCCTGCGCCTGCCTGTCATTTACTAGAGTGGTTACTTATCTGTCAATATTTCTTCCTTTTTTCAAGTCCCAGACCTACTTGATCTTGTCCATTTGGCACTACTTGAGGCATAACAAGTTTCTTCCCATCATGCAATGTTCTAGGATACATCATGACAGAGAAATCTCAAAGCCCAGGTCAATTATAACAGAAGATGTGTAGCACCTCTGCCCCCACACTGTCTTCTGGGGCCTCACTTGGCAAAATGATAAAAACTATTCACAAAAAGAGCGGCTCCCCATCACCTAAAGCTGCTTAGAATGAAGACACCTGGAAGAAAATACACAAATATATAAAGAAATGGAAATATTGTGTGCTGCCTGCCTTTTGATTGCCTTTTTGTGATATGCAGAAGCAGCCAGCTCCTTCCTTGTGTGTGTGTGGGAAGGGACTGGGAACTGGCAGAGCCTTCATTGTGCAATAATTACTTTTTAATTAGAATTCATTGAATACAGATGGATTCTCACTGTACTTTCTCCAGCTGATGTTTTAATATTCCCCTGTCAGGTATTACAGGGCTGTAACTGGCAGTGAGTTACATCGCATAACTCTGTACTGGTAGTGACTTACATAAAGTAACCAAGTTTATCATTTTTCTTAGATGAAATATGATCTCACCTTGTTCTCTTTTTGTAGAATATGTCACCAGCTTGTTGATACAGTGTTTGTTTATTCTTGCTCCTGCAGGAGGAAATATTATAGTTCATGTATCAAATTACTGTAACTGACTGGAACATCTTTATTTAAAATAATGTACAGTGGTGTTTTCTCCTGGTGACATTGACCAATTTGCAGGGATTTCTAATACTTTCACAAACAAATACTGTGATTGTCCTTCTCTGAATGAGCTGTAATCTAAAATGAACTCTAATATCTGATCTCATTAAACCAATCAAGTCTAAAACTGACTGGATATTTGCAGCACTTTAATAGAAATAAGAAATAATTTCACTTTTTTTTGTCTTACTGCTCCAGGGCCTCTAAACAGGAGCTGACATGTGATATATTTTTGAAGTCAAAGTTAATAATTCTCTTTATATAAGAAATAAATACCCCCTACTGAATACAGAATAAGATCAAAATTAGAATAGAATTTTCTCCAAGTCACATATCTATGGAAAGTGATTTATTCTAATTCAATAATGACATAGATTTACAAAGCATGAGTGATACAATGTTCCTCGTTATGGTTGTAAAATATTTGTTGCCACTGAGGGATTTTCTAGATCATTATTTTAAAAAAGGAAAAACTCATTTTGACAGATGAACCAGGGCCATTCTGAGCAAATCACAGATACTTCATATAACAAGGCCTCCAAAGAGGGGCACACAGACTTATTACTATGGCAACCCAGATCAAAACACTATTTTAGTGGAGAGTTTCCAGCTTTACAATGCAATGATGATTGTTTATAGTACCACTGAAACCAGATTCAGCAAAGGTTCAAGAAATGAGCTGACAAGAGGAAAATCATTATAGATAAACTGGGGATACCTGAATGACATATTGTGGAAATCTGCTGTTATTTGATCCAGTGATGAAATTGTGACACAAAGAGAGATAAATAAAAGGTAGATGTTACAGACTGATGGCCCCATACCACATGCTAGTTTGCATTATATTGCCTGCTCCAGATGATAAGAATTGATTTGAGTCATATGAAGTGCAAAAATGAATTATATCTGGAATGCGCATTTGTCTGCTTGTTAATTTTTCAAAGGTTTAGACTACAAACTAATTCTTTTTTATTGTGGAATTTCCTAGCTGATGTGTCCCACAGAATGACCTAATAGCAGAATACTAACTAGCCATCTATGCACAACATTTATAACAGGAGTGCTGTGCTAATACACATTTTCCACAGACTGAAAAACAAAAGTAGGGATGTATGAGACTTTCAGTTCACAAATCAGATCACTCAAAAATCCCCATTTGCAACCCCAAACGGGAATGGGAGCTCATGCACTCCAAAAATATTCATAAATGCCAGAACTCGCATTAGTGAAATGTGCACATTTTTAAAATGTGCACATTTTTTTAAATGTGCACATTTTTAAAATGTGCACGTTAAAAAACTCCCATGGGGTCAATTGTTCTGTGATGTTTCAACCCCCACCTCAGTTATGCTTTCGTTTATTAAATTTTAGGATTTGACTAAAATGGCATTGCGACTATTTAGACCCAAATTAACACAAAGGTCAGGGTGTGTGTGTGTGTGTGTGTGTGTGATACTGCATGACCAAGGTATTGGGGCTCTCTGCCATTTAACAGCTCAAGAGCTACTTTATATTGACAGCAGTTTAGATCCTGAAGCATGAACCCTTCCCACCTTTATAAAAAATGCATACTTCTAGAGCTGAATGGAGAAGTTCATGAATTACGTAGATATCAGGGGTCTGTGAGACTCCATAGGAATTAGTAATCCCAGAGGCCATCTCTGTGTAGTTGTACCTCTGTCCTATAAATAGTAATCTTGTAACACTATTTGTTTTGTCTTATTTAGTACATTCACCCATTAACATGGATTAACTCATAGGAGGATTCCTCTAGCAATACAACGAGGCTCAGATGGTTCATAAGGCAAGACAGGACTGGGACAGCATGGAGCATCTGTACTGGCCCCAGGCAGTCCATCTTCCCCATCTGGATTTGGGCCTGAAAGCAGTGGAAGCTGCTGGGTCTGATGTCAGTGGGTTGGGGAATCTGGAGTCACCAGCCTCCATGCCTAAAAGATCAAGGAAAGATGTGGGTGCATGTAAGTCGTAAGCCTGAGCAATTTGTGACATCACACAACATCATCACTGATTGTGGGGCATGCATGTTAAGGAATCAGTCTTAGATTCCAGTTTCCTGGCTTTGTAGAACTTGTGCCAACACAAGATCACCTTAACTCTTGTCTTAAACCAGCAGGGGTTTTGATAATTGGATGTATTTGTCATGTAGGTGGCTTTGGTTGACAAATGTCTATGCAAAATAGCACACTGTGATATTGCACTGGTCAGCTGTCTTTGTGTGCCAACATGAACTCCTGTAGGTGTCAAAGAATTAGGCCTGGTATTTGGTATCTCCCAAACTCCAGCTAAGAATTTCCTATGTGCCACCATGTTGGTCCCAGAATACAAGCTATAGGCTACTGCATTTGTTCATACAGGGATGACCCAGTTTGCACCTCCTGGACTCGAACGTGGACTCACAGCAACCTGTGGTTGAAGTTCGTACATTTCTGAGCTCGCGATGCGAGGACCAGGAAGCCGTTTGAAAATGCACGATTTGAAAAATCCACAAGGGAAAGTGTGTACTTTTGGAAAATATGCACAAGCATGCTTTAATCTCAATGCCATTGGACTGCAATCCAAATTAGTTTTTGAAAACTATCTAAACTGCAATCCTATACACACTTACCTGGGAATAAATCCCATTAAACCCAACAGGGCTTACTTATGAATGAACATGTATAGTGTTGCATTCTTAGATGCATTTTTAGGTAGAGCTGGGCATTTCTGCTCCATTTTCCTAGACAGGGTGCTATTTTAGCTGCTTGTCCCCATGCACAGCAGCTAAAGCCATCAATGGGTCCAGCCAGGGCTCCAGGCTGCCACTGCAGCCAGGAAAAGAGTTCTGTTTGGTCAAGAGGCTCCTTCCAGGACAGGACATGGTAGTTTTTCAAGCTGGCTGAATCAGGCAATAAGTTATAGGGATCATTTCTGTTCCTTTTTGAAATGCTTTGTGGGGAATTTGTTTTCCTTGTTTCTGAACTCCAGAGCTGCAGTAAAGGAATGTTTCATTCACCTTTCATTCTTAGCAGCAGGTACTTTTGTCTTTACCCTGTAAAGGAGCTAGGCTTCAACAGAAAAAATGTGTATACCTGGGAAGACAATCTGAAATGTTAACTAGTATAGAAATCACACTCTACTTGTTCATCTCACAAAATAGGTCATTTTAAAATAAATAATTGGACCAGATAAGACAGCTGAGGGTACTGTATAGTACACTTGGAACTTCTCAGCTGCCACGTCACCCTGATACTGTGGCCTTCAGTGGTGGGCAAATCAGCACAAGCACAAATGGTCCAGTGCAAACAGTGACAGCTGTTAAGACTAAAAGCACATGATAATGATGAGCTACAGTCACAACCTCCTGAGGATGGGGCACATGTAAATATATATAACCTTAATCGTGTCTTAAGAAACACACATGGCTGGAGATGGGATGCAGGGAGTTACCTCAGCTCTGAGTTGTAGTAGGAACTCTCTGCCAGACACTAGAACTTGCTCTGTATCTTGATCAACATTGTACCTGGATTCCATGTAACATACAGTGTTTTACCTAGGGATGGGGGAAGAATTTGGTTTGGTCTGCATTTTTAAGCAAACCAAACTAATTTGCACTTCCTGGACTATGTGGGTCAGAACAGAGTTATCCTTCAGATTATGTGCTTCTCTGAAGATTGTGTTGTAGTTATTGGCTCCAAAATGACATATATTAGGGAAAGTTGTGTACAAGATATGTATGGTAGGAAATGTTGCTTATGAATATGAATGTGCATGCTGTTGCAGTTGTTTTTTTATTATTGCAGACTGATGTAGAAATTAGATGGAACAGTTGGGGGCTCCCCTAAAAACATAATCCTATGCATGTTTGGACAGAAAAAAGTCCTACAACTCCCAGCACTCCCCAGTCTTAGTTTCCAGGGAAACTAAGATATACATGCTGTAATGCAGCCTTTGCCAACCTCATGTTCTCTAGATGTGTTGGGCCCTGTGCTGACTCTAGAGTAGCTACATCTTTAAAGTAATGTCTGCTTTGGGACTAAAAATGTAACACCATGCATTCTTTAAATAAGACACTGTCACATGCCTTATTTAAGGCTGCTTATAAAGAACTTGTGCCTCCTCATCAAGAACTTTGTTGGCTTTTCCATGAACTTTGCACTTTCACACTGTCACAAAAGAAGACAGAGGATGAAAGATCTGGAGGTTGGATTAAAGGGCTAGAAGCAAGATAGAACTGCATTCAGCCATCATCATCTCATGGTTTGCCCTTGAGAAAGTGGCATAGATTGACCTCCATGCTCCCTAGGGTGACCTTGAACAAGTCTCTTGAATCTTGTTTCTCCTTAGTCAACCCTTCTGGCAAATATGTGTGTGCTGGGAAAAGGAATCAGTAGCATGTCATAAAAACAAACCGACCAAGGGATATACATGAACTACTCTTTTCTAGGCTAAAGATAGAAATTATATCCCTGCCCTCCCTCTCCTTGGTCAAACCCCCTGCTCCACAAAAGAAATTGTGTAGTATAGCAGTTCCTGTACTTAAAATAATCATGATGGGAGATCAGCTTTATTGATATCACTGAATTAATTGTTCTTTTGACTGTTTCATATTCTGCTATCTTGCTTTTTTATGCCACTTCTTAATGGAGATGATCAAGATCAGTTAGGGTGTCAACATTTACTCTTCGCATTTTCCCTTTACCACCTTTGTGTACCATTTCAACTTTGGATCATTTATAATATGGAAAATCAGTATGACCATTCATCAAATGTACAAGTAATATTTAAAGTATCTTCTCAAAGATGGTTCTCTTTTCCCCAAAAAAGCCAAGGAAGGATCAGAAGATGTATAGATAGATATAGATAAATACATGCAAGTTAACAAGGAGCAATAGGGTTGCATTTAAGATTAGAAATGGCCATTGTTCTATTAGCCATCTCGTCTAGAAAGAATGCCTCTGTTTTCCATACCTAGAGGTGAGTTTTTACTCTATCTCTTTGAATTACACTGGTGGTCATCAGAGTGGTGGTAGAACAAGAATGTGATGCTGTGGGAGCACTTTGGTTACTGAAGTTGCTCAGAGCACTGCCACTATAATTTAATAAGAAGAGAGTGAACGTTAAAGTGGGTATTCTGGGATGGAAGACACCAGGGTCTTTGTTTACTGTCCTCTTCCCCCTTCCCTTGGGGCAATGGCCAGCATCTCTGACATCTGTGTTACTAGGTACACCAAGTTATTCAGCCAATTAGTTCTGTTGGATCATACAAGCCAACTATAAAACACAATGTGAATAGCAAGGAATGGGCAGGATGCGACAATTGGAGAGAATGAATGTCCCCAGGGACTTTGATCTCCTTATACCACTAGGGTAATTTTGATTCTGAATAGCTGGAGCAGCTGCTAGCTACCTGCTACTATGGAAATGTTTCTGATAGGGAATACATTTCATATTTAAAGTTATGTTTGGGTAAAAGAAGAATAGAAGGGAATCAGCAGAGTTAAGAATATTTCAAGTGATGTAAAAATGAGGCTTCCTAGGATGGAGTCCATGTTTTACGCAAGTCCACTTTCTGCCATCTATATGATGATCTTAATTTACACCAATATATATCTGCCATTAATTACTTATATATGATACTCTTATGATGTTATACTTCAATTCTAAACATTTCACATGCTGGGGTGGCCAGGTTTCCTATATTAAAAAGGACAGTCCTCTGTCTGAAGATATCCTCTATTTGGGCTGTCCAGTCCAAGTCTGGTATAAAGATTAAAAAACCATCAGAAGGAAGAGCTGGGCCTTGAAGCTGCCCATCAACAATTAGTATGTGGATAGCAGACTGAGCAAGGCACCTGGTCTATCTTCTTGACTACGGTGAGACTTATTGTATTTGTATTTAAATTCTAGATATTATACCTAAATTTACAGCTATATACACAAATGTGCAAATGCAAATCTTATGCAAATTGTGCCCTCTTTTTTGGTGATGCAACTCCTCCTTTTCGGCAATGGATAAGTAGCCACCCTATATGCAACTTAGGAAGATGAAACATGGCACGATGATTGTTTGGAATATATCAGGCCTTTATGACTTTGGACTCGCCAAGGCAAATGCAGGCTGCCAACCATGTATGGAGGCCCATTCCCTTACTTTCGCTGCCTGTTAAAACAGGGATGATTGCCTAATGCCTGGCAGGCCACAGCATATGGCTTGTGGTCTGCACTACACTTTGAAAACAAAGTTTTATTTTTGAACCCAAAGAACAACCCCACATAGGCTCAAATCCCTGCAAAATTGATGGCTCCCCTTTGCTAAAGAAATGATACCACATCCACCTACAGCAGCAAGCCAATGGAAGGAGAACAACAACACAAACTTGCAAGTGTTGCTGCTTATCATATGAGGTAACACAGTGTTCTGCCATTGCTACTCTTGACAAAGGACTAGAGTTCGAACCATGGAAGAGGACCACAGTTAAATTACTCACTATTAGCCCCTATAGTGTGCTTCCAATATGGTGGTGTGTGTGTGTGTGTGTGTGTGTGTATGCGCATGCTGAGAGATGGGGAGACAGAATGTCACAGTTAAAAAAAAAAAATTACTCGTATAATGAGGAAAGAGACCAACAGAAGAAGTTCCCTTGGCTAATTTTCTAGCCAGCAGCTACTGCAATGTTCCCACTAGGAGAGACTGAAGAAGTGAGAGAGTGATATAATAAATAATGACTGGCTCGGCTGGTAAGAAGAAATTATCGCTATGCTTGGGGGATCTGAGTATATGCTCACCCAGGATGTGAAAGAAAGGGGAGGGGGAGCCAACCCGAATCTCTCTGATGTGTTTCTGTTAGTACACTCAAACCTATTTGAATTAAAACAAAACAAAAGGCTTTGGTTCTCTCATAAATTGGCATAAGGAGGAAAAGTTCCAGGTACAGAAAAGTGTTGTACAGAAAAACACACCCCACAATGTCAACCCAAAGGAGCTTTAAAAGTCCCTGACATGCTGCTGTTTGGGTAAGCTTCAGAAAAATGAAGTGAATTCATGCTCTGTATGTATGCCAAATGTAGCTGATTGCAGCAAAAGATACAAAGTCCTCTTCAAATTTTGTAGCCTTTCAAACGTGTTTGTGTGTGTGTGTGTGTGTGCGGGGGGGGGGGGGGGACAACCAGATCCATTTAGCAGTTACCAAACTAAATTACTGAACAAAGGAAAAAATAACTAACAGCACAATTCTGTCCATGTCTACTCAGAGTAAGCCCATATAGGATTGCACTCTAAATGAACCAAACAAACAAATAATAGACATTATTGAACCAATAATCAAAATGTTGATTAGTGGTTAGTGCTGGCCTGTGCCATATTAGTCATATTGGCCTACATCTCTGAGCCTCCATTTTGAAACAAGGAATCTCCTCCATTTTGAAACAAGGAATCTCCTCTAGTCTGACTGCTAAAGGTACAGCTACGATTTATCCACACAAATTGGCTTTAATTGCACAGCTCTGAGCACTATTTTACCCCTTCTGGGAGGAAATAATCAAAGCCCTACCAATTTATAGAGTTAGGCACCTCCCCAAGGTTGGTCCTACCATTAGGCAAAAAGAGGCAGTTGCCTCAGGTGGCCCATGCTGGGAGGTAGTGGAAAGCTGTTGGAGGAGAGAGCTGTGTGCCACTTCCAAAGCTAGCCTGCTGCCTTCAGGTGCAGTGGAGGACACTGTCCCATCCACAGTGTAGAAGTACAATTCAACTGCCAATTGGCTGTTGTATATGGGGGTGTCATCTTGTTCTTCTACTTCACCTCAGGCAGCACAATGTCTTGGGCCGGCCCTGTACCTCCCTGAGAAGGCTTATTTGTCTTAAGAATTAAAGCTTCTCAAACCACCATGTAACACGCATTCTCACCTGACTTAATCAGCATATCAGGTATTGAATATACTGGTTGCATCACTATCACCTGAATGCAGATTTTGCAACACCATCATTTGTGCATTGGTTATCTCCCATTTGTATGATAACAAGGTATTCAACCTGGGGCTGCCCTGGAAGACAATTCAAAAGCTGCAGCTGGTGCAGAATTCCACAGCCCACTGTTTAGAGTGGGTGGGCTAGTGATAGGAAAATCTGACAATTTTAGTTTCTCTCAGTCTCTCATTTTTCCAATTTCAAATCAGGTTTATCTCAAATGTTGAGGGTTTTTTTTTAAGTTTGCAGCTTAATTTGTATGCACCTTTGTATGCCATTTGCCTAATATACACATTTTTTTTCAAGCAATTGTCCTAACTTCCATGAATGTATGCATTTTTATGTGCACTATCCCCTAATATACACATTTTTGTATGCAGTTTTTGACTGGAAAACTCCATTGCAAATTCAGAGAACTGCAAATTTTGAAGGATAACAAAGTTTTGATTTGCATATTAGTTAGAAAGTGTAAAATTAGATGAGTTTACATTAAAACACAAATAAATTTCCCCCCCATCCCTAGTCAGGACACAGTAAGCCTGTTACTCCTACTCTTGCTCATATGCATTAATCCACTCCCCTTTACTTACTTCTCAAAAGATGAGGAATCAAGAGGGATGGGGTATTGTTTTCTGAGCCTCAGATTTCCTTGGAAAATGATCTGAAAAAAAATCAGATTTTTTTTTTACAGATTTCCTGAAAAAAAACTTGAATCATTTCTCAGTTAATCCAAAGTGAGTGGGAGAGTGCATGCCCATTCCAAAGTTTCAACAGGTTTTTATATCTGTTCAGGGTTGAGATGGAAATTTCATATAGATTGTAATTTTGAATCATTTGCCCTGACATTAACACAGAGTGAGTGTATTTTAATTTTCAAGTGATTTATTTATTGATTTTTATGTAGTACTTTTATGTCTTACCGTTCTTCTATGATAGAATTCAAGGTGGTGCACGTGGGATTCTCTGGTGTCTCCATCCAGGCACTGCCCAGACCCAAACTTGCCTGACTTCTTTCAGGTTGCGCTATCATGTGCAGATACAATATTTATTTGTTTTTTAGACTTGTTCCACAACTTTCTGAGTATGGTAAGAAAATAGCTTACAAAGAAAGGAAGGAAGGAATTATTTATCGAAGGAGAGCTCAGTCACACAAGTATGTACAGACACACTGACAGTGGATTTTTATGTTACAGTGGATATACAGAATTTGGTGAAGGTCACGTATGAAATCCCAGTCAAGTGTTGTGATTGTCTGACTACTTCCTAAATAGGATTTCATTTCATTTCATTTATTATATTTCGATGTCTCCCTATATCCAAACTTCTCTGGGTGGTTCACAAAAATTAAGAAACATTAAAACACATTATACAAGGTACAATGGTTATACAAGGTTGTCACAGAGAAGAAGGCCAGGATCTCTTCTTGATCATCCCAGAGTGCAGGACACGGAATAATGGGCTCAAGTTACAGGAAGCCAGATTCCGACTGAACATCAGGAAAAACTTCCTGAGTGTCAGAGCAATACGGCAATGGAACCAATTACCTGGGGAGGTGGTGGGCTCTCCCACACTGGAGGCCTTCAAGACGAGGCTGGACAGCCATTTGTCAGGGATGCTCTGACTTGGATTCCTGCATTCAGCAGGGGGTTGGACTCGATGGCCTTGTAGGCCCCTTCCAACCCTACTATTCTATGATTCTATGAAAAAGAAAAGTATTTACCATAAAACCATATAAACAGATAACACAGAGCATTGTAAGCTTTCACTAAAATGTGGGAACTGCTCTCCTCCCCCCACCCCTACTGGATTATTATTTTGGCATTGTCAACATTTGCACATGACTATCAACATTCACCAAGCTTAGGGCGCAATCCTATGGGTATAGTTGGCCACCTCAGAAGTTGGAGGTGACTGACTATCCAATGCAGGGCGGGCAGAGCACAGACAGGATCTTCTCCTCTGCACTCCAGCCACCCTGCATTTGCAGCTAGATGGACAATGTCAGCTGTCTAGCTGGGGGGCCTCGGAATGAGGGGGGTGGATGGCGCATAGGAAGCATCATAACAGTGATTCTCATCCATGTGGGAACAAATGATACCGCCAAGCAGAGCTATGAAGAAATCACATCAGACTTTGAAGCTTTGGGAAGGAAACTCAATAACTTTGGGGCCCAGATAGTTTTCTGAACATCAGGAAAAACTTCCTGACTGTTAGAACAATATGACAATGGAACCAATTACCTAGGGAGGTAGTGGGCTCTCCCACACCAGAGGCATTCAAGACGAGGCTGGACAGCCATCTGTCAGGGATGCTCTGACTTGGATTCCTGCATTGAGCAGGGGGTTGGACTCAATGGTCTTGTAGGCCCCTTCCAACCCTACTATATTATGATTCTATGATTTTTCCATCCCATCCCATCCTATCCCCTCCCCGCTCCCAGGAATGTCCCCTTTCCCCCTGCTCCACACTGCTCTTATGAGCGTGGAGCCAGGGACGAACTGCACAGCCTACGAGGTGGTGGGGGAGGAGCTGGGGAGGCAGTTTTCTGGGAACTGACCTTGGAGCACTGGCTCCAAGCTCGGTTGCCAGATAATGAAAAATCCTATGGTCATCTAGCCACTGTGTGTCTAGTGGCCATAGGATTGAGTCCTTAGATATTCTCTGGCACATATACCACACTCATGTGAAGAATGACTGTAAACATCGTGGGATCAATTGTGTATTAGAGCTTCTCCTGTTTTGCAATTAATTTCACTGTGGAAACTTTCAAAATTAAAAATGGGACCAGAATCCTGAATTGCCTAGGGATGTACAAAAGTCACTTACCTTTCACGGATTATGTTGATGGTGGGGGGGAGGCGTTCCATCCCTGCCCCTGGAATCCTCGCTGGGGGAGGAGGCGCTCTGTTCCTCCCCCCCGGAATCCTGCACGTCCGGCTGTGCTCTGCGGCAGCTCCGCGGAGCAGCCGGCCAGGCCCAGCCAGGCCAGAGCCGTCTGCAGCCGGATTTCCGGCCGCGGAGGGCTCTGGGTAAAAAAACAAACAAACAATCAAAAACCACGTATGCAAATGGCGGTGGCTACGGCCGCTGCCATTTGCGTTCCTTATTTTTGCCCTCTTAATCTATGTAAATATTTACGTAGAATATGACGGCGAAAATAAAGGGGAATGCAAATAGCGTAGCGGGTGCGATTTGCGTTCCCCTTTATTTTTGCCGTCATAGTCTACGTAAATATTTACGTAGATTAAGACAGTAAAAATAAGGAACGCAAATGGCGGCGGCCGTAGCCGCCGCCATTTGCGTACATGGTTTGTTTTTTTGGTTTTTTTACCCAGTAAAAAAAACAAAAAAAACCCCGACGTGATAGGCTACGTAAAAATTTACGTAGCCTATCACATCATTTTTTGTGTGTGCTTTTTTTACACGACAAATGGCGGCGGCGGCACCCGGTCGGAAGACCAGCTGCTGCAGCCGCCGCCAGAGCTGCCAGCGGAGCTGCCGCTGCCCGGAAGATCTGCCCCAGGTAAGTCTCATCCCGGGGGGGATCCGTGGGGGGCGGGGGGGGTAGCAGGCTGTTCCGCCACAGATTTTGGGGGGTGAATGCACTGGCATTCGGCCTCACCGAGATCCGTGGCGGAATTCTCTGCCATCCCTAGAATTGCCCTTGGTTCTCAGCTTCTTCCATATCATTTACAGTGCAATCCTTTGCACATCTAGTTAGAATAAGTCCCATTGAGGTCAGTGAGAGTTACCCCGAGGTAAGTGTGTATAGCTTGACAGTGTTATCCTATACATATCTACATAGAAGTAAATCCCATTAAGTTCAGTGGAGCTTATTACCAGAAAAGTGCAGGTATAAGATTGCAGGCTTAGGCTATTTATTTTTTTTAAGTAGAAGCAAAAAACTAGCACCGGATTAACACATATACAAGCCCAGCCTTTCCCAACCTGGTGTCATCAAGATGCATCATCAAGATGTGTTCACCTGGTGTCATCAAGATGTATTTGACTATAACACCTATCATCTCATTGGGCATGCTGGTTAGTGTTGATGGAAAGTGTAGTCCAAAACATCTGAAAGGCACCAGTTTGGGGAAGGCTGCACTAACCTATTATTAAGTATACACAGCTGCACGTGCCATGTCAGCTCACAAACATATTTTCCAGTGAACTTTCTTCAATTTCTAATACATGTGTGCTGTAGAAACAAATAATATGGGGATCAGTAATAGATTTTTAAATTATATCATTGTTATACATAAATATTATTACTGCCTATGCTTGGATCAGGATAGGAAAGTGCACCCATTTTGTTCAATGCAGCAGTAGCAGCAGTAGGATGCAAATGGAAAGATGAGTTTCTCAACAGGTGCAAATTTCAAATTGTGTTCAAAATAGAAATATTAATTAAATGAGCACCACTGAACTGCTTGCTGGCAGCGAATGTTGGCAGCAACAGCAAAGTAACTCATGCCCAAGAGAAAAGAACACATTAGTTCCAGGTTAATTATTGATTATTTATTTATTCATTTATGGTAACTCTGGAATTACTTAGAGTATTTCAGTGTGGTTAAAGATATACAGTGGCGAGAAAAAGTTTGTGAACCCCTTAGGATTGTCACATATTTCCAACCTAAAATGTTACTAGATCTTAATCTAACCTCATAATCCTAGATAAAGAACAGTAGATTACCTGATTAAACATAAACATGATGCTTTTTCCTCATTTATTTATCCACAACTGATTCAACATTAAGTACCCATGTGTGAAAAAGTCTGTGAACCTTTAGATTCAGTACCTGGTGGCACCCCCTTGAGCAGCAATGACTTCAAGTAAGCATTTCTTGTAACTGTTGGTCAGTCAGTCTCTCACATCAGTTTTGAGGAATTTTGGCACATTCGGCTTTACAGAACTGCTTCAACTCAGTGACATTTGGGGGCTTCGTTGAACAAACAGCTCGCTTCAGATCCTGCCACAACATTTCGATTGAGTTTAGGTCTGGACTTTGACTAGGCCATTCAAAAACCTAGAATTCCTTCTTCGGCAGCCATTTTTTTGGGTAGATCTGTTTGTATGTTTAGGATCATTGTCATGTTGCATGACTCACTTTCAGTTCAGCTTCAGCTCACAGATGGATGGCCTGACTTTCTCCTCTAGAATCTTCTGATACACTGCAGAATTCATGGTTGTGTCAATGATGGCAAGCCATCCACCTCCTGAGGCAGCAAAACAGGCCCAAACCATCACATTCCCACCACCACACTTGAAGGTTGGGATGAGGCTCTTCTGTTAAAACTCAGTGTTCATTTTTCACCAAACATAACATTTCTCATTGAGGCCAAAACCTTTGACTTATCTGTCCAGAGAACATTGTTCCAGAAGTCTTGGGGATAATCTATGTGCTCTGTGGTGAACTTCAGATGGGCAGCAATGTTCTTTTTAGAGAGCAGTGATTTCCCCTGGGCTATCCTCCCATGGGCACCATTTTTGTTCAGTCTTTTTCTGATTGTTGAGTCATGAACACTCACATTAGCCAAGGCGAGAGTGGCCTGCAGATCCTTGGATGTTCCTCTGGGGTTCTTTGACTTCCTGGATGATGCACAGTTTGTTTTTTGTTTGTTTTTTGTAACACTTTCTAGACTGGGGTGGGCAAACTTACCCAGCTCTGCCTCGCGCACTGCTTGAAAGATCCCCACTGGCTGCCAGACCTTTTTGCTGCAGAGCATGAGCTGCTGGCCAGTCCACAGGCACCTGGCAAGCGGCACGCAGCCACCTACTCCCTCACCAAATCACCATTTTGCAGAAAATGGTGGCTCATTCTTTTATGTAAAGGGCTTTTTACACAAATGGTGGCTGTAAATAAAGCCAATTTATGCAACATTGCAGGTATAAATGGTCTAAATAGATGGGCTTATTTACAGCTGCCATTTGTGTAAAAAGCCCCTTTACATAAAAGAACGAGCTGCCATTTTGCACAAAATGGAGGCTCAGTGAAGGAGTAGGCAGCTGCACATCGCTCGCCAGGTGCCCATGGAGCAGCCGGTGGCGCATGCCCTGTGCTGAACAGGGTCAGGCAGCTAGCGAGATCTGTCGATGTCTGTTGGACTCTACCACCCCTCTCCCCAGATTTCCATGACATCCCTATTCTAGACTGATGAGCAGCAATAACTGCTTTTCTGAGGTCCTCAGAGATGTATTTTGATCGTGGCGTGGCGTGTTTCCACACAACCATATGGTGAAGACCAAACTCACAAAGTGTCTGATCCTTTTATATGGTTGGGCCTCCCAAGCTCACCCCTGAAAATCTACCCAATTACTTAAGCAACTGATTCTAATTATTCCCCGTAACTGAGCTGATGCAACCAGGGGTTCGCTTAGTTTTGCACATACCCTGACTCTTAAGTACTCATTGTTTGCCTAGGCTAATTTATGCATCATTTTATTTCACAAGACATCGAATTGGTTAACATAAACCCTACTGGATAGTTAGGAAAGAACTGGTTTTGATTCATGAATGCTATCATAGTAAAACTTTGGAATTTCCATAACTATCATTAGGGTTCGCAAACTTTTTCTCACCAGTGTAGACCAGTCTTCCCCAGCCTGGTGCCCTTGAGATGGGTTGGACTACAACTCCCATCAGCCCCCAGTCAGCATAGTTCAATGCATCTCAAGGGCCCCAGGTTGGGGAAGGCTGATATAGACTGTAAGGATGCATACACAGTTTTACCTCACCAGACTCGAAGCAAATATCCTGCCCTGCCCCAAGATATTCACCTGACATCTTATGGGATCCTTCTCTGGGCTTTTCTTATTCCAGAAGGCAATGGGCCTGCTGGACATGTGAAGTGTGTATTTAACAGCTCTCAGGTTCTGTTCTGTTCTCAGCCTGGTTTTATTGTGTACTGTGGTAGGGTTGATATTCAATTACTTTTTTAACTGTACATTGGACTGTTTTTAGATCTGTTATGAGCCACTAGGGATGGATGGGCTTACCTCTGTCCAGGTTCTCTGAATGCTTCCCAAATTGCTGCCCCTGCTCACCCTCCCCGGACCCACTCATGAGCCCTGCATTCATCTGGACCCACTCACCAAGCAGCCATGTGCCCAGCGAACAGGTCCGGCAGCTGTCTGCTTCCTCATTCTTTTCCATAAATCTAATCTTATGCAAATGGCGGCTGTAAGGCAGCCATCTATGCAACATTACAGGCCTAAATGGTTTATTTACACCTGTAATGTTGTGGGAATGGCTATTTTATGGCCGCCATTTGTGTATGATTAGATTTATGGAAAAAAACAAGGTCACCATGTATTTTGTAAAATAGTGACTTGCTGAGGGATCAGACGGTGCCAGGTGCTTGCGGACTGGTCCAGTAAGTGCTGGGGGCTCACACGGCTAGGCAAGTGGGGGTGGCAGCTCAGCAGGTGCAGTCCAGGAGGCCAAGTGGGGGGAGTCCATCAGACTCCACCCCCCCCAAGCGCCTGTGACATCTCTATGAGCCATCTAGAGTGCCTCATGTTGAAGCATCAAGGTAAGATAGACATGATTTTAAAGATACACATAAAGAATTGGTATCTGTAGCCACTGCTACTTTGGGCTATTGCCATAATTTTTGCTACTGTTGTCTATGGGGTGGATCCAGGCATAGTCAAACTTAGAGTAGGCCCATTTTGATCAATGGGACTTAAGTTAGTCATGGCTCCAGTCTACTCTAAGTATGACTAAGTTTGGATCCAATCCATTGTTCTGTGAAACTATACTTGCTCAGATATTTTTGGAGGGCGGGGGTGTCCTTTGCCTGTTGAAAATAACAGCGGAGGCTTTCTGCTAAAACTCGCATGATCTATGGTTCGTTTCAGCTGATTTTCCTGTCAGCTGCATTTCTCATTTCTCATGTACTTATATTTGCTTTCCGTTTGTAAACATAATTTCATATAAGCTCCAGACACATACTAGTGAGTGTCTGTAATCACATGCAGAACATGTGCAATCTAACTCACGCAAAATCGGAAGGAAAACATGACCCAGGTTTCCTTTTTATTAAGAGAGAAACTCACTGCATATATTTAATATGAGGTGTGTGCCCCCATCATCATTTTTGTGTTACAAAGGTTAACAACATAAGAAAGACCTGGGAAAAAAACCCTGAGCTGTACTATTACTATCTGTTCATTATTAATCCATTTTAATCTCTTCCTTAGAAGGTTATATATAATTCTTTTTTCCCTCTCTTTCTGGATTTCTGAAATGAATATTTTAAAAACAATACGCAAAGTTTTTAGTAATTTGAAAAATCTGTTTCGGAAGACTATATGCTCCCATTGAGTCCCCTTCCCCCATTTATTTTATTGAACGTGAAAAAGAATTGTTATATTGTTGTGTTGGGATGTATATGAAAATGACTGCTCTGACGCAAATACTGGAAAAGCTAATGAGAGTTAGTCTTATATAGCAATGCTGTCAGATTTCGTAATTAGGCACCTCATTGGTCGAAACTCATGTGTTCATAATGCTCACCTTTGTAATGACTTTGGATTATCACTGTCTTGCAAATTCATTATTATTTTCTGAATAAATTGCGAGCTTTGGAGCATGTGAAGTCTGCAACTAAATTATCACATTTCTTCACGTGTGCTCAGTTGCTCGGTTTTAACCCTTTTCTTTCAGGAGGAAATGTGATGATGCCACTTTTAACCCTTTGGGGAAAGACTGGCATTTGACCTCTTCTCACAAGCCAATCATATTTGAAGAAACAGCCACATAAGTTGTATACACCTCCATACCTCTCCTTATCTCCAGCTCTCTCTCCTCCATATACTGATCGATGACAGCGAGTAAACATTATGCAGAAAGGCCACATGGAAACAACAAATCAGGAAGGGGTATATAACATGGTGATGCATGACAACATGATGCATTACTTGATTACAAAGTACAGCTCTCAGGATGCCATTTGATATAACACGTGCCAAATCTTGCATACAAAGAACAAGGTCTTGAATTAAAGGAGAACTCTCATCCAAGATGACACGAAGGAATTCATTACTTTTTGAGGAAATAGCAAATTCATTTGGTGTAAGTTCACCCATCATTAGTCTTATAGCTTGATGGTAAACAGAGTTAGGCATGCTTAAGGCTAGAGCTAGTAAGAAACAGTAATATTTCCAGAAATTCATGAAAATGACCTGCTGGATGAGTAGGATCAGTGAATTTTGCCAAAGCAAGTGAACAGAGGATATAGTGAGTAGCAAGTGGAGGTTCTCACAACCCCTAAAATCTAGACCAGGCCTGCTTATGGCACTTGGGAAACAACAGGGCTTTGCTACTTTCCCCTTCATCACCTTTATGTGGGAAAGGACAGCAAATGGTTAATTAATGAATTTAATAATATTGGATTTTTACTGAATTTTTACTGTCAGGGAGGGAGAGAGGCAGTTGTGGGGGTTTGTGCCTCAGATGACCAAATAACATCGCTACTAATGCTCAGATCAGGTGGTGGCTTTGCCTAGGTGAGAATGGTGCACCAGAACAACACATGGACGCCAGGAAAGTCACAAAACCAGAGTGTTAAGAAGCTGAAATCCAGGCACCATGTTGTGTTCACTGCAAATGGGTGGCTACTTGAACACAGCTTGGCAGGTGTGATGTATCTCTAACCAGACCCGAATCATGGAAGCTCATTCTCCTTCCCATACAGGGCCTACCATATTATGCTAGTAGGTCAGCAATGGAAGTGAGCAGGTACAGCCAACCAAATATGGTGTACAGACATAAGATAGCACCATTACAATTTCCAGGTGTTGAAGGAGCTGTGGGCAGTCCTTAATTCCTCCTAACAAAAAGGAGGTGCTGGGGATCCTGTGTGGGAACTCTGACACCTGCCTTGCTCCTTAATTCTGAGTGTTTAGGAGAAGGCCATTGCAGTTGCTCAGGGGCAAAGGAAGGATGCTCTGTATATGCTTAAAGGCACATCTATAATAACAAAAGAGGATGTCTGTCCATCTGTCAGCACCATACCTCCAAGACCGTGAAACCTAGACACCTGAAACTTGGCATGCATACTAAGGGGACCCTAAGGATATGCACTTTTGGGTTATTTGGTTTTTAAATCACATTAATTAATTTTAATGAATTTAAATGTGTCTGTGTTTTGAAGCTCGCAGTACTATCTTCATTCACTAGGTAGCAGACTTCCCTACCCAGCTCATAGTTTTGCATTCAATACAGTTTGAAGCTGAGGGGAGTAGTCCAAGGGACAGAGTTATAAGGTTGTGTCTCCTCCCTTCTGGAGGGCAGTTCCCCTTCAGGGGAATGGAGTGGACAGACCCCTCCCTTTGGGGTGCACCATGGCAGTGGCCATGTCTAGAGGTGCCAGCAGGTGTGGCTTCACTCAGACAGGGCAAGCACAATGTGTCCAACTCTGACAGCTGCATAACTTTTTTTGAGGGTTTCGCTGTAGGGCTAAACTACACTTATTGCATAGGTGTAGCTGAGCTTGCTATTTTTCTTTAGTTCCATGTACGTGCATGAAGTCACTTTAATGAGCTTCTGCCATGCATTAAAAACGTGGTTGTTCAGGCAGGCATTTGGCATGGGTCAGGGTATTTTAGAAAATGTTTTTATTGTAGAATTTTATTGTTTTAAACTGTTTTATTATATGCTGTACATCACCCAGAGTGGCTGGGTGACCAGCCAGATGGGCGATTAATAAATTTAATAAATAAATCATTTAATTAATTAATAAATAAACAATGTCCCGATCTTTATGGGACCATGGTGCTCCAGGAGGGAAGGATTAAAACTCCCCCCCACCCATTTTTCCCCCCATGAAATCCCATCCTGTCCCAGTGGGAGAGTGGTTTTTAAAAAGACTGCATTGGAATCAATGGAGGCTTTTCTTCTTCTTTTTTAATCCTGCCCTCTGCAGGGAGAAGGTGGAATTTCAGGGGAAAATGGGTGGATGGGGTGGGGATCCTTCCCTCACAGAGTGCCATAGTTCCAATCTGGAAAGGCATTGCTAAATGGCCATGGCTAAAGGAGTAGAGGTGAGGCAGCGGGACAGAGACAAACAGAACACTCCCTGCAAGAGAGTCCCCCCCCCCCCCCACACACACACGTCCATGCACTACTAATACTATTAGGAGTTTCAAATAGAATGTAGCATCTGATGTACTGATTGATGTGTGATAGCAATCTTTGGTGTAAACAGACCATAAGATTGATCTGCCAAGCTGCACTGCACTACAGGTTTGTATGTGGGACACATCTCTGTTTATGTTGAATAAGGTCCTGGGTGGATAGTAAAAATTAGCATCAGATTCTACTTCCTGTTGAAGTAAGAGATGCTTAATAGCCTGGCAGTACACACATTACTACTTTCTTGTACTAAGACTTAATCGCGTTTTTGTTGGGGGTGAGGCATTTAAATTGTAGTCCATTCCCCAAGAATAATCACAGCTATTTAATTGTATTCATAATTTAGCACACACCTGGAAAATATGCTGTAAAATATCAAGGGGTTTCCCTTTTAATACTGGCATGCCATTTACAAACTGTCACATTTAGAATGCACCTTTAATCTTCTGTGGTCTGCTAGAATTTTATATTAAAAGTCTGCTTTGTGCTTTAAATATTAAAGGTTCTGCAATACTTCAAAAGGTGATGATGCCCTGATGCTCTAGCGGTGCTGAAATCTGAACAGCTAAATATATTGAGGAATGTTCAGTGGTCCCAGCTTAATTAAACATGCATGTGCATTTTCAAATGCAATCTTTTTCTGCTTGTTAGGTTTTTGACAAACCTCCAAACAGGTCCAGGTGGAACAAAGCATGTAAACAAGCTTGTGAATGCAAACTTAAAACACTCAAGTTAACACCTTCCTACAATTAATATGCAAACTCTGGGACACAGCTATTGATAATGCCATTTAATATTATTTGATATTTAGTGACACATCTCATCCTTTCCCCGTCGTTTTTTTCCTTTCTTTCTTCTAAACTCTGTCCACTTTAATTATAGGGAAAATGTTACATTGGAGATTTGCCATCGAATGGGACGCTTCTGACTGTTTGAAAACCCAGGATAAAAGGCAGTACATATTGCAATTTGCAAGGCTGTGGTTAATGTTTCAATATGTCATTAGCTTTATGGTGATGAAAGCATAGCTTTGCTCTGTTTTTGTGGGTCTCAAGTTGAATTTGGAACCACAACATTGAGCTGAAACCAAACTGTGTATGAATACCAAATTCAGCCATTTGGACACATTCGCAAGTGCTGGATCTGGAGAGATTTTAAAACCAACCAACTAACCAACCAACCGGGACCTGATGTGGTGTGTGCGTGTGCACACAAATTCTAGTGGTGATACTTGTCCACAAACAATCTTCCTCTTGGTCTGGCCCAGATAATGGTTGTGGCGAGAAAGAGGAGTAGATGATGCCCCTGCCTACTTGCTCACTGGCTCTCTGCCTGTCAAGCAAGCAAGTGGTAGCAATGATGAGAAAGAGGACGAGGAGCAATAGCAGTTTGTGATGATGATGGTGAGAAGGCAGACTCATGGAAGGAGGGGAAGGCGGGAGGGAGGGAGGGAGGGAGGGAGGGAGGGAGGGGCATTGAGAGTGTCTTGCTCAAGGGCACTCAAAAACCTCGAGCTGGCACGATTTCTGGTGCTTGATTTTCATTTTTCTGAAAGGCCATCAGCCTTTAAAATCATGCAGAAAACCCCTGTCAAATGTTCCCAAAGGTTTTCAGGATGGAAAAACGAGAGCCAGTGTGGTGTAGTGGCTAGAGTGCTGGACTGGGAGTCAGGAGATCTGGGTTCTAGTCCCCAATGAGCTATGGAAGCTCACTGGGCGACTTTGGGCCAGTCACAGACTCTCAGCCCAACCCACCTCACAGGGTTGTTGTTGTGAGGATAAACTGGAGAGGAGGAGGACTATGTACGCCGCCTTGGGTTCCTTAAGGTGGAAAAAAGGCGGGATATAAATGTAATAATGAATAAAATAAAAATGGAGTTCACAAGTTAATGTTGAACAAGAAATCAGATTAAGGGGGAGAACATCATGCCATGGCCCTTTTTATTTAACATTAAAACTCATAGGTCACAATCCAGATGTTTTAGACATCCCAAGGGCTTGTGAACTGCAGATTCCTATCTTGCCCCTCCAAAGCTGTGCCCTGATTGCTTGTTTAGGGACTGATAGCCTTCTGTTGCAGGAGGTGACAGGGCTGGCCCTACCATTAGGCAGAGTGACGTGGAGACCTCTTGCAGAAAATGCTGGGAGGTGACAGCAAACTGTTAGAGGAGAGTGCTGTGGGCCACCTGGCTTATCCTTTGCCCCTTAAGCTAGCCTGCTGCTTTCAGGTGGGATGAAGGATGCTGTCCCATTTCCAGTGTTGAAGAAAGATTCATGTGCTAGTCCAGCTGGCTTTTGTACAGGGACTGGGAAGGGGGTGTCACCTTGTCCTTTGAGTTCATTCACTATAAATGCCTTCAGCCAGCCCTGGAAGAAAGTATCTGGATTCGGACCAGGGTGTCTTCTCATGTTCCACAACTGTCTCTTGCTGAAGCCATTACTACCCCAAAGTTTGCAATAAGCAAGGGGCTTCTTACATTGTGTTTTTCAAGTGACTGCTATCACTTGCCTTCTTGAATGTCTGAAAGTCCAACAGGCTAAGCACTGTACCTCGACCTCAACTCGCACCCACCCCGGAGTAAAAGCTGGGTGTAGATGGGCCCCCAGGCTGTTTGTTTGTTTATTTATTTATTTATAATTAAATTTATTAATCGCCCATCTGGCTGGTCACCCAGCCACTCTGGGCGATGTACAACATACAATAAAAACAGTTTAAAACAATAAAATTCTACAATAAAAACATTTTCTAAAATACCCTAACCCACCCCAAGTGCCTGCCTGAACAACAACGTTTTTAATGCAGGACGGAAGCTCAGTAAAGAGGGGGCATGACGGAGTTCCCTAGGGAGGGAGTTCCACAGAGTGGGGGCCACCACAGAAAAGGCCCTCTCCCTCGTCCCCACCAGTCTAGCTGCCCTGGCTGATGGGACAGAGAGAAGGGCATCCGAGGCTGATCTTGTTAAGCGGCCTGTCTGGTGCTGCTCGAGGCGCTCCTTAAGATAGGCTGGGCCGGAACCATATAGGGTTTTAAAGGTCAAAACCAACACCTTGAATTTGGCCCGGAAAACAACTGGTAACCAGTGCAACTCCTTCAGCACTGGAGTGATGTGATCTCACTGCTTTTAATCAAGCGAGCCGCCGCGTTCTGTACCAGCTGCAGTTTCCGAACCGTCTTCAAGGGTAACCCCACGTAGAGCGCATTACAGTAGTCTAAACGAGAGGAGACCAGGGCATGTACTACCGATGGGAGCAGATGGTCGGGAAGGAAGGGGCGCAGCCGCCGTATCAGATGGAGTTGATACAGCGCTGTCCGGCTCACAGCTGACACCTGAGCCTCCATGGTCAGCTGGGAGTCCAAAATGACCCCCAGGCTGCGGACCTGGTCTTTCAAGGGTAGCTGTACCCCATTCAACACCAGGTCAACATCCCCCAGCCTCCTCTTGTCTCCCACCAAAAGTACCTCAGTCTTGTCAGGGTTCAGCTTCAGCCTATTCCTCCCCATCCAGCCACTCACCGTCTCCAGACATTTGGACGGGGATTCTACGGCCAACCTTGGTGAAGATTTAAACGAGAGGTAGAGCTGCGTGTCATCCGCATATTGATGACACTGCACCCCAAACCTCCTGATGATAGCCCCCAGAGGCTTCACATAGATGTTAAATAGCATAGGGGAGAGGATGGAACCCTGTGGCACCCCACAAGTAAGTGGCCACGGGTCCGAAACCTCCTCTCCCAGTGCTACCCTCTGGTACCTGCTGGAGAGGAAGGACCGGAACCACCGCAATACGGTGTCCCCAATGCCCAACCCCTCCAGGCGGTCCAGGAGGATACCGTGGTCAACGGTATCGAAAGCCGCTGAGAGGTCGAGGAGAACAAGGAAGGAGCATTCACCCCTATCCAGAGCCCTCCTCATATCATCTACCAAGGCGACCAAGGCCGTTTCTGTCCCATGCCCAGGCCTGAAGCCCAACTGAAATGGGTCTAGATAATCAGTTTCTTCCAAGTGTGCCTTCAACTGCACTGCCACCACCCGCTCAATCACCTTGCCCAAAAATGGCAGATTTGAGACTGGGCGAAAGTTGTTCAAAACTTGAGGATCCAAGGAGGGCTTCTTTAAGAGCGGTCTTATCACTGCCTCCTTGAGGGCTGATGGCATCACTCCCTCCTCAAGGGAGGCGTTCACCACCGCCTTGATCCCCTCACCCAGTCTCTCTCTGCAACTCATAATGAGCCAAGATGGGCAAGGATCAAGTAAGCAGGTGGTCGGCCGTACCGATGAAAGCACCTTGTCCACTTCATCAGGAGGAAGAAGCTGGAACCGATCCCACAAAACCGGTTTGCCACAGGCCACCTCTTGCTCACTAACTGTATCCACAGCGTGCAGAGTAACACACCTAATCTGATCAATTTTATCTGCAAAGTGCCTTGCCAAGGCCTCACAGGAGGCCTTAGAATGCTCCAGTGGTTCCGGAGCCACAGGACCGACCAGGCTCCAGACCACTTGGAACAGCCTCCTGGTTTAAAACCCATTTCTGTTTTTGAAAAGTACAGTTCATAATCATAAAAGATACTCATGGAATATGAACACCTGGTAGACTATACCAGAAAACTGCATATTGTAACACAGCTGTTTGAAACTGACATATGCCATCACATGTAGACATGCACATATATGTTTGTGTATATGGCATAAGTTATCTGTCTCTTTTGGAGCAGTGCCTTGCAAACAGGGATCAGGTGTAGTTCGAAAGGCAAACAAGCTGCCTCCCACCTAACAAAATAGAGCGCACATTGGAATGATTCGATTTGTGTTGAATGCAAATGGACAATTAATGCTCAGATTTTATTTTATTTATTTTTATTTATTAAATTTCTTAATCGCCCATCTGGTCGGTCACCCGGCCACTCTGGGTGATGTACAACGGTACAGTTTAAAACAGTAAAATTATACATTAAAACATTTTTTTAAAATTCCCTAACCCACCCCAAATGCCTGCCTGAATAATCAAGTTTTCAGTGCGTGGCGGAAGCTCATTAAAGAGGAGGCATGGCGGAGTTCCCTAGGGAGGGAGTTCCACAGAGTGGGGGCCACCACAGAGAAGGCCCTCTCCCTTGTCCGCACCAGCCTAGGTGTCCTGGCTGATGGAACAGAGAGAAGGCCATCTGAGGCTGATTATGTTAAGCGGCCTGTCTGGTGTTGCTGGAGGCGCTCCACATTTCCTTGCATATGAAATGTAATGGAAATGTATCTATATGAATGCAGGGGGGAAATAGTTATGGGAGGAGGAAAGTGAAGTCTAGAATCATTGAGTGAATATTAAAACAGATAGGTGGTTCTATATTAGCAGGAAAGGAAAGGTAAGGTATAGTTCTAATACCTAAGGCAAAGCAGCAACCATACAAAATGATGGACAAATCTGAATTAATGTGATATGATGGGTGAGGTGGCATTTTAATGCAAGCTGAATTGTAGAGAAAGTTGTATGAATACTACAGTTGTTGATTCAAAGGAAGCATACAGGATAAAGAAGATTATTTTGTCTAAAAAGGAAGTAGCAGTATGGATATATTTCTATTTCATCTATTAGTAGATGAATATAATTCTTCGGTCAGTTAGAGAATGAGAAAACACAGATATATTTTTCATTGAGTGGTTAGGTCAGTCAACATTTAACCCCAGCCATTTTATTTTAGATGCATGAAGAAAACTAGCAGAAGACTTAATTTATACCTTTGGAGTGTAGTTCTATGCATGTTTCGACAAAAAGAAAAAAGAAAGACCTAAAAGTCTTACAGCTCCCAGCTGGAGTTGAAGGACTTTTTTCTGTCTAAACATGCATAGGATTGTGCCCTTAAAATTATTCTTGACATTTTTGGACAATCTCTTTGTTTGTTTTCACTTTTGGGAGTGCCAATACAATAATAATAATAATAATAATAATAATAATAATAATAAACCTCTTGGGATGGAAATGTATTCAGTGTGCCTGCTGGATTCAGCTGTCTTTTTCAAGCTGTGGCCACCACGTCTAATTAAAATGCCGGCTTAACTGCAGCACAGCACTGCAAGGCAGTCAGTTGGTTCACCTCAGAAAGTGAACATTTTATTAGGCCAACTCAAACCCTTGTAAATGGAAGCTGGTGGAAGCTGACTTCACAATCTTTAATGGATTTTTAAAGATGACAAGAAAGGAAATGGGAAACTAAAGCAATGGAAGGCATACATTCCCCAAAGGTGCATTCTGAAGTAAATCAGAGCAACTGAAAAAGTGTACTCTTTGAGCCCTGGGATATCTCCAAGGGTTTCTTTTTTTTTCAGCCGGACACTTACAGCATGTTGAGTCCCCAAACACCTCAGCTCTGGGCATGCTTTGACATAGTAAGTCAGAGAAAGATGAACAACATCACCTGAAGAGATGTTGGAGGGACAGAAAATTGTTCCCTTTGCATGCTGTGTTGCCATTGCTTTAAATCACGTGACTTATTACAACCTTCCTTTATTTAAAAAAAAGCCATTTATGTATGCTAACTTTTCCAGCTATAACAAGCATATTTACTCCCTATGCGCGTGCACGCACATACATACACACACTTTTTTCTTCTTCACTCTGGCTGAGGCAGTCAAAGAAAGAGGGAATGTAATCAGTTTCTATGAAACCAAACTTGTCCTCCTCTCTCAATTTCCAGAATCTTTTTAAGGCTATGTAGTCAGACTAAATAATGGAACATAAATAAAAAACTACCTGTATGTGACAAATTCCTTGTTGTTTTCCATTCTCCTTTACCCATCCATATAATCCATACAAACTCCAGCAAGTAAAGAACAAATTGTATCAATAAATAAACTTAGGGCGCAATCCTATGCATGTTTATACAGAAAAATGTCCTACAACTCCCAACATTCCCCAGGCAGCATGAGGAATGGTTGGCCAGCATGGCTGGCTGGGGAATGCTGGGAGTTATAGGACTTTTCTGTCTAAACATGCATACGATTGTCCCTTAAGGTGGTGGGAGGGAGTCCAACCTCTCTTCCAGAATGATGTGGCTAAGACTGTAGGAGTTTACAAGTTCAACACAAGATTATTTTTAAATGCTGCCAAAATGGTCATTAAAAGTGATGTTATGCATCCACACAGAGCACCCAACAGTCTTTGCATGCAAGTTCAATTAAAGACATTTCATACCTTTTGCCATTTCTTAATAACAGGAATGAGTAATGTGCAATCTTATGTAAACAATAATATAGTGATACAGGGAGATGGCACCATTTCATTATTTTGTACAGGTCTCAGTACAAAGGTGTGTCAAAACAAAACTGAGAATGATTGTCTGACTGCCTAGTGTAGCACAAGAAACAAGGCTATCATAAGATAATTAATCCTGGCTTGACTACAAGAGTCCAACTGAAGCCTTCCTCAGACATGGAAGGGTGAAGACTGTTTTAGAAATCTGGAAATAGTTCTCATCCCTAAATCCATCTCTTTGTAATTGTGTGCCCTATTTCATTGCAGTTGGATTTTGATAGTATTTCCTTTGGGGAAATGTTTAGATAACATCACTTAGGGGACTCCTCAAGGGGGTGACACTTTTCTGGTGGTTAGCACCAGATACAGCACAAATCTCTTTTCACTTTCTATACTTTCCAGGAGGTGTTTTGCTACACAGGGTGATCTGTCAGCATTTGAATGGTCATGGCTCAGACCTACTTGGGAGACCTACCCTATAGTGCCAAACGTGAGTGATGCCATCAGGACTTTGGGACGAGGACAGATGTTCATGGGTGCTTTCAGTCAAGGCTTTTGTTGTGCAATTGCTCTTCCTCATTCATAGAGTTTTATGGGGGTGGGGCCCAGATGATGTCATCTTACATTGGTAAACCACCAATGTTTTCCCACACCAACTTCTTCGTCCTCCTCCTCCTCCTCCTCCTTCTTCTTCTTCCACAAAAAAAGTTTGTTAGGGAAGGAAAGACTGAATGCCTTTTGAGTGGTAGTGCTAGAAGCCCTCTGGCTGGAAGTAACACAGAACCCCACTCAGAAGAACGAGCAGTGCTGACCCAAGACATTGTGCTGACTGAGGCAAAAGACAAAATGCCACCCTCCAAATGCCAAAGGACAAGATGGCACCCTACCCATTCCAGATACAGAAGCCAGCTGGACTGGCAACCGAATCTTACTTTGACACTGGTGATGGGGTCATGTCCTTCAACACACCTGAGATAGCACAGCTAATTTAGGGGGCTTCAACAGGTTGTGTGGCATACTCAGTTCTGTCCTCCAACAGAGGGAACCAGCCAAGGAGTTCAGGAGAAACAGCCAGGAGGCTGCCACCAGTGCCCTTCGCCCCAGGATCTGCTGCTTGAGGCAATTGCCACCCTCTGCCTAATGGTAGGGCCAGCCCTGTAGGCTGATCCAAACGCAGCAGGGCTGGCTTACCACACATTAGCATCTTAACAGCCTTCCCATCCCCACACACAAACAATAAGAACATGAAGTCCAGAGTCTAAAATTACCTAACTGCACTACTGTCAAAAGTCTGGGGTGAAGGAGATGGGATACTGTGATTGACAGGTGGGGGAAAATACTATACACTTCTCTTTAGAGTGGCCACGTATGTATTGCTGAAAAAGAGGAAATGCATCACCAAAAAAAGATGAAGGAAGAAGACACAGATTTGCACACATTTTGCATGTGTGAATCCATATGTATTGACACGAATTTGAAAACTATTACTATAGTTTAAATAGAATACTGTACATCTCACCATAGTGCAGAAGACTGTGACCAGGTGACCTGTGTGCCTTCCTGTTCAGTGTGCTGTTCAGGTGCCAACCGTTGGTAGGAAACAGCTCTTATGGTTCTTTTCCTTGAACCGGAATTGGACAGGGCAATCCTTCAAATAGAGGACTGTCATGTGTAAAAGAGGACACACGGCCACCTATTCACCAGCCAAATGGTACAGAGCCAATAAATGCATAATAGGGGTGGGTTCTAACCTGTGACAGTGGCTTCCCAGCATCTATATGAAAACTTAATCTGAGCTAACGGAAAGGATATGGAAAGGATTCTCAGTTCAAACACAGTTGGCTACTCCCCTCGAAGTAGACAGTGTAACCATACAGTTTGGATAGTATTTTCTTAGGCAAGGTAGCTGATGAGCAGCTTTTCTGCTGCGCATCTTTTTTCTTTTTTTTCTTTTTTTTACCAGACTTGTGTCCAATAAGGTGAAAATAGCTTAACACATCCAGTGTCATCTAATGTAAGTCATACCAGAAAGGGAAGCTTTAAAGGCTTGTGTGTGCATGTGTGAGTCTCTCTGTATATGTTTGTTTGGCTTTTTAAAGAGCTTATGAAAACAGACAGAAGCAAGGGCCAGAATCAAGGCAACAATAAATCAGGGGAAAAAGAGAGAGTGTATATTACACATGACTCACCTTCTGCTACCTGTTGAGCCTATGGTACTTAATTGCATATCCAGTTTTCTTAAAATCCGAAGTATTTCTGTCAGGTTTGCTTTTAACTCACCACAGATTGTTCACTGACTGGGCAGCGACCTTTGCTAGAGTTGAAATATTTAATCACTACCCATGGATAAATTGTTCCTTTATACTATATTGTTTAGAAGTGAGCCCTATAGGATGAACCAAAAAAGTGGGTGGGGGTAAATCTGTCATGATTGTTCATTTTCCATGGGAACTTCACATAGGTTTTTATTTGGGAAAACAGTCCTTTAAAGGGGATCGCAAGTTGAGGGTGGCTGGTAGAGCACAAAGCAGGGGCATTTTTTGCATGATTTTCTCTCCCCACCTTTCTTAACTTAATGAACCTTTTTGTGTCTGTCGTGGAAAACATGGACATTTCATTCTCTTCTCTGTAAAATTATCATCGCTTAAATGTTTTAGGCCGGAAGAGCTGAGTGAGTAACCTAAAGGGCTGTGTTAATATTAGCCTGCAGTAACTGGCACTTTGTTGCTGTTTGGCGAAATGACCGGTTTACTTGGTTATATTGACAGCTCTACTGTAAAATTTGCTGGCATTAAAGGTCAAAAAGACCCAGTTTCCCTCTCGTTGCATCTATCCAAGAGAGAATAAATCTCAGAGCAGAATCACTTCTCTGACAATAATGTATGAATTATGCACTGACTGTGTTTGAATTGAGAATGGCTTTCATATCCTTTCCATTAGCTCAGATTAAGTTTTCATATAGATGCTGGGAAGCATGCTAGCAATATCCTCAGCTCATTTTTATGAAAATTTTATCAGCCCCCTTTTTTTCTCTTCTGTACTACACTCCAATTGGGATGTCTCAGAATCTAAAGCTCAGCTTTGGACATGAACTTCTCTCAACCTGGCTGGCTGCTGCTCTAAAGGTTTCAATATTTTATGGGCTCTGGCTAACTCAGCCGTGAGATTCAAGCTGCAGAGATTTAGCTCTAATGTAAAATCATGAACGGATGAAAACTGGGATGTCATAAGTAATACATCTACTAGAGCAGGATGCAGTTACCATTTTTAAAAGGGGGGTTTAAAAGAAAACTGCATTCTCTGCTCCCTCTTTGTATCCTAAAATGAAAAGCCTCTAAGCTATTGTACTAATACAGTGCTGTGATTTCTTGCTTGCTTTTCTTCAATTGCTGCTTAATTGTTGCAGGGGGGTTGTTGTGTTCCCCCACCACCACCCTTGGAGGTCCACCATCAACAAGAAAGCCCCTAATGTCAGCTTTCTAAAAAAATGGGCATCGCATTGTCTAATGTTTATAGGCCAAATCCATTTCTTAGCATTTTCTCTTTTTGTCTCAAAACTGATTTAAAACATTTGGAAAATCTGTCTATTCAGCTGCTGAGTTCTGGTGCATTCTTTCCTACATACAGTGGGGTCAGATCTGTCTGATGGACTCCTCCACTGCAATCTATAGCCATTTCCCTAGAGTTCTGGAGAGTGTAGCCAAGCAGAAGAGCCTTATAATGGGCCTGATAACAATATGTTCTTTGTGTGAAAGAATCCGGGGGGAAGTGCTGGAAGGTGCACTGGTCAGTAAAACAAGAGAAACCCAACCCAACCCAACATCTAGTTTTAGTGCTTGTTTATTCTTTACTCTTTTTTTTTTTTTGCATTATGTACGTTACGTCCACTGGAAATATTTTCTTGACAGTAAATAAGTGGTACCATAAAACAGTTAACAAGCATGAAACACACAAAGACATCTGGTCCTTTTTAGTTTTAAAGGGCTTTGGTTATTAATGCCTATTATTATCATGTTTCGTGGAGGAGCCCAAAACAGAAGGACCTCACCCCTCTGTATGTTTCTACATGCACTCTAAGCCACAGATCTTTTCAGAAGTGTTTCCCACCCGTGTGGCATGATGAAGCCCTTCCCCGTGTAAAGTATGATCTCGCAATTGAATATTGCAGCGATATATCAAATCAGTCTTATAAACTGCAGAAACATATCAAATCAATTTTATAAATATGTCCTATTGGCCTTCGAGAAATAGTGCCCATCTTTAGGACCAAGTTTTGGAAGATGCATCACATTTATTTATTATAGACTGCTGGCAGCACACAATTACCCACTTATGTGGAATCACACTTGCCCCAACCTAGCAAGAGAGATCTGTGGGCATATTCAGCCTCCTGCACATTACACGTGGAGATGCGAATTGCTCATCCCTACTGAACTAGCTGGCTGTGTCTTATGATATGGACAGGGCTGTATATCTAAATCTGGAAGCACCAATATGATCCATTGCTCATGAATATAATTGAATGAGGGCCACTGTTTGCTCACAGCTTTTGGGTTGTATCCAATGGTGTTGTTCTGGAAATGGGAGGGAACTGCTGGTGGAATAGATTTCCTCGTCCCCATGCAGCCCCCCATGTACCCCCCCAATCTGCTCCAGATGGTTGGGGGACTCCCTGGAGCAGATTTGGGATGCAGGGGGGAGGAGAGGATGGGGAAGTCCCATTGTACAAGTGCAGCTCCCCACTCTTTATCATTGAAAGACCAAATAAACTAGAATTAGGATGTTTCTGGCCATTTTACTGAAGAGATACTCAAGACACAATGGTATACCAGTAAATTCCCAATAGCCATGGCTGTCTCAAAAGGAAAGCTTACCCTACCGCTCCCTCTTCTTTCAATATTCTTCTGTCAACCAAATGAGACTTGATAGATGCACAGCAAGTGGCTGTTCTTTTTGCAATCATTTTGCTGATCATAATGCCCCTTGCAAAACTGTCAAAAAGAAAATGTAGATTCAGTAGTGAGGGAGCACCAACATGGATAGAACAGAGGCATTTTAAAAAGGTCAGTAATATACCAGGTTTTACATTTTAAGTTAGATTACCTGCTTCCAGGAAAGGCAAAACATGTATTGGGTCTGGCATCGCCCTGGCTGTGTTTCCCTTTGGCAACCATATTGGTTGGGTGACTTTTGCGAAGTGATTGCTCAAGTTGGGTGCAAAATAGCTATAGATATCCACATATTCTGCTGACATTCATGAAACAACTACTCACTATAACTGATTTCATCTGGATGGCCCTAGAAGAATAGGAACATGTTTGCATAAGTGGGCATTCAGGTATATGAAATACTGTCCATATAAGATTCCAAAAGATAAATGCCAGTATCCATATCACCATAATACTCTGCTCAAAGGTCTCAAAATGTTGTGCAAGATTTCAAGCTCTCCAGAAGTCTTCATCCAACCAAAAGAGTTTATTTGTATCTTAGCAATTTGCCATTATACACAGTTACAGGGGGGGGGGGTCATTATACAATTTAAAACTCTACTAATAGACCCTCAAAAATTGAATAATTTTCTTTACAGCCTTTAAGCTTTATAACACACATTTGTAAAACACTGACAAGACGTTTAGATGTTCTGAAGGATACATATTTGTCAGCATTAGACAATAGAAAGCAAACCTTTACAAGAGATAACCTTTCCTTCAACAATTTTAACAACAGATGAATATATTTGGCTCCAAGATCATTAGAAATAGAGCATTCTAGAAGTACATCAATAATATCTTCAGCTGATACAGAATTGCAACCACATACTCTGTCCTTCTTAGGAACCTCTTTCTGCCAAAGAAAGAACATTTAATCTTGCCTAAGTAAAGGGTACCCTCATTTTAACATTTGGTAAATCTATCAAGTATTTTGGGAGCGAGAATTCTTCATCAGGCAGGGAGGAAAATAGTGGGTGATGTGTGAGCCATGGAGGAGACTGCATTGGTTAACAGTCTTAAGATAGAAAGTGGAAGGGGGTGTCAAGTTCCTTGGTCCTCTCCATTCGCAATCACACACTCCAAGACACCAGGCTTCAGGCTCACTACTTGATTAGTTAGCTACCAGGTTCTTTACAAATGCAAATCCTCGGATACCCTCAGGCTACAAAGGAAACAGCTACTCCACACAGTTACGAACAAGAACTTGCTGGCCAGAATAACTTAGGGGGGGATGCCCCTCCCTTACAGTTTTGCCCCCCTACATAGGCTTCACGCATAGCCAACTGGGTGGAACGGCTGAGCTCCGCATCTAACTTTTCCCGCTTCGCTCTGCGCCAGACTCTTGCATCCTTCAGGTTACACCCTGAACTCTCCTCCTCCTCCAAGACCTGGGTTCTCATGGGGGAGGAAAGGGGGAGCCTTCAGGTTGAGCCATCTGTGAGCCCAGTTCCTGAGAAGAACACCCATCCATATCTGAGTTCACTATGGAGGAAACCTCCCCCAGTTCTGGCTGTTCCCATTCTGAGTCTGAGCTGCTAACTATCTCCACATGCTCAGAATCATTTCTGACAAGGGGTTGTGAACATTCAAATTAGACTCTGCTACAGGGTGGGATACCTCAGGCCCAGGGGGCAAATCTGGCCATCTTGGGTACCCCAGATGGCCCCTCCCCTTCCCCTGGCCCCACCCCTTTCCCCCAACCACCAACTGGTTTTGTAGTTTTAGTGCAGTTTTCCCCCCTTCTAAAAGGTTGCAGTACTTCTCCTAAGGATGAGTTATGGACACTAAGAGCTTTCAGCTACAATATGATGGTATTTTTTGGTATTTAGCCCATGCCCCTTTTGCTTTTACCCTGCCCTTTTTGCCTTTGGCCTGGTCCACCACTGGAATGCTGACCCCAATAGGTTCTCCAAAATTGAATTTGGCCCTTGGGTTGAATTTGAAGTGTGAAGTGTGAAGTTTGAATTTTGAATTTTTTGAATTCTTTGTTTTTGTTTTTTGTTTTTATTATTTTTTATTTTTCTTTGAATTTTTCTGAATTTTTGTTTTTTTTTGTTTTTTTAATGAATTTTTTAATTTTGATTTTGAATTTGGCCCTTGGTTTGAATTTGGCTCTTCAGTTGAATTTGGCCTTTGGGTTGAAAGAGATTCCCCACCCCTGCTCTACTGGGGCCTGGGATGGCTTTAGGTTGTACCTGGAGACCCCCTGCTGAGAAGAAGACACAAACAACAATGGTTGATCCCCCATTGCTTAAAAATATAAGATGGCATTGACACTCACTATGCAGGGGCAAACAAAATTTGGAGGACTGAATCTACGATGCTCACATTTCTGAGATGTAGTGATACGATTATTCTACCCATCTTGTTTGCATGGAGGATATCTCTTCTGGATGTGCTACCACATGGTGAGATCTGAGATTTATCACAACCTGGGCAACTGGCTTCCAATGGAAATCCATGTCCTACATGAGGGCCCATTTCAAAGCCATATTAACCACATGGACACAATCCATAGAAGTAACATAATTTTTACAATATCTGGTATGAATATAACCAATCAAGGTTTAAAAACTGGGGGAGGGGATTAAGGGGATTGTTCTGTCTTCACTGATTCATTTCACTAGCCAGTGCTAGCCTCTGGTAGATCACCCATTTGACATAGAACACATGAGAAATTATTTTGTAAACACATCTCATAAGTTTCATGTATTTTTCACAGTGCAGGTCCTATCCTTAGGGCATTTATCTGGCACTAAGTGCCTTCATTTCAATGGACCTTGAAACCCAGTAAAGACTGGTAAGATTGCAGATGTTGCTTGGATAAGTAGGGTTTTTAAACAATCAAGGCAAAAGCGATGGCGGATGAAGGTCCTACTGTATTCTTATAGATTCATACCACTGCCCTCTTCTGGGTAATATCTTCCCACTGTGATAGCTTAGTTAAATATTACTGTATAAAATGTACTGTGGAAATTAATACTGAACTGCTTTCCGATTATTTATTGGCTAGCAGAAAGGGGGGGAGCAGAATGAAGCGCCCACAAGATTTTGTGCACAAGCCAGGATGCAGAGTAGCCAAGGCAGGACAAGTTATTTTGGCACCTGAGGCAGACAATCACAGGCACTTTCCCCGCTTCCTGGCAGTAAAAATACTATAGTAATAAATTAAATAACTAACTGCTGACTCACTCTTCCTGACGGTAAGGCCAGCCACAGTATTCTTGCCATTTGCTCTTAATAGCCTTCAAAACAGTTAACTAGTTTAGAACAGTTAACACTAGGGCTAGAGCTACACTAGTACTTTTTCTCAGTATTGAAGTGCACTGATAACTCTTGGGACACATTACACATCCCATATACCTCTTTTCTAGCATTGTTTACCACTCTTTATTCTGTATTATCCAAAATGCTGCGATAGATGTCATTGGGTGTGCTACGAGGTATAAATGCGCACGAGGGATATAGCATCACCATGGTCGGATTGTATTGATATGACACGAGGTGTAGATCTGGCCTAGGACTTGCAAACCAGCTCCTGTTACAATGTATTGAAATAATAAAAACCAGAAATAGTGGAAACAGGTTTTCACAGAGCTGACAAATATACTGGTAGATTTACCTAGTGAGTCAATATAGCATCTCCCATTATCCACAAAGGTGGAAAACAGGTATATTCATATGGATATTATTATTCACATGGCCAGCTCATGCAAGATGGGCCATATGGTTATAATCCTCTGAAATATATTCTTAGATATCCATATTTGGAAAGCAATATATGCTCCTTTGTACTAGGTGGAATAGGATAAGAATTCCGGAACGTCTAACTTAAAATAATTAAAAAGGTACCGGTCATCATATCTTTTTCGAAGCTGTAAAACATGCAGTTCACATGGGCTTTGTGGCACAGGCATCCTTTTTACAGTCCTGCGCTAGTATCTCCATGCAATGTCATTAGAGCATGTAAAATTTAATTTCCATTTCATCAGCATCAAATGTTTATCAGCGAGTTCCTTGCCCAAACCCTTGCCCTGCTGGGAAATCAAGAGCATATGGGCCTAACGTTCTTCACCATAGCCTAGCCTCCACAGACCCTTCAGCAATTCTCATTAAGGAGAAGATGTGTGTCAGATAGTTTAAAGGATGAAGCACATTTCTCAAGCATCTTTGGCACATTTCAACATAAGCCCAGTAAGATGCATGAAGAGCTTAAGAAACCCATCACATGACTTTAAAAATGGACCCAATCATCACCTTAAACTAAACAGCCTGAGGAATGTGCTGAAGTCTCTTTCAGAACTATTTAGTTCAGGCCAGTCCTTGAGTAGAGACAGGCCATACATGTGCTCAAGGCTACAAGACTGATAGGGTGGCAAAGAGAAGCAAAACCTAGACTCCATTCTTATTGAGCCAGATTACTCCTTCTCCCTTAATGTTATTAAGTGCTGACACATTCCTCATACCCTTCCTCCCACAGGGGGCTTTCTATTGGCTAAACTAAATAAAATATGCCATCTTATTTAGACCTATTCATAGTATCAAAACGGGAAGCTGCTGTGCCACATCTGGCTGGCTGGCCCCATTCATATTTTGCACTCATCTTCTTTCTTTGTAATAAAATAATCGCAGTCATTATGATTTATCTGATACAGGTGAGTAAAGCATATTCAGAGGAGTAACTTTAATAGAACCATAGAATCAAAGAATAGTAGGGTTGAAAGGGACCTATACGACCATTGAGTACAACCCCTTGCTCAGTGCAGGAATCCAAGTCAGAGCACCCCTGACAGATGGCTATCCAGTCTCGTCTTGAACGCCTCCAGTGTGGGAGAGCCCACCACCTCCCTAGGTAGTTGGTTCCATTGTCATATTGCTCGAACCGTCAGGAAGTTTTTCCTGATGTTCAGCTAGAATCTGGCTCCCTGTAACTTAGGCCCATTATTCCGTGTCCTGCACTCCAGGAGGATCGAGAGGCAATCCTGGCCTTCCTCTCTGTGATAACCTTTCAAGTACTTGAAGAGTGCTATCATATCTCCCCTCAGTCTTCTCTTCTCAAGGCTAAACATGCCCAGTTCTTTCAGTCACTCCTCATAGGGCTTTGTTTCCAGTCCCTGATCATCTTTGTTGCCCTCCTCTGAACCCTCTCCAGTTTGTCTGCATCCTTCTTAAAGTGTGGTGGCCAGAACTGGACACAGTACTCCAGATGAGGCCTAACCAGTGCTGAATAGAGGGGAACTAGTACTTCATGTGATTTGGAAGCTCTACTTCTATTAAAGCAGCCCCAAACAGCATTGGCCTTTTTGCAGCCACATCACATTGTTGGCTCATATTCAGCTTGTGATCTACAACAATTCTAAGATCCTTCTTGCTTGTAATGTTGTTGAGCCACGTATCCCCCATTTTGTAACTGTGCATTTGGTTTCTTTTTCCTAGGTGCAGAACTTGGCATTTATCCCTATTAAATTTCATTTCTTAATCCATTTGTTTGAACTCAATGGATACATGTTTGTCCATCTTATATACAAATGCCTGACATATCTAGGTTTCTTGATGTGACCAAGAGATAGGCAGCTGGAGGTCAGTGGCTTACCAGACCACTCCTACCTTTTGTATCCATCACTGTGATGGAATCATGGAGTTGAACCTCGGAGGTCATCTAGTCCAGGCATGTGGAACTTCCTTCCCCCTGTGGGTGGTTCCCACAGAGCCTCCTTGTGTTCCTCCAGGAGGTGGGGCTTAGCCTCTGTGCCCTGCTACCTGGAATAATGACTTCTGGAGGAATCCCAAATCAGAGATAACAGTGATGATGCAGTGGGGATGGGGGTCATGGGGGTCTTGGCCAACATTGGGAGGAGGGGGCAATCTCCTCAGCACTGGCTGAGTCGTCCTTCACATGCCTCTCAAGGCCCCTGATGGGAGCAAGAGGTGCGTGAAGGAGCATGACTACTCCTATTTTCCCCAGCTAGCATGGCCAATGGTTGGGGGTCATGGGAGCTGTAGCCCAATGACATCTGGGGATCCAACACTGGGAAACATTGATGTAGGTTGTAGACTATTCGTAACATATATCACTGGGGATGTCTGCAGAAGCTTTTTTGTGGGGAATGATTTGTACCTGAATGTACTATGAATAGTTGGTGTGGTCTGCCCTTATTCTGTCTTGTTTGGGGGTTTTCCATGAAATGTTGTGGCATCTCATTAAATGTGCACGAATTGTCACACAATGTCTGGGTTCAGACAACATGATAACCCACACTCAAGGGTTGAGTGTGGGTTGTCATTGAACCATGGGTTATTGTGTTGTCTGAACCCATCCATGCTAACAAATCATGGTTTGTTAACCACAAAGAGAACCCATGATTTGTTGTTGGGTTATGAATTGTGGGTTGTTCATGCTTAACAAACTGTGGTTTGTTAAAAGGGCAGACCACACCAACTATTCATAGTACATTCAGGTACAAATAATTCCCTAACACAGCTAGGTTCAAACTACACAGTAACACACATTTTAACAACTACCCATGGTTCAACAACAGCCCACGGTCAATCCATACTCCACCCTTGAGTGTGGGTTATCATGTTGTGTCTGAACTCAGTGTTTCTCATGTTGGTGATTCCCTCATCCTGACTCTTGTTTTGCCACTCCTCCTTCGCTATACAGCAGGGATAGGCAGCTTGTGGCCTCCAGATTTTGTTGGACTGCAACTCCTATCATCCCTCACCATTGGCTATGCTGGCTAGAGCTGATGGGAGTTGCAGTCCAGCAACATCTGGAGAGCCACGAGTTGCCCATCCTTGCCATCCTGGACAACTGCATCGGATCTCCTCTCAGTTGCATCGTGCTTCCTTTTTATTTGTTCCTCATCATCCCCTGGGTGGCTCTCTATGCATTTTCAATCCATGCATAAGCCAAGCCACTTTGTGCCCTCCAGCTGCAAAAAGGCTTTTGCAAGTACCAGAAGAGCTGCACAAAGTGCATGTAGGGACAATGTGCAAAACACTGAAGGCAATCAAAGGACAATGAAGGGCAAACCAAGTAGTAAAGAATGGTCTCAGACAAGCCTTTAGCTATGGCCACAGAACAGGCATGATCACTGTAGGTGTCCTTCACTGCAATGACAAATCCTGCTCCATTGACTTGTATGGATAAAGGGTCTGCAGTAAGTAAAACTAATGGATGAAAGCCCATCCGTTCCTGCAACTTAGACTTGATTGTCCCCAGGGTCCAGCATAGCCAAGTGTTTTCTACCATGAATAGTTCCCTGCCTCTTTTTACTCCAGCTGTTTTTGATCCTGCTACCACCATCCTGCATTGTTTCTTCTCTTTTTTCTTCCCATCTGCCTGCTGCCTCCATGCTTGGTGAGTGCATCAAAAGCTCCTTGTAGGCATGTTTGAGAAACCATGCTTTGACATGTAGAGCATGGGTGCAGAACCTCAGGACCCAGGGACAAATCTGGCCTGCCTGGGCTCTCAATCTGCCCTTCTGGGGTTGCCTAGATGGACATGGCCCCTTTCCCTGCCTCCTTGCCATCCCCCTATTGTTTGGTGGTTTCCCAGCTTTTGTTAATTTTTTTTCCCCCATTCCAAAAGATTGAAATGCCTCTCCTAAAGCTTAGCTACTAGTAATAAGAGCTTTAAGTGAAAATATGCTGACATTTTTGGCCCTGCCCCTTTTGCCTTCAGCCATGCCCACCACTGGAATTTGGCCCTTGAATGGAAAGAGGTTCAACACCCCTGGTGTAGAGGTAAAAGCAACTAAAGTAAAGATTGCAGTACTCAAAATGTTTATTTGTATTCAAGCCCGGTGCCAGAGGTCAGTGTGGCAGAACAGCTGCTGAGGACCCACAGGCTCAGAAGGGCCCATCCCGCCCCGACCATGCCAAGGCCTAAAGCAGGAGTGGGCAGGCCCAAAGTGGAGCTGAGCGGCATCTCAGCTGCCATTTAAAAGTTCAGGAACAACCACTCACCATCTCACCACATTTCTCCAGGGGGCAGCAGTGCTTTTGAATGGGAGTGGAACCAGCAAGCAGCGCCACTCTGCACGTTTCGCTCATGAATGCAATGCTAACATTGATATGTGGGGCATTGCATTTGGGGTAATCTAAGTTAGCAGGTGACAAGTGTAGAGCAGGACTGAGTTCCTGCTCCTCTCCCACTGAAAAGCACCGCTGACCTTGGGAAAAGGTTTTGTGGAGTGGGAAGGTGGCAGTTGAAGGGGTGGTAGTGGTGAGTGGATGAGCAAAATGATGGCAGGACATGGGAGAGACGGCAGCGAGCAAACAAATTGGTGGTGAAGGTGGTGGCAAGAGCAGGTAGATGAGCAAATTTGTCAAGGAGGCAGGAGCAAGCAGGTTGGTGAGTGAGTAAGCAAGCAGGTGAGATGGTAGTGGAGGTGGGAACAAGCAGCCAAAATGGGGGTAGCCAGGGGAAATGGTGGTGGTGGAGGTGGTGAGTGGAAGGAGATGGACACATGGCAAATAGAAGAGGTGGTGGCTGCAGGTGAGGTGGACAAGGAGATGGCAGAGTGGCTAGTGAGTGGGGAAAGAGGGGGGCCTTTGGCAGCACCATGTGTCATTTGGGCCCCCGAAGTATGTTGCCACCCGTTTGTATGAATTATTGTGGCATTTCTGCAAAATGAACATAAGTTGTATTGTTGCTATTGCTGTTGTTTTGCTCTAGAGGATTCATCCAACACACTGTGAGAGGTAGCGTAGCATTTTGTGGGCCATTTTATACACTTTGAGAGATGTGAAGTACACCAAAACACAAGCCTCCTTTAGATGTTTTACCTCCACATGTTCAAATGTGGCCCCAACTTCCCCATTCACACCAGCTCCACCCTGACCTTCATGCATTGAGAAGAAGGTCTGAAGGGGTAAATGACACGTGTTTGGCTCAGTATGCTTAGAATCCTCCACACAACTGGGAACACCTTTGGAATAAGTCAGATTCAGATTGTTTATTTCAGTCGTAGGCCAGCACAGCTTTGGAATAACGTTTGAAGGTGTCTACAGTGTATACATCTATGTTAAAGATGTGCATATGTTTTGCAGAGAGTTGGATCCAATGTTAGTCTAACTTAAGTCCTATTCATTTCAATTGGTATACTCTAAGTAGAACTAAAGTTGGATATAATGGAGAGAGAGAGAGAGAGAGAGAGGAATATATCAAGACTTTGGTAACTTATCTTCTATGTTTTTGCATGGCAATTGGCAAAGGTTGGCATTGTTGTATAGAAAACTCATCTTAGCTGCTGTAACATACTTCTCTTTGTAACTCAGAGATGAGGGGACTCAGCAGTCACAGGTGTCAAATTTAGCCCTTCATCACTGCTGCTGTGATAGAACATCAAACGTCACCATGAGAAGGGGGAAGGTTAAATCCATCCTCCATTTTACGTCAGTGCTGCCTCCTACCATAAAAGAACATCAACTGAGAGAAGGAGAGAAGGTCCAAGTCCAGTTGTCCATTTTTCCATGTAGAATCATTTTGCATATGATGACCATTCTGGTCACAATCTCTTTTCAATGAATTGTTTGCAACTGCTTTGTTCAGTGGCGATACTATTATTGTTGTTGTTGTACCCAGCTGAAGCATGGCAATGCAGAGGTAGGATGTAAATGTAATAAGTAAATAAAGAACAAATCAGTCCACCAGAACCACAACCACACACCTCTGCTATTAGGCCCATTAAGTAAGAATCTTTGCAACAACCCCACCCGGAATTTGGTCTTGTCAAAGGGCCCAAGTCACAGTTCCCATACAGACCAGTCCACAAGAAGACCACAAAGATTGCCACAAAGATTGCCTCACAATGAAAGAATGTGGTCCAGCAAATCATCCCTTTCATATCAGTAAACACATATTTACCATCATGGTGTGCCTCGCTTCTTCAATATAGAGAGCTGCTACAGTTCTTTGTGCCTCAGTAACCCAGTTGCTCATGTTGATCTGATGAGCTGTTCAAAAAAATGAGTTCCCTTTCCTCCTGAATATTATGTTATACTATGTCTTTGTTCATCTACCCACATATTTCTTTTAATCAGTTTCAGGCTAATTTTAGTCCCATGCAATCCAATCATGTAACAACCAATAATGGAGTACAAAGACCTTCTCCTTTGCATTCTCCCCTCCCATCAACTTGCTTGCCTTGCCATCTCTTTTCACACTTGATTCCATTTTCCCATGAGACAGTGCCTGGAATAATGGTTGCAGTCATCAAGTGCCTGCCCAGTTACTAGCACAATTCATGCCATTCTTCAGTTTGTAGCAAATTCTAGCTATGCAATAAAAAATGACTCCAGTAATATTCCAGTGACAGACCCGGCAGTGATCAATTGCAAATGATCTGATTAGCAGTCAGCTGATGATTCCCAGTTTAATTAATCCTGATGGGCTATTGATGCACTGCAACTGTTTGTCCTAATAATGAGTTTTGGTATTAGACTGCAGAGAGCCATTTAGACAGCTGCCAAGGAAAATAATCATTTCGCTGCAGGACCAATGAAGACAACAGGGAAGGAATGGCTGCAATTTGACAGAAAATTCACATGGCTGTGTCATATGTGTTTTATTTTTACATTTGGAACACGTTAAATGTACCAGCAGTAAGTAGTGACTCGCAAGAAGCGTAACTAGCTTTATAATTAAGAATGTTACTTCTCATCAGTATACAAAAGCCAAACATGAAACATGAAGTGTGTTAACAGCAGAATACATGTAGCAGCAGAACCATAGAACAATTTAGGTCAGTTCCTTGCAATGTTTAATTAGACTAATATATCTGTTTGCAATTAATAGCAGATGTGACAAGCTAATGTGTCCATGTACTGACAAATTAACCTTTGCCCATCAGCTGCTTGGATCTGTGAGAAAAATGCCATGTTTTGCCCATGTTCAAGTGAACGCAACTAAAACTACAGGATAATTATAAACATAAATGTTAATAGAATAGGCATTTCATGGGATCGCAATAGAGGGAGAAATTATTTCTCAGCCATGTCATTGTTCTATAGTACCACGATGGGAGGGGGAAAGGGATTATTTAAAAATAAATTGATTAGATTTTTCATTAAGTAAAATTAGTGTTTGTTAAAGGGTGATGGATTGGCAATAATGTGGCAGATTAATGTCCTGTTGAAGTCCATGGAAGAAGTCCAGCTGTTGGAAGCTTCACTAGTCCAGGCAAGACAGCTGAAAGAAAACTCATATTGTTTAAAACTGACATGAATTTCATCTCATAATATTATCCTTTCCACATGATGCTGCATATTCTCCAGAAATCCACCACATGTTCAAGTATTTGCTAAATATTTACCAAATATTAGATATCTATATTTGCCATCCAGTGCCATTATATTTTAATATTTGATATCTGACTATTGATCATTTGCAGTATCAACCATGAAATAGTTGATATGAAATGATATCTAGCTAATATTTGACAGTAACGTGCAATGGTACATTGCAATGATTTTCAAACTTCCCTCTTTCCAGTTCAGCTTGTCTGCTGTGGAAGTCCTGCATGTTGGACTTCTGAGGCAGGGTTCTGAGGCATGTTCTAAGGCAGAGATAGGCTAACATCAGACTTCTGGGGATTTTTTCTAGAACCCCAAGGTCAAACCAATGCCAGGTGCAAAATAGTGGTACGGGGGGTGGGGGGTGGGAACAGACTTAGAGTTAAGGAACAGGGTGCCTCTGAGCAGTTGCTCAGCCCAGGAAATTGTTTTTAGGACTAGAACTGAGTTCACAGTCCTTTCACACAGCAGTCCACTCCTGGTTACCTCCTTCTCCCAGCTTTCTTGGTTTCAGCAGCCTAATTAGGATTCCACTCCCCAACAGGCCATTGTTGTTATGATTGTTAAATTATTTAACAGAAAACCTTTGCTGATCTACTGCAAATAACCCATCGATCCACCAGTATCTCCCAATATATCTTCTACTCAGTGGTGCAGTGGTCAGTTTTGAAGTGTAGGTGCTCATCATGATCATCCCCATAGCCACACCCCAAAGGACAGTCCAAAAATTCTGGCAGCTGTATGGATCACTATCAACAAACCAGGTCTAACAGTTTTCATCTCCACCAGGAGCACGTCTTCTGTAAAGCCAATGGCTCTTAATTGCCCATTCAGGACCCAGCCACCCCAAAATACTTTACATTACAACAGACCCACCTATTTACCAAACAGGTTTGAGCTCCCTGAGTTTATTATCTAAAAGCTCCTGCCTGCAGCTGTACATAACAACATGTCATCAGCATTCAGCACCACTGGAATCGAATAAAGGGAAAACAGTCAGCCACACAAAAAGGAGAGATAAAAAGAAAACAGCAAGAAGAAAAGAAAATGCCTGAAGTCTGTGCTGCAGACTTTCCCCCCTCACTGCCCCACTTATCGATCATTTTCAATCTAGCAATTGGCACTGAATGAAATATCTCCGAATCAAGAGTCAACTATGCAGACGAGTTTATCAAAAGAAAGCGACAGTGTGTAAAGTTGGCACAACACACTGAAATTGACCTGAGCTGATTTCGCCACTTCAGAATCCATGCATAGAATTATTTCCATGAGTGGGGAAGGTTCCCAAATTAAGCTTAAGGGGAACATGGAGATCTCCAGTTGAAAGAAGAGTTGGACCTGGTTAGGCCACAATGGAGGATGTGTTGCCAGTGCCACAGGACCCATCAATGACCCAGAGGGCTTTCCACCCATGGCTGGATGGCTAACCAACAGAATGAAGGAAAAGAAAAGCACTGAAGAATATTGGCTGCCAAGGAAAAGGCTCAGAGAAGGGTGGTACCAGGGCTATGGAAGTCTGCACCCAAATCCCAACCTGGAAGGAGCGGTTTTCATGCCTGGCACTGGAAGCTGGTCAGAAGTTCTTGGCTATCCAGAGACTTCATGATACCATCCAATCATTCACAGGTCCTGATGTTGTATGGCCTTTTCCATTGTGTTCCTAAAGAAGGCTCTGAGGCCTGAGCACACACAGTCCTAGGCAGTTCATATGCCTAATCCTCAGCTTAGGTTCAGGGCCTGGAGTCCCAGAGAAGAGAAAGGGAGATTCTGAGCAGCAGAATGTATTCAGTGGAAAGGAGAGAAGTAGAGAAAGGAGGAAGAAGCCAGCTGAACTGTGAACATGGTACCTATTATGGATATTTCTGAGACTGCAGACCAAGATCCCTGCTTAGATTTTGTATTGAGATTTTAAGGATGCTTCTATTTCTATTTTATGGGAATTTTGGTATTTTGTGTTGTTAGCTGCCCTGTGCTCCAGAACTCAAAGAAAGGTGAGATATAAAAATAATAGATAATATAGATACAATACATACATGCATACACATACATATATACATAGAGGATGGTTAGACAGACAGACGGACAGACAACCTTGACCAGCTACACCATTATATTACTTTACACAAGCATTGTATTAAAGAACTAAAAAAGAAAAGAAAAGGCAACACTGCTCTGGCTCCAGAATTTTCATTTAGTTCACTGAAGAAGCTTCTGTTCCAAGAAGGAAAGTTCCACTTCTGTGAATGGATCCCTCCTCCCATGAATGAAAGCATCTTTTGTTCACTAGGAATGGGGGAGAAAGTTGTTCTGTTAAGGCACAATTCTATGCATGCCTAGACAGAAAAAAAGTCCTACAACTCCCAGCATCCCCCAGCAAGCCATTCTGGCTGGGGGATGCTGGGAGTTGTAGGACTTTTCTGTCTGTCTAAACATGCATAGGATTGCACCCTTACCTAATTTTGCTTGAACCAATATGTGAAGTGAAACTCAGTTATCCTTCAAAATTCGAACTTCTCCAAATTTTGCAATGGAGTTCTCCAATCCTAAAATGCATACAAACATGCATATATTAGTGAAATGTGCAGCCAAAAATACATATATTGGTGGAAATAACATGAAAGATGCATTATATTTGGAAGAAAGGTGTTTGCAAAAATGTCCATATTAAGCCAAATTGCATACAAAAGGAGATATATTGGGAGAAATGCACACAAAAATACATATGAATTTTCATGCTTTAAAAAACAACAAAACTCTCCAAGTTCAGGATGAACTGAAGTTAAAATGGGAAATAGGAGACATGGAGAGAAACCAAACCTGACTGATCTTTCCATCCCTACTGTTCACAGAACAATTACATTGGATGCAATGCCCTGTTGATTTGCATCTTAGGAACATAGGAAGCTTCCCTCTACCGAGTCAGATTACTGGTCCATCTCAGGACTGTTGACATTGACTGGCAGCAGCTCTCCAGGGTTTCAGCCAGGCAGGGTTCTTTCCTAGCTTTAGCTGGAGAGGCCAGGGATTGTATCTTTACCCTATTTCATTTTTCTGCCACTGAGCTACAGCCCTTCCCTGTCATTATTTTATAGCAGAAGGTTTTACATATCTTTTCCCACCTGCTCAACTTTCACTTCTGAATTGCAGGAGCTCACCTCCCCAGCTACACACACACACACACACACACACACACTGCTGCCCATTTTATCTATGGAGGCGCAATCAAAGGCTATGAACAAAAGAAGGTGGGTAATTTTCAGGGACTTTATTTTAGGCCTTTAAAAAAAAATGAAACAGATGATTCCCTTTCAAAAGCTCTTAGAAAAATAAGCAGATGAAAGCCGAGTGTTCTTCCCCTGAACAAATAACATATAATACCATTCATCTGAAGGGTGGTTATTTCTCCTTTCGCATTTTAAAACAGTACCAATTAATACACTTTAGGTTAGCTATTCAGAGCTGCTTTCACATGGATTTGCAGTGAGTTGGCCTGATACTGGCTGAGTAACTTACATTACGGAGAGCAAGGTTGACTTCAGAATGCATCATCATATGAAATGACTTTCTCCTATCAAACAAATTTTTTTAGCCAGACCAAATTATGATTCCGTATGTGGGCCACTTCTAGTATCAACATTGATGCAAAATTGATGAAACTTCCAAGTGAAATTGCATTGTTTGATCTTCACAGTCCTGGAATAACATTGCCTAAAGCTACAGTTTCTGTAAACTTACTTTGCACAAATGACTTTAGCTGGGACTGATGTATTGACACAGTACGGTCATGAATGACATGAGGGCTATTTAGAAAAGAGACAAAATAACAGTGAAAGAATGCAGCAATTGGTTCTGAAATTACCTTTTTTCCAGTGAACCTCTCTGAAAAATTACCTTTTTCCTGCTGAATCTCCCTCCAAAATTACCTTTCCCAACCGCAGCTTTCTTAAAGTGCCTTGATGTTAAGCAATATAGTTTTAAGTTGAAAATGTCACAAGGCCATGAAAAGAAATTGATAGAAAATTTCAGGGTTCCTTGTTGATATTTGAAGCAGCCTGTGGATTTTTGTTCTCCAACACAGATCTTCTGCGCTCTGCTACTACTTTGATTTCTCTATTGCCAAAACCAGCATGTCTCTCGACTTAATGGCTTCACAGATGAGAATGTGAAGGTGATTTTTAGTCATTGCTACTGCTGAGGTGCTGCCACTGGTACGAAATCAGTAAACAGGTGTCTCCTGAACCTTTCCCATTCACTGGCAAAGGTTCTTTCATCGGAAGAAGAACAGGAAATGAACTTAAGTTTTGCCTCAGTTTTATTTCATATAAACAGTAGTATCCAGAGGATCTTAATTTTCTGTGCAATGCCAAATATACTTGAATATATGCTAGGACTGGCCCAAACCAACTGAAGTCAAGTTAGAAGACTCCCACTGAATACATTCAGATTTGTTGTTGTTGTTGTTGTTGTTTGCTCTGTTGCAAAATGGCAGCAAAATCCAGTAAGCTGTTCCAGTGGCATTCTGCCTATGATATAACTTTGCTTGCTTGGCCTATCTGGCACTTTTTCTCTGCAGGTACCTTTCTCCTGTGTGAACTGTATTTTTCTTCAGTGCACTAAACAGTTCAGTCTGATCTGTTTAGTGTTTAGTTGGAGGTTAGACCATTTTTTAAAAAAGGAATGTGGGGTTAAATTGGCTTATTCTGTACAATATTTCATTTCATTTTTCAAATTTATTTATTTATTTATTAAATATATATCTCGCCTTCCCACTAAAAATGGTGCTCAAGGCGGCTAACAATACTAAAATGCAGATCAAAAACAAAATCTTTACTAAAGCATAACATAAAAACAAATCAACTAAAAACACAACAATAAAAGAATATTGGACTCAGTGGTCTTATAGGCCCCTTCCAACCCTACTGTTCTATGATTCTATGAATAAATGGAACCCATTTAAAAACCCCTTTAGAAGCAGAACACCTAAGGCCTGCCTGAATAAAAATATATTTGCCTGCTGGCAGAAAGATAAGTTGAGGAAGAACCAATATGGCCTCCCTCAGCAGGGAGCTCCAGAGCCTGGGAGCAGCCACCAATGTGTGAGCCCTGCTCTCACGTACCCACCAAATGTGCCAGCATTGGTGGCAGGACGAAGAGAAGGGCTTCCCCTGAAGATCTTACAAACTGAGCAGGCTTGGACGGGAGAATAATAGCAACTTTCAAAATGGATAACCCAGTTCTTTAAAAAGCCTCCCAAAATGACCTTCCAAAGTAGCAATAGAAGGGTTACAATCTCAGAAATCAGTATTTTTTTAAAAATACAATTCAAAAGGAAGAAGTGCTGTAGCTCAGTGGTAGAGCACCTGCTTTCCATGCAGATGGTCCCCAGTTCAATTTCTGGCACCTTTGGTAGGGCTGGAAAAAAACCTGGAGAGCCTCTGCCGGTCAGTGTCGACTGGACTGGGCTAGATGGACCCATGGTCTCCATAGCAATATAGCTTCCTATGTTCCTCTGTACAAGGAAGACACTGAGAGGTATATCACATCACTCTGGAACTACATGACAGCACCATTTGGGGGGGGGGAATGGAATGCTGGACTAGATGGACCTTGGCATAATCCAATACAGTAGTTATTATATTTGTACAATGAAACCTGCCAGTACAGCTTCTGGGTTTTCTGATCCCACCTTTATATGAGAAGGAACTGCTAAAGTGTACAGGCACAAATTAGAATGCTTGACATACCTAAGTCCTATTAGACATCAGTGGCTAGTCATGACTATCTTAAGCCCTATTGATTTCAGTAGGTCTCCTCTTTTAGACAGGCAATAAAGACTCTCCTGTTCCGTCAGGCACTTAATACTTAATGCTTTAAATGTTTCTTGAATGTTAATGCTTGGAAGTTTTAGTGTATGGTTTTGTTCCTTTGTACCTTGGGTTTTTCTTAATTACTCTTTTTTTTTTAACCTGCATGCGCCGACTGCTACCCAGGTGCTAACAACTGTTGATGGGCATCTTCAAGGCTCCTGCTGGTTCTCCCTTCTTAGGGTCTTTATCTTTAAACTGGACTTGGACTGGGCAGCCATGTTCAAACTGGAAGACAGTCCCCAGACAGCCCTTTGAATAGAGGACCCAGACAGACGAGCCATAACCCTCCCTCTCTTTTCTGGCTAAATTGCCAAACCACTATTAAAAAAAAAAAATGTGTGCAAGCTTCAGCATTGTTTTCTTCTGAATCAAGAAAGCTCTAGTATCACACCAGTACAGCTATCATAAGAATACAACAATTGATAATTGGTTTGCTAAAGAAAGGAAAGATAAAACCCTGTAAATCAAGAAGAATGACAAGCAGACGCCCTATATACCTCTTGAGGGATGCAGACTATGGACATGTACAAGCAACTGCACACATTCATTTCTTGCTATCCTTGCATCTTCCTTCCCTACCTTCCCCTCTAAGTGCAACCTCTCCCTACTGTGGCAATTGAATTTAGATGGCAAGCTTTTGGTGGAGGGCTCTGTTTACTTTATACAGTACCATCAATGTATCTGGCACTTTAAATAGTAACATTGCCATATACATAGATGACACTGTATCAGGGATGTGTGGATTTTTGTTAAATCTATGTTTCATAGGTTGTTAGGCGCCTTTCCTTCTGTCATCCACTCATTGATAGAATCAGATTTTTTTAGGGATGTATCAGAATATCGTTCCACTTGCACAAATGCAAGTGCAAATTTGCACAAATCCCACCCAAAAGTTTTTTTGTTTTTGTTTTTTAAAGGTCCAGAAGTCCACGGAATCTGCGCAACTTGAAAAAAGCTGGTCCACTATGGAAACTGCAGGCTGGATTTACAGAAACCTGAACTCACTGAATCCAGTGGGAATTTCTGCGACATCCCTACACCGTATAAATAACAATTAGGAAAGCAAATAATATCTTTTTTAAGCACAGTCTAAGGCTTGCTCACGAAATAATGTGCACTACTTGGAGGGTGGTAACACAAACTGTTGTAAATACTGCAATACAAAAATTAAACAAGGTGTAAACTGTACTACCCTGCAATGCAGAGTGCCTGGGCCTGCCCTATCATTAGGCAGAGTGAGGCAGCTGCCTTAGGTAGCAGATACTGGGGAGGGGCAGCAGTGGTAGCTCCCCTGATATTCCTCCAGCCATTCCCCTCTGTTAGAGGACAGAGGTATGTGTGCCACACAGTCTGACCTGAAGCCCCCTCTCCCAAACTAGCCTGCTGTCCTCAGGTGCTCTGAAATACACTGTCCCATTGGCAATGTTGAAGTAAAATTCAACTGCCAGTCCAGTTTGCTTCTGTACATGGAACTGGGGGGTGGGAGTAGGGATCTTGTTCTTTACCTCAGGCCCTGCAGACTGCAGATATATTTCCCCCCCTCTGGGTATTATTCACAATTTCATGAGGGGCAGAGTAGGGTTACGCCCACTGCCCCTGCTGTAGTATACCTGGCAGTCCTGCTCCTGCCACCCCATGGGAGGAATGTCTGTGTAGAGAAGCCTGCTGAGCAGCTGGGGGCTCTCCTCATGTTCTGGAACCCTGATCATCCAGTGATCCGGGTCATGAGAATTGTCTACATACATTCAGCAGGCTTGTTGCAAACATTCCCCCACCTACATGTGGAGAGTGACAAAGTGGCTGACTGGCTGCTGGGGACATGATGGTAGTGCTTGGCCAGTAACCACAGCCTAGCTCTCTTCTTTACACCATGTGAATCATGGTGTGAAGGAGGAATGCCTGAAAAGAGCTTAAGTGGCAGGGCCAGCCCTACTACTAGGCCAAGTGAGGTGGCTGCCTCAGGCAGCAGATTTTTGATGTCACGAAAGGGCAGCAAATTGTTATTTGATTTGTTGTTATCGTATTTTCATTGCCAGGGATGAGGATAAGTCTTTGTGGGGTTGTCTGCATCATGTGCCAAAATAACGAGTCCATCTTTGGGTACTATGCACATTGATTTGAATAGGTGAGGGGTGCCGTTTGTTGCTCCACCTCAGGCAGCAAAATGCTTTGGCCCAGCCCTGTGAACTGGTATTTAAATAAAGCTCGATTAATAGTGTTTGTGGGCTCACACAGTCTTTAATGATTCTGCACAATTTTTCATGCATTGTGCAGATTTCATCCCCCTAATTTGTGTGGACACTTACAGACCAAAATCTGTCCCTGAAGTATCTGATTGTTTACAGGGAGGAATGGAGGGGCGGGGGGGGGGGGTTGAGCTGTAATTAATAAGGTGAGCCCATGTAATCTGGCATGTGAAGATTTCCTCTTAACACTCAACTTCATTTCATGCTGAAGCAAATCCTATTGCAGTAAGTCTTTGATAACCTATGGCATCTCTCTCATTATTACCTAGTTAATGTGATAATGTAGCCATCAATGGACTCATGACTGTAATTACCTCAGATGCATTGCCTTAAAAGAAGTGAAAGGAATGTGGACATGATTAAAGATGGCCTTTTTCTGAACACTTCTTTTTTTTTTTTTTTTTAAGAATGCTGTTCACATTGATTTATAATTTGCCATAGGAACATCATGTATACCCCAAATCCCAGGTTAACTTTGAGACATACCAGAAATATTGGATGGGAGGGTAAATCTATTTATCCTGCTGTGCATATAATATATTCACTGAGAAATAATATTAAGAAAGTGGGAGTCTTTACTAGGCACCCCCAAATATCCAGCTTAAAATTCACCAAGGGTGATTTGTTTCCTCCAGAGAACATTGTCTTTCACGAGTTGTTTGTTTCTGTATTTCTAAATAGCCTTCAAAAATGAACCCCCATGCATACAAATATAAGACAAAGGCCCTTTCTGCAGGCTCACAATTGAAATGTGAGATGTGGAAGGAAATTGTAGATGTGTGTGATTAATTAGAAAAAGCCAGTGTGAAGAGGTGAAACTAAATGCATCAGTGGGAGAGGCCAGACAGATATCAGAAAGTAAAGAATTCCAAAGGTAAGGGATATCAATAGAGAAATGCATGGCATTTAGGAATGGAGGGTGTAAAATCTTGGATTTATGGGAGGATAAGGGTACCAGTGGAGTGAAGAAAGTGTAAAGGGGCATGGATACAGGGAAGAGCAGATACATGGGAGTATTGCAAGAGACTATACATGGGACAGTAGGGTGTTCAAAGTATGCATGAGGGAGGTCACAGGGCTGCATGGCATAGCCCGGCCCCTGTCACGCCCAGTTGCCACATCCCCTGCCATTGATGCATTCAGAGCATATGAGAAGGGACTCCATGTGTATACCAACCTACCCATGTAGAGCTCCCCCAGTTAGGCACAGTCAGGATCACCCCTCAAGTGGAGGAGCTCTATGCACATAGGCCAGTATGTGTGTTCAGCCCCTTCTCACACACACTGAACATGCAGTCAGCAGGCGGCTTGAGCACCAGGTGCATCAGCCTGTGCAGCCCGGTGGACCCCCCACCCCTACCCCATGTGTTCTTGAATGCAGAGTGGAGCATCTGAATCTCCCCCCTCCCCCATATTGAGAGAATGAACAAGAGTTTTAGTTCCATCAAAAGAAAGGCTGAGTTTCATAGTAGAAAGACAAAAGTGACAAAATTTAGCAACTGAGTGGCTCTGTAGGGACAAGGAAAGAGAAGAATAAAGATAACACTGAAGTTATGAACTTGAGAGGTAAAAGAAGCAAACAGAATTACCTAGCATGAGAGAAAGTGGGAGAAAAGAGGAATGAGGGGAGAGGGAGCAGAAGCTTAGCTTAGATTTCAGTTTTAAAAATTCAGTTTTAAGAAATAAGAAGTCACCCAACAAAGCATTTTAAAAAATCCAAGCTTAGTCAAGGGAGGGGACATAAGATCAGGCAAAAAACAGTAGGGCTGAAGGTAACCACAGCACTGTATAGAATAATTGGAGACCAAATGAACAAATAATAGAGCTAAGAGGCAGACTATATGAGTCAAGAAGAGGACCTATGGTTGGATCCAGACTTAGTCATACTTAGAGCAGACCCATTGAAATAAATGGGATTAGTAATTTATGTCCCATTGATTTCAGTGGGTCTACTCTAAGTATGACTAAGTCTGAATCCAACCCCTAAGACAGAACCTTGGAGAACAGTTAGTACAATTTTGAATGAGCAATGAGAAATATTACAATACCAGGAAAGAATGGGACCATAGAAACCTAGGGAGTACAGAGAACAGAAGACAGGGGTAATGTATGATCCATAGAAGGAAGATCTAAGATGAAGAAGAAAGTACCCAAAATATATAGTACAGAAAAGATTATTTGAGATCCAGGCTATAGCAATTCTGGTTGAATGAGCAGATCAAAAACCAGATTGTGAGTAATCAAAGAAAAGACTGTTGCAATGTTCAAAAATATTAGAGGGAAAAGACAAGACAATTACAAAAGAAAAAGAATTGAAGGGTGGATTTTAAAGAATCAGAAAGAGAAGGCTATAAATGAAGAAAGAATAAAAAGAACCAAGATAGATTGAAGCTGTATACGGTAAGAGACAGAAAGAGCTATTGGTTTCAGAAAGAAGAGAGGAAATGGATTAAGAGTGGATGAGGAGAGGAGAAAAGAGAGAATAGGTTAAAAAAAAAAAGAGTAATTAAGAAAAGTAGTTAAAAATGGGAGAATCCACAGGAAGAAGGAGGGTGGTAGAGAAGGAAGAAGAAGGAAATGAAGCATGAAAAGAAGACGTATCAGTATAGAATTGAACAAAACTACTGAGAGAGAAATAAGGGGAAAAGGTGCATTTCCCAGCCTGGGAAAACTGAACAAGACACAGAAGAGGCACAATCCCTGATCTAGGGATGTACGAATTGTGTACCTTCAGTGCCACTTGAATCCCACAGTTTGCGGCTAGTGCTCTGTTCCGCCGTTCACAAGCCCCTGGAATTTTCCTCTTTTTTTTCCACTCCGAAAATTACGAAGATAAATCTGTACTGACAACCATAATTCCGATGCCCAGACGTCTCCGTGAGTCTGCATAACTTCCGTAAGAATTGCTATTTTTCGTAAATATTTACTTTTTTAAAAAAAAATTGAAATCCTCCGTCTCTGTTTACTTTCAGCCAAAACACCTCCTCTTCCTAGGGGCTTCCCAAAAGAAGGCTGTCTTAGGTGTGCCTGAGCGATAAACTATTTGTTTAAAGCAACGCTGTTTTAAAGAAAGAAAAAACCTTTTAAAATGAACATGCCGGTCCTGCAGTGGCATGGTCATTTTAAAAGTTTTTTTTCTTTCTTTAAAACAGCATTGCTTTAAAGAAATGGTTTATTGCTCAGGCACACTTGACAGCCTTCTTTTGGCTGGTGCCGTTCCGCAGAGGATTCTGTGGCACGGACTGAAGGGAATTCGACCCCATTTCAGTCCGTGGCAGAATTCTCTGACATCCCTACCCTGAACACAGAATTAATTATCTCCTTGTCATGTTGGAGTTCCATCTCCACATGTTACATACATGAGTCTAAGAAGGCAAATAGATATCACTATTGTACCTTTGTCACTGTTGTACCAGCGACTGATCACTGTTGTATCAGTGGGAGCGACTGCAGCAAGAAAGCCATCATGGCAGTCTCTCTCCACAGCCTTCTTTTAATCGCACCTAGGAGTTCCACCTTTCCACCAATGGGTCACATTGTTTCCATGTTGGTTTGGATCTAGATAAATCAATGGCCACATAAGGTGGCTCGTGGAAGCCAGCTTGCTCACCCCAGTAGCCCCCCACCCCAGTGCTGCCTCTAAGTATTGGAAAACCCTGCTGAATGACATGGGGGATTAAAGGGAAAGGGGAGATGCCTGAAAACTGGCAGCAGCAACCTCTGTGAGTGGGAGGTTGCCTCTACCTGATTTTTGGAGCAGAGGCTGGGAAGTCAGCTTCTACAAACCCCCTCATGCACAAATTTATCTGGATTCAACCCATTATGCTGGAACCTCTATAGAAAAATCAGGTGTGTCAGACATGTTGCCTGCTGTCTGACTGGGGGTTATTTTTGTTGGCCAGCCCAAATCATTGCCTCATTTTGATGCCCATTTCCCAAAAGCAACAGAACAACATTGTGGAAAACAAATTACTTTTCTCATAGCAGACACGCTACACGCATACACACACACACACACCAAAGGTGCAATCCCATCCGCATACACACATACACACACACACACACACAGGTGCAATCCTATGCATGTTTAGACACAAAAAGTCCTGCAGCTCCCATGGCTGGCTAAGAATGCTGGGAGTTGTAGAGCTTCTTTCTGTCTAAGGATTGTGCCCCAAACTGCTTATCTGTTTTACACATTGTGCACGATGAGTGCATACACTGAGGAGGGTCAGCTTGCAGTGGGGAGGGCCTTTTTATGGTCCCACATGTAAAACAACAACAACAAAAGCTTATTACATGTAATAAACTAGTAGAGCCTGGGCAGTGGGGGTGGGGTGGGGTGTTTCCACACTATTGCCTTCACTTCTTTTCCAACTTTGTTGCACTGTTTCCCCAAGTGCATTTTCTGTCTTGCCTGTAGGGATGGCAGAGAATTCCGCCACAGATTCCAGTGAGGCTGGATTCTTTAGAATCCGCCCCCCCGGAATCCGTGGCGGAACGGCCTCCTGCCCCCCGCCCCCCACGGAATCCCCCCAGGACGGAACTTACCTGGGGCAAATGTGGCAGATGCGGCGGCAGCGGTGGCTCCGGTGGCTGGTCTCCTGGTATGGGGGGAGGCAAGCCGGTCCTCCCCCCTGGAATCCTGCCTGGCCGGCTCCGCTCCGCGGTGGCTCTGTGGACCAGCCAGCCAGGGCCGTCCACAGCCGGAGTTCCGGTCGTGGATGGGCTGCTGCAGATGCCGTAGTGGCCACCATTTGCATCCAGCCAGGCTGCCGTGATACGCTATGTAAGTATTTACGTAGCCTATCACGGCTGGGCAAAAAAACCCCCCAAAACCAGTGTATACAAATGGCGGCAGCTACAGCGACCGCCATTTGCGTTCCCTATTTTTCGCCGTTTTATCTTACGTAAATATTTACGTAGGCTATTACGGTGGAAAAAAGGGGGAATGCAAATAGCGCCCACTACGCTATTTGCATTCCCCTTTTTTTTGCCATAATAGCCTACGTAAATATTTGCGTAAGATAAAACGGCGAAAAATAGGGAACGCAAATGGCAGCTGCTGTAGCTGCCGCCATTTGCGTACGCTGTTTTTGGGGGGGTTTTGCCCAGCCGTGATAGGCTGTGTAAATACTTACGTAGCCTATCACGGCAGCCTGGCTGGACACAAATGGCAGCTGCTATGGCAGCTGCCATTTGTGTCCACAGCAGCCTGTCCGCAACCGGAACTCCGGCTGCGGACGGCCCTGGCCGGCTGCTCCGTAGAGCTGCTACGGAGTGGAGTCGGCCGGGCAGGATTCCAGGGGGGAGGACCGGCTTGCCTCCCCCCCCATCGAGGATTCTGGGGGGAGGGACGGAGCGCCTCCCCCCCCCACGAATCAATTCTGCGAAAAGGTAAGTGACTTTCGTACATCCCTACTTGCGTGTTTCCATGTCCCAAAAGGACATTTTGTACCCTGGTGGGCTGCGCTGTTTCCATGGAGCCCTAATCGCGTTATTCTCTTGATGGCTGGGTGGAGCCTTTTTGGAGTGGGTTGGGTCTGCTTACCCCATCTGTTTACCCACCTCCTCCTTCTTTCCGATTCCCCTCTCCCTCGGCCCCTCTGCCCTTCTGAAGTTTCCCGCTCTGGCCAGTCTCCTCCTTGCCTTCCCAGCCCTTTGTTTTGCTTTAGAGAAGGAGTGAAAAATCAAAGCACTGTGTCTGGCGCATCTCCCCCCCACACTTTAAACCTTCCTTGTTGCCCCTGAAACTGGGATCTAAAGCATAGTTGTGCATTAATGAAGTGTTGAATAATCAAAGCGCTATGTCTGGAGCATCCCACACCCCTTTAAACTTTCTTTCTTCCCCCTAAAATGTGGGCTTATGTGTGCATCTTTTCATCTCTGCCTGACTGCTCCCCCAGGATCATCTCCCCCTGTCCTTCACATAACTTCAGTGTTCCTGCCTCCTTGGCCATGTTTCCATGACAATGGAAGGAGAAGCTAATGGAGGAGTATGGGATTTTTAAAAAGGAATCAGCTTTGCTGTGAAGAGAGGCTTCCCCACCACCACCCCGCTTTCTCCTTTCCCCTGAAAGTCCAGATGCACCTGCATTTCAGGAGCAAGCCTCATTGAGCACAATGGGAGTTACTTCCAAGTAGACACATACATGCTTGTGCTGGGAAGGGGGGGGCAGGAGAGGCTGGTTTTACGTAAGATAAAACGGCAAAAAATAGGGAACGCAAATGGCGGTCGCTGTAGCTGCCGCCATTTGTATACGCTGTTGTTGTTGTTTTGCCCAGCCCTGATAGGCTACGTAAGTATTTACGTAGCCTATCAGGGCTGGGCAAAAAAACAACAACAGCGTATACAAATGGCGGTAGCTACAGCGACGTAAGTATTTACGTAGCCTATCACGGCAGCCTGGCTGGATGCAAATGGCAGCCGCTACGGCGTCTGCAGCAGCCCGTCCACGACTGGAACTCCGGCTGCGGACGGCCCTGGCCAGCTGCTCCGTGGAGCCGCCGCAGAGCAGAGTCGGCCGGGCAGGATGCCGGGGGGGGAGGACCAGCTTGCCTCCCCCCCCACCAGGAGACCAGCCGCTGGAGCCACCACTGCTGCCGCATCTGCCGCATTCGCCCCAGGTAAGTTCCATCCCGGAGGGATTCCGTGGGGGGACGGGGGGCAGGAGGCCGTTCCGCCACGGATTCCGGGGGGCCCGATTCTAAACCAGCCCCCATTTTAACCCAGAGGACCTCATTGATAACAATGGGAGTTACTTCTGACAAGACAGTAATGGGCTTGTTGTGGGAAAGAGAGCAAAACCAGCCCCCATTTTAATGCACAGGATCTCTATTTGAAAGCTGTGAAGGAGTTACGTCCTAAGGCAATGGACCGAAGCCTCGAGATCTCGCTTAATCACATTTAAGGAATTGGGCTTAAAAGTGTGCCATTTCAATTGAGGGGGGATCTCTGTAAGTTCTGAGGTAGGCATTCAGAGGCAAGCCTCATTCAGCACAATGGGAGTTACTTCTGAGGAGACACTACTGGGTTAGTTGTGGGAAAGAAACTGAAACCAGCCCCCATTTTAACGCACAGGATCTCTATTTGGAAGCTGTGAAGGAGTTACATCTTAAGGCTGGACTGAAGCCTTGAGATCACGCCTAATTGCATTTCAAGAACTGAGGGCTCTGATATGTGCCCTGTCAACTGAGGGGCTTCTCTGTTATTTCTGTGGTCATTGAGAGGGCAAGCCTCATTCAGCACAGTGGGAGAAAACACCCCTTGACTGGGGTCATGGGCTGTGTTCTAGTGCTTATTTTCAATGATGTTTTAAAAGTTGCTCTCTCGGCATCCTGCTCCAAAATGGCAATGACACTTCTGGAAAATGGAGGGAAAGGGTTGGGTCACTGAAGTCAGAGCGATGCACCCACAAAGGCTGGGCTACACACCCCATGGGCAGGGCTAAGACAGTGAACCCAGTGCCATTGTGGAAACAAGTCAGTAACGGAGCTGCCATAACCGGGAATGGTTGGACTATAAGCAGTCTCAGAAGAAGTGGTTTTTCAGCGATAAAATGCGACACTGGGGCTGAATGGCCATGACATCATGGAACCACAGAGACCCCATGGTGCAGGCAGGTTGGAGTAAATCGCTGGTAGAAACACAGCCCTGGAGAGAGAGACATCTGCTAAATCCTTACCCATAATGTGCTAGTTTACTATACCCTATATTGAAATATAACTACATTACATGGGTAAGCATTAAAAATATGAGCCCCTCCCTCCGCAGTCTGAAGGAGTATAGGCTAGAATTCTACTGCTGTAGTCCACAGTAGTGGGCAGGTAGCTGGGGGATGGGTTCATATGCTCCCCATCCATGGAAAAATGTGTGAGGTGAGCACTGGGCTGCAGATGTTAGATCGGCCTCCTCCTCCGCTGTGTATGGCTGCTGAGCACAGTGGCATAGGATGGGGCTAGCCCCTATGGCTTTGTGCCTCCCCCCCGCACACATCTTCTTTCAATGCATGGGGGTGTTATCTGAACGGAGAGATGGCCCAAGGCATTTTGTAGCTCAGGAAAAGATCAAGATGGTGCCCCTCCCATTCCAGGTACAAAAGCTGACTAGACTGGCAGATGAATCTTTCTTCAACAGTGAGCATCCCCCACCACACCTGAAGGCAGCAAGCTGGCTTAGAGGGTGCAGAGCTACTCTGGCTAATGGTTGGGCCAGCCCTGTCTGAACCCCCTCACCTCATTCGACGTAATGTGTAGGATAGCTTGTAGAATGAACATACAATAAGAATTCTGGTGTTAACCTTTTGCACAGGTGTACAGCGCAAAGAAAAAAGACCAAAGCAGCCAAGAACCAGTCATACAACCCAGTTCACCACCAATTCAAATTGAAATACTGGGATGTAAGGTGATTTCAGTGCAAATAATTTGGGTTTAAACAGACTGTGAATTAAGCTGCTAGGTGGTGCAATTGGAAACTTCACCACTAGATGTCTGTGGAGTAAGCCAGAAAAACCTGGATGAAATGAATACATTTGCATTTCAGCTATAGGCCAGAACTATTTTCCAGTCACACAATCTAGATTCATGTTCATGAAGCCACTGGTGTGAAATATTAGGGCACATTCCATATTAGCACAGATAAAGGGAGATGGCAAGCAAGCATATCTGGGTGGTAGGATTAAATAAATATCTCTTTACTACGTGCCTCAAAATGAACTATTCAGATAATGTGCAACATGCCTCTGTTTTGTGTGGTAAAGCATGCAGATAATACTTTAATTAAATATTATCTTCATCATGAAACAAGTATTGGTTAAATAGGACAATATAATATAAAACCAAGAAATCTAAACAACTGTATCTAATAATAATAATAATCATATATAGGGAAGACCTGGAACCCTGCCTCTTGGACAAGCTGAACATCTAGTATGTATGTGTTCTGGTGTGGACCCATTGGCACAGTCACCATTGGACTGAAGATGAAGGAGCCAAAGAATGTCTCTTCTAATGTCTACCTAAGGTGTAGGTAGGTTACATTTGTAGGTAAGGTGTAGGTAGGTTACTAAGGTTACATTTTTCAATATAAGGAAAAGCAACAGCAGGGAGCTAGTTCCTGGAGTTCTTTGCTAGAGATGAGGGAGAATTTCACTTGGTTTTGATTTTTTTTTTTTTTAAATGGACTTACCCAGATCTGCAAATTACTTCATAAACTGGCAGGAAATAATTTAAAATTTAAAATTTCTGAATGTGGGAGGAAGCAAAAACTGACAGACCCATCCATCCAGGCAGAGGGCTTTGAGTGCTTAGCTTTTAAAAGTCTGGCTTTGAATCCTTGTGTATTCAACCCTGTTTGTGGTGCTGGATTAAGTTCACCAACTCCCCCGCCCCCCAACAAGCTCCTCATCATAAACAGCTATTTGGCAGGCAGGTATAACATGGTCCTTTCTGTGCTGGGAATAGCTATACTATCCCATTTGGCCAGGGCAGATGGGTGAGAATTTTTCATTTTTTTTCATACGAACTTGCCAAAATTGACACATTTCTTCACAAACAGGAGGAAAGAACTAGAGATTAAAAAAAAAAAAAAAAAAAGTGGGAGAAAACAGAACTGACAGGTTTGTCCATTCCTATTCTTTCCACTGGGGTTGTTCAGAAAAACTAGGTGGGGAACAACCTTCTCTCACTGCCCCACCTCATCCTAAAATGGAGGTGAGATGAGGAGATGGAACATGCCAATCAAATGATGATGGCCTCAGCTATTTTCTAGTGTAACCCTATGGAAAACAGTTACGTATATCACTGTCCAGGAAAATATGGCTTCTGTCCTAAGATTTGTGATTGCAATAAAAAATCACACTTGATTTTTACTTAAGTATGTTGAGTTGCAGAATATAGCAACAATCCTGCAGTTTAAAACAAAAACAAAAGAAGTATGATGCTGGCAGTGTCGTCTTGAGATTCTTGACTTTCAGGAGGAAAAAAAAGAAAGGCTGCACCTTGGGATTCCTGAATTCATTTTTTGACAATGATGTCCCTAAACAGAAACAACAACTTAAATTTTGAAAGTGCTTCTTCCGCTGAACTGTCTCCAAACACTTTTCACAAAGTCAGAAGGGAAAGGGGGGGCAAAGAACAATGGGGGAAGCACTCAACATCTGTTGATGCAAAAACATTCAGTTTTTGGTTTAGAATGAAAATATAAGATGCTACAAGCATACTCAATAGCATCGAACCAATATATCATGGAGATTGAGTTTAGGACGGCTGGAACAATATAAGATGGCAAGTCAAGGAAAGCTTTTGGCGTACAAATTGCACATTCACACTGATCTCTTAGGGCCAAACAAGACATGATTAGGCAGCCATGCAGCACGTGTCTGGCCTACTCATATATAAAGCAGGGTGGGGGTGAGGTTACTCTTTAACAACAGGAGTGAGTGGAGAGAGCAGTCCCCACGCCCGGCCCAGTTCTGATACTAGAAGTGAACTGGGCCTGGAAAAACTTTGCTTAAAGCAACAAAGCCCAGTTAAGGTGTGCCTCTGGGAGGGATGGTTTTGTTCCCTGTGCATTCATGTTCATTTAAAGAGTAGCCCCCACCCCTGCTTTATATGTGAACGCATAAAACGTAAGTGGTTGCCCCACCACATCTAGTTTGCTCTTAATGCCACAATTAGAACTGTGCGTCATCCTAAAAGCTCCAGACATGCGAATTTCTAAATGTGTGTCATGACCGTTTTAAGTAGTGGGGACATTTTAACATGACTTATCCTTTATTGATGTGCTCCAGGATTAAAAAGGAAATGTAAATGTCTTCAGAGTCAGCATGGATGAGCTACTTGAAGTCCTTTGTGGCTAGAGTGTCCTTTTTATGTGATTCCCTTCTCTCTCTGCTTAGGGTATGGAATAGCATGCAACTTTCAGCAGAGATAGGGAAAGATATATTGGAAAAATGTTTGGACTAATCAGTTCTGCCATGTCAAGGTTAGCCAATATGGTGCCCATAGGTACCACTGTGTTTGTTGGCACCTGCCAAGGTGTGCTCCCCCACACACACTTTTTTAAAAAGTTAATGCATTTTTTCTTACTGGCAGCTGGGATTGCTGTGTAATAGGTTTCTTTTGGTGCTGACAACTGTGGGTTCAATGGAGTTGTTTAGTGCATTGGGTTCAGACCCCACTTCTACCTTATTCTCAGTCTTTGGGGCTGGTTACCTGTCCTTTGCCATGCTTCCTGTGGCAGCCATTTTGTGGTGGTGCCAAGGACAGTTTCTCAAAGTGCCAAATGTGCCCATGGTCCAAAAAAGTTACCTACCTCTGTGCTATCTGGACAGCAGTGAAATAAATTACAAGGGTGCTTACTTTTGAGTAGATATGTATAGGATGCGGTATCAGTCAGTCTAATTCTAGAGCCACCTTGCTCACTGTGAAAAAATACATATGTGGACCCAGCCCATGGCTTATATTCAGAATGCTCCTCATAATAAAATAATATAGCATACAGTAACTGAAGATCATGGAAGATCGGAGAAGCCTTTAAGATAAGCAACTGTTTTTGAGATACCACAAATATATCCCTTAAGTCCTTAAGCGTAAATAATCTCTTTATACTGTTTGAGATATCACGCTTCATATTGTGATCAAATGTTGCAGGTGGGGAGGGAGAGAGGGGAGAAATCACCCTGTTAAAGTAACCATTAGTTTATATGAGGCCAAGGATTAAGGATATTTCCAATGTCATTTTCCATCTTGGTTTGCTGAGTTAAGGCACCCTTGAATATCCCAGCAGTAGCTACAGGCAGTGTCATCTACCAAGGAGGGCAGAAATGATCAAGTGCAAGCTTTTCACATTGCTTCTAAACTTAACTGATAAGTATCTCAAGAAATGCTTCTTCTTAGCAAAAGAATAACCCTCAGGCTGCCAGGAGCACTTGTAGGCAATCACCTACCATGATTCTTTAACCAGTAAGGTGGAAGGAAAAGGCAGTGGCAGCATCTTAAGAGTTAATATCTTTTTTTCCAGGAGATCTACTGTTACTTTTCCTTAAACTTGATTCTCTTCCCCCACCTCCAACACAATGTCCTCAAGGAGAGAAAACTAGGGCTAAAAAATGGACCTGTTTAAAATGTTCCTGCCCTACCAGAATAAAAGCAACAACAAACAACTTAAGGGTATGACTTTGGCTGTGGCAGAGTGGAACAGAGTGGTAGGCAGAAAAGCCTGTATTTTGTAGAATAATCTCTGGTTGGGAAAAGCTGTTGATGTTCAGCTGTTTAAGTGCATTTATTTAACACAGTGCAAGATGAAGCTGGTTAATAATGGTACATTATACATCTCAAAACAGACTGAGGTTTGTGTGTTTGTTTGATGCTATCTCTCATTGTACATACAAAGTTGCACTCAATTTCTGCTCATGTTTTTTCCTTCACATTGATCCATTACAAGCTTCTTGTTGGACCATAATCATGGTTTGACTTACTTACCATCCCTATAGATCAAGGATGGCTGGATGGGCAACATGTGACCCATGAGGCATATGAAGCCACACGTGGCCATTTTTGTGTCCTCCACTGCCCCCTACCACTGCCACCATGACATTTTCCAGCTTGTTCTTATTTCCAATAGAACAGAATTATTTCCAATAGAATAGAATTATTTCCACTTTGCCACTGAAATTCAATGTTTTGGCAGCAAAAAAGGGTCATTTTTTAAAAGAAAATCAGCCCTGTTTTGCTGCCGCACCACCAAATTCTGATAGCAATTCCAGTGCAGCAGCATTGTGTGCAGGGGGGCATCCCCCAGTGGGTTCCAGGGGAGGAATTGGCCCCCCGAACCCCAAGAAGTTGTCCACACTTGCTATAGATAAATGGCATCAATGAGCAAGGCTAGCCCAGTTTTCCTAATTGAGGGAAATATGAGATGGCCATCTCACTCTACCTAGTGATATGGCCAGCCCTGTCAATGGGAGTGCTACAGCTCAATCCTAAACAGGTTTAGGTGGATGCAGGCTCAGTTAACTTCAGTGATATGAAGACAAAATAGAAAACAGTGGTCCAGTAAAGCCACCATCGTTGCCAAATGCCTATATTCTAGTGCTGTCCCAGACTGGACTGGCATGAGAGAGCTCCATTCAAGCCTCAACAGGGCAAAGGAGAAGTCCTGTATTTCAAAGGCACATCCTCTGAACTACACATTCTTTTGAGGACTGTGTACAGGATCACTTACCTCTGGCTGAATCTATTATTTGTCATTTCACTGGCTTAATCTGCTGTGTCCTGCTCATCCTCCCTCAGTATTACTTGCTAAAAGTCCAGACATCTCAGGTGCTAGCCAAGGAAATGTCATGCCAGAAAGGGATCCAGTTGTACATTGATTTAGAACTCCTTCTTACACCCCAATGAAATCAAAATGGAACCAACACCTTTTGAACCCTTTAACATTTCTCCTCCTCCTTCTCTTTTTTCTCAGACACACTGGGAATGGAGAAATCCCCATTGTCTTTCTTTTAATTATTAGACTAAAAACTAGGGCTAAAAGGTGGAGCTAGAGCAACCACAGAACTTTAGCAATGTTTAGTCCAAAGAAACCTTATTGCATGCTGGGAGAGAAAATGTGTGGTTCCCACCCTCTTTAACCCACCTCTTTTTTACTCCTGAAGGGCTCCCTCATGTTCAACACTTCATGTACCCAAACCACACAGACTAAAAGACCGGTGTTATCTTCCTCACTGGTCAGTTAGAACTCTGTTCTAACTGGAACTCTGCTTTTTTTTCTCAGTGTTTTGCTAACCTTTTCTTTTTACCAAGTTTTTCTTGGCCCTGTGGAGATCTGGCTATTTCAGCCTTCCCCCATCCCCTTCCTCCCCTCCTTGCCTTTGAGAAGTAACAGCATTCTTAAACACCAAGATAGAGGCTATTTTAAAAGCCTGTCCTTGTTGCTGTTGTTGGTTATTGTTGGTAGCAACACCAACTGGCCCTTTTTCTGGCCAGCATCCTTCTCAGTAGTCAGAGAATAAAGGCTCTTACCAAGGTTTGAATGCTCAGTGAATCTGAACCCTCTGAGGAGTTACTGTCAGGTCATTTCTCCCTCGCATTTTGTTCCTTACCAGGACTTACCGTTCCTCCTATACCCACAACCAGTATCCTCAGATGTCTCCTTTTTAGTCATAGTCTGTGATCTTTTTGCACCCCAAAAACACCACCAACCCCCAATTCCCCAATTGGGTCATCATTGTGTCTATCTCCCATTCCCCCCTACACACACGCTCCCCAGGAAATGACAGAGTGCATGTCTTACTTTTCTGTTAACCATGATTTCATATGGGCTTGCGAGGATCAATGATGTCAATAATGATTGTGGCAGGGATGGGAGATCTTTTTTGGCCAGAGGGCCACTTTGTCCTGGTGGAAACCTGTCAGAGGTTGTCAGCAGGTAAGACCAAAACCAAAGAGGGGCAGGTTAGAGCTGACAGTGGCCAGCTTACCCCACTTATACACATGCACACCTATTTTTTAAATTATTTCTATAGCACTTTTCATTGAGTAAGATATTTTTCCATTCTTATCCTGTTAATTTTTCTTATAGGGTAAATTAGGCAGAAAGATAATGGTTCATCCAAAGTCACCACTGGGCTTCATTTGAGCAATGATCTGAAGAGGAGTCTTCCACATCCAAATGTAACACTCTCCCCACTGCCCCCCAGCTATACCTTCTGAAGAGGTACAATCAGTGGCAGCTGGTGACTCCAGTTCTGAAGGGCAGTAATTCCATTCAGCATTTTAGGGTGTTTCTATATTAAGCAAAAACCCCACAAAACCCCACATCCTTTTGGTTCCTGCTTTTGGTTTCTTTGTGGGATTAGGAAGGGCTTCTTTACACGGCAGCCATGTGGTTTGAACTGAGGGAGTGCCTCCCTCCCTCCCTGGCATGTGTGCAAAGGAGCAGGGGGAGTCTTGTTTTCGTAGCTTAACTTCTGCTGTACTGTTTTCTCGCAGCCTCCAGGAAACCTCTGACTTACTTCTGAGTAGACATAAAATGTAAGATTGTACTGTGAGTCTGCAACCCTTGGCACACTTATGTGGGAGTAAGCCCCATTGAACTCAATGGGACTTACTTCTGAGTAGACATAAGATCACCCTGTAAGTCTGCAACCCTTGGCACACTTACTTGGGAGTAAGCCCTACTGAACGTAATAGGGTGCTCTGAAACAACAGAGGACATTGCTTCTGAGCTTGGTGGGGTGGGGGATCAGATGTGTCTCCCTTCATTGCAGAGAGGCATTTTACCCTCTTCTCCCTCCAGTTGAGAAATGTGGAGGCAGAAGTTGCAATCAGCAGCTGATTCTTGCCCTTGTGCCTGTCAACTCTGCTTGGGTCTCCTTTCATGCAACCCCACTCCCATCCTCAATGCCTTGGTCATCCTCACTGTGCCCCCAACAACTGAAAACAAATGCCCACAGCAGGCGAACACAGCGGCTTCTTCCACTATTGAAGAATCCCACGGGGCGGTCATGGTGCTCCTGTTCCGTGGGCTGGGAAAAATACCACATTTTTTGCATTTGGGGAAAACATGAGATAGGCTGGAGGAAATGGCAGGAGACACCCTGGAGGCATCATCTAAAGAGCCCACAAACTTCTGAGAGAGAGCCAATAGCAGGATAAAAGCTCAGTGTGATGAACCCCATAGTTACAACCAGCCCAAGCTCTAAAGTTGCTATCCAATGTGCTGAACCCATTTGGGGGATAAGGTTCAGCACCTTGGATGGCACCTTTAGAGTTTTGGCTGGTGGTACCTAAAACCCAGAATGGAATGACCACCCCTCTGGAAATGGAGTCACCAGCTACCACTGAGTACACTGCCCAATTTCTCAGGAGGTGTAGTAGTTGCTAATGTGTACTAGATTTGTACCAAATAAAACATCTAGAATGACAGCTTTCTTGCGATGGTACTGACTGATCTACTTTGTTAGTACGATATTAGGCTTGTTCATACAAGAGATGTGAACTCTCTCTGGGCAATTGTTGCGTGAACCAGCCAACTGCAGAAATGGTAGGGTGTGATTCTCACAATTACAGTACAAAGTGCCACCATGACCACTAAACAATTGCTGCCACCCAAACTGTGATTGATCGGTTATCACAATATGCTTTTCTGTATGGGTGCATGTCCTGTATGGGTCAGGACTGTCTGTGACACAACGACTATTGTGTGAACCAACCAACTCACTGAGTTCTGAAAACTGTAATAGGTGCAGTGAGTATCTGTGGACTGTGGATCTATATGTTTTTTAGGAGAAAGGTAGAGAGGGTGTTTTGAAGTCAAGCTGAATACCGACTGCTCTACAAAAGGAATTTGCTCATACCAATTGTTCATTACTCCACTGTGTGGGGCTACGTAATAACCAAAGCTCAGGGACTTTTCTTTCAATAGAGATATTGGTAGGTATGTACCCCACCCAGTTCACCCCCCCTCTTCCAATGATCTGATTTGGTTTGCATCCTGTGGTTAATATGCTATGAACAGAGAACATTTGCACATCATTTAAGAAGTAAAATGTTCAGACAAACGTTTCCAGGAAAGCAGGTCAAATTTGAATTCTAAGGGCTCCTTTCAGCATTCGCCAAGAGGTGCAAATGTTATCATTCTAAAATGTCTCTAGACACTGAGGGACAATGGAAAGAAGTGTCTTTATACTTTGCTGAAGCGCAACTATTCATCTAGCCCAAAGGTTTTGGCAAATTCCATTTGGAGTTCCAAAATGAACTAGGTTGTTTACATACATGCAAGCTGATGCCAGCTTTTTTTCTTTTGGAGGTGTATTTTTTTAAAAAAACAAAAACAAAACAAAACAGGAGGTATTCTGTCACCTTAAAAAAAAAACTAGGCTAAAATTAAAAACCAAACAAACAGAACTGTGTAACACACAGTAATTTCACTGATTTCTCAAGATAAATCTCCTTGAAACCACAGAGCATCCCCACTGAACTCCATGGAACTACTTCAGTCTAAGTGGACATAAAATTCTCCCCTACAAAATGCACAGTGCACACTTACTCAAACCTAAATTACCTATATGCTTATACAGGTGAGTTAAAATTAAACAAACATTCCCCTAATTACAATGTACCCATTTCCTATGCCTGGAACTTCCTTCCAAAATGTCGTATAGGAAGGTGGTATAAAGATAGTATGAATGAATGAATGAATGAATGAATGAATGAATGAATCTCATACTTCTTCCAAATCCCTCTTCAAAACTTGCCTTTACCAGGAAGCCTTTTAACAGCCACCTAGTCATCACACCCTTTTGTAACAAAGCCGAAATACATCTAATTAAAAGAATAACATATTCCTCTTCTGTTTACCCCGCTTTTCCTCCGTTGTTTCCCTGTATCTATTTTTAGGTTGTAGGGTTCTGCCAAACCCATTCTTTGCAAAGTGTAATGTACATATAGTCCAGCTGGTCTGGGCACAGAAATTGCCTTAATTGGTAGAGGGTAGCCTCTGCTGGGAGAAAAACTGGTGGAAGGAATGTGTTAACCTGGACCTCTCAGTGGCTTTCGGTACCATTGCTTATGCTATCCTTCTGGCTCTTCAAGTTGGGAGTGGTGGAGGCACGGTGTTCCAGGGGTTTTGCTCCTACTTGGAGAAGATGATGCTGGAGTACTGTTGCTCAGTCCCATGGCATTTATGTTCTGGGGTTCCACAAGACTGCATTGTGCTCCCCTACACTCTTTTACATAAAACTGCTGAAAGATTGTCATCTGGGGATTTGGGATGACGTGTCACCAGCATGCAGATGACACCTGACCTGAAGTTATTTATTATTCTATTTCTAAGTCAGGTGAGGCATTGGATCTGTGCCTGGAGTAAGTGATGGTCTGGATAAACTGAAACTTAATCCTGACAAGAATGGAGAATGGAGACACTGTGGGCAGGTGGCTGGTTTGCTCAGGGAGATAGTGTAAAGCAACCTTCTCCAAACTGGTGCCCTCCAGATGTGTTGGACTACAATATCTATAATTCTCCCAGGACAGCACCAATTTTGGGAAGGCTGGTGAAAAGCATGGTGTAGTTGGCCTTGGAGTCTACATACAGGATCACGTTCACAGTTTGGAGGTTCTCCTAGATCTGGCACAGTCACTGGAAACTCAAGTAACCTCTGTGACGTCTCCTCTCTGTAGATGCCTATATTCTTCATGTGGATGCCAGGAGGCAGGGCTATGCAATATGAGTGCTTTGGAGATGGGGCTATGTGGCATAGTCTTGCTAGCCAGCTAGCAAGGTATGTCAGAATGCCTGAACAGGACTGCTATCTATCTATCTATCTATCTATCTATCTATCTATCTATCTATCTATCATCTCTACATCACTATAGATACATATTACATAACTATAGATTACATAACTACATAACTATAGATATATACTAGGTCAGCATCAGGAGGAAAAAATAACCAACAGCATCAACAGTAACAAAGAGACAATCCACCAGGAAGATCTCTTTCCTAAGTCCCATAGAAAGGAATGGACACTGCATAAGAGAACAGCCGTGTGCACCACCCATTCATTTCAGTGATGTTTTTCCAGGAGAACATTACTGTTGCTTGTGCTCTACATTTCAGACTGGAAGATTTTACTTCACATGGCATTCTTCGATTAATTTCTTGCAATTAAGACCAGAAGGTGTATCTAACCTGACACTGCTGGGGAGAAAATATCCTGAAGTGGCTAATCTTCTATAATAACAAGGTGGTAACCAATCTAGCAGAGTCTTGCTGCACAATAGCCTATCACAAATCTTTTTAAGGCATCTTCTTTAGGAAATGTATACTTTATATTCTTTCCTTTCTTTTTTACTGCTCCGGTTGGAAAACAGGAACCAAGGTGTGTATATATAAAAGGAATAACCTTTCTTTCTTTTTTTAGAATGATGTGCAACTCTCCATCATCTTCTGATACTCCCTTGATTTCTAATTGTGTTTTTCACATTTTTAGCGAAAGAAATACAAAAAAAAAATCAGATATATAACCTATATTATTATACTGTAATGCGATGTTCTACTTTTCTGTTTGTAGTTCTTGAAGTTTTTGTCTTACTTCATTAAACATTTAATAAATCACTGCCAGTTTTGTGGCAGATTTTAACCATAACACAAACAGCAGGAGGTGTAAACTCAGTTCAGTTTGGACTGGCATATAATATCTGTGTCGACATCATCATCCCCTCCAGGCATATTGGCAAAACGACCAATGGAAGCTAAGATTTTTCCGACAAAGCTTCGAAAATAAAGTTTTCTTCTTTTATCTTACTACAAATCAATTGGAGCCCTTACAGCAAAATCCTATAAAGTAACTTCAAACACCACTTCTTAGTCTAAAAATTTGTATTATGGCTAAACTCTTTGAAGCTTTTATGATTGAAGTTTGGAGAAAAATGATTTAAGTGCTATCTGCTAGACATCAGAGTGTCAAAATTTTGCTCAGCTTTTCTTGACATATAAACTGCTACCTACTGTATGTTTTTAGGATTTTTTTTTTGTACTCGCTTTTAACCATCTAACCCAGTTTGCCTGATAAAAGTTACTTAAGTGCAGTTTATCCCACTGAATTAATCTCCTTTATAGGTTCAGCCACCTATAACTGATTGTTTTACATGTTTTCTTTAAAAAAAAACAAAAGCCCAACAACCTCATCTTACACCATCCAGGTAGTTTTTTGTATTTTTTTTAAAAACCCATCTTCTTTGTCATGTTCATTTTTTAAGCAAGTGAAGAAAGCAGGTAGAATTCTCAATGACTTTATAGAACCTGCAGCAAAGGCAGTGCTGGACTCCTATAGAAAATCTGCAGTCCTAAATGGATCCTCAAGGAGGGTGAGACACTCCTCAGGATATTTTTCTACAATGAGAGACTCTGAGGAAAAACAGAAGTGCTGGCAGTAAATTCAGGTCACTAGGGTTTCATAATGCTTCTTTTGAAACAAGCAGATGAAATGCGTGTGATTTGCATTCCTTTCAGCATCCCAAAGGAACGCTGGAGAATGGTCTAAGATTAATCATTTTTTGTGGACATTTGAGTTGCAAAGGCTCCATGCCACAGTATATTGCATGAGTTATACTTCTCACAGTGGGGCTCTTCTGGGTTGAGTAGGCTGCCTTCCTTCAGTACCCATGGAAGGTCCCTTGGTAGAACCTAGGAGCATCTAAGATTACTATTCTGTTGGGCTTCATCTCCATAAAATTGGAGGGATTGTTCTTTCCTGGATATTTTTTTTTAACCAATGCCCTAATTGTCTTTAAAAATAATGGCTATAAAAACTTACATTGCACAAATATAAAGAAATGAAAATGACCCTGAAAAACTCAATATCAAACATTGCCAGTATCAAACATTCACTCAGTCCTTACTGCAGTTTTTCCCAATGGCAGGAAAAGCTCACAGCAAGGTATCCATTGGGCCTTATGGCTGACAAATGTTCCAGCAGTGTCCAGGCTTGCTTGGAACCATGGGAAATGTAGTTACCATGATTCCTGACATCTATACTAGAGAGTGTGTTGTGGTAGCATCTAGAGCCTAATAGACCACGAGCCCTCAGTATTGCTCCCCCAGGCTAGGCAGAAATGGGAAGTGGAAAGTAGTAACAGCAAGGGCCAAAAATAAGCCCATATAGAGCCAGGCCCAAGCTTCAAAAGACTGTGGACTGGCCTGACAGATCTTCAGCGGGTCAAAATGCAAAAGGCACACCTTTTTGCACTCACAATCCTACTTTATTTGGTTATTATCTTATTATCTATCTATCTATCTATCTATCTATCTATCTATCTATGCACACACACATGTATGTATATAGCCTCACCACACCTCAAAGTTGTTTGCAAGCTCAATTAAGGTGCAATCCTATGCATGTTCAGACAGAAAAAAGTCCTGCAACTTCAGTTTATTCCTCTGGGGCATGGTGGGAACTGTAGGACCTTTTCTGTCTGAACATGTGTAGCAAGTACTACAATCATGGAATGTTGGGAAGGAAGAGGATGGACAGGTGGGACAGTTAAGGGGCGATTGGAAAGAGGGAGGGGAGTTAAGTTGGATCAAGTGCGGAGGGAGCTGAGTTGACCAGTAGGACTGGAACAAACTGGTTTTGGAAGGGCTGCGGACAGTGAAGAATTGGATGTGGAGAAAATGACATGGCACAGAATGGCTGTGAGGAGCAGGTAGAGACTAGAAGCAGCTAAAGAATGAGACAGAGAAAGATACAGATCATCAACTGTCTTAAAGAATAAGATACAGATCTCCAAAGTCAAAGAAAGAGAGAAAGTGAAGTGTTACAATAGTTAAAGGGTTATTCGAGGTTACAGGGATATTAGAGTATTTTTCGCTTTGTGGTTAATGTTCATAATTTTTTAAAATTCACTTAACATTGATAAATATTGCCAGTGTTTACCTGTGTCTGCTGGAATTTGTCCAATACGTATCTCAGATTGTCCTATAAACAACCATCACACATGCATATGATTGTGCCCTAAAACAAGTAAAAATGCCATTAACCAAAATAATGAAAACAAAATTGACAGCAATCTGAAAAGAGCCAGGAAACTAGGTAACACAACTAAAAGCCAGATGAAAAACATGGATCAATATTGCAAGGTACCCCTATCCAAAAGGATGTCGTCTATACAGTATAGAGCTACAGAAAGCACCTATAGCTACCATAACTTGACAAAAATAGAACTCCCAAAATGTATACCTGTTCCAATCAGGAAATGGTAAGCCAATCTATCAAAGGCAAAATTTCCCCCTTCAAGAATTTAAGAGGCATTAGGAGATCCCATAACCATTAGAAGCATTTGTCTGGATTCAGCTTCAATCTGTTCACTTTTGTCCACCTAATGACCGCTTCTAGATATCAGTTCAGGTCAGGATATTAATGGGGATGGACAAATCTGTCAGTTTCTCTTTCTCTTACATTTGAATTTTTAAAATTTCAAGTTTATTTATTTACTGTTTATTTACAACATGTATACACTTCTCCACATCTAAACAGATTCTGGCACAGTGAACAATAAGAGATAAAGAGATAAAAAGATAAAAAGAATAAAACACCATAAACAGTTTCTGTTTCTCCCATAATTCAAAATTTTTAAATGTCAAATTCTTTACATCCCAAATATGGAAGTATTTGTAAATTTTAGTAAATTCTTACTAAAACCAAAATGAAACCAAATTCTCAGCCATCCTGAGATATTAGTAGTCATTTCAAGTATTGCATAAAATAATTTCTTTTCTTTCTTTCTTTTTTTGCTGCTATTCTTGTTTCACAAGACACAGCGAAGGTTCATTAATCATAAGCCATACTCACACATAAAATGGCAAGGAAAAGGAGCTAATTTTAATGTAGGGCAAATGGAACAGTATGTTTAGCATTACATGGTCAACACTTGGGGATGAGTGATTTAAAAACCTTGGTACAGAATGAAATATTGCAGCCTTTTAACATATCAAGTGTCTCGAATGGGATTTGATGCAGTGTTGTTAACCATTGGTCCATGTACCAGTGTCAGTCTACTTCCTGTGTCAGCTGTTTCCTGAAGTTTCATGGCAAGTAAGGTGACTCAGCATTTTAATGGAGGGCAAAGAATATACTTTCCCCCCTTCCTGCTTCTGAAAACACAGGTCTGTCCTCGATCAACAGAAGGAGGCTGGGGACAGCTTTATACAGAAGCTGAGTGAGAGGAAGTGTGCTGCACCCAAACTTCCTCTTTGTGTGCCTCTGATGATATGCTCAAGAGGTATATCACACATTTTCACCATGGTTAGGTGCATGGCTTGCGCCAGCATTTGGAGAACATGCCTTTCACTACCACGGACTCAAGAGAGTTTCTATTTGGGATGGTGTGCCAGAAGCACTAGATCAGAAGTATGAAACACTCTCAAACAGCGAAAACAGGCTGAGCTTGCTGTCTGTGTGTATATGGATGTGACTTTTAAATACAATAAATCCTTTGGGGAAAAATGCTGCAATGTATGTGCATACACATACATGTATACAGCTAAATGGGCTGGGAGAACACAGATGCCGTGGTGTCATAATAGGCTCCAAGTCCAATTCAAGGTGCTCGTTTTGGCCTTCAAAGCCCTAAATGGTTTGGGACCACATTATCTGAAGGCTCACCTACACCTCTATGAGCTTGCCCAAGCATTAAGATCAGCATCAGGGGCCCTACTCTAAGGCCCACCAGCAAGAGCCATTAGGCTGGTGGGTAATAAGGAAAGGGTTTCCTCAGTGGTAGCCCCACACTTTTGGAACTCCCTCCCCAGTGATATGTATGGCCTCATCACTTTAAAAACCAACAACTTCAACACGCATTTATTCCAGTCTGCATTTGGTGTTTAAAAATTATTAGCTGCTGCTGCTGCTGCTGTACGTGTGTGTGTGTGTGTTTAATTGTAATTTGTATCTTTATTTTTTTATATATAATATTGTCACCCACCTTGTGATGGCAGTGTGCTGTGAAAGGCAGGTTAAAAATCTTTTAAATAAATAAAACAAAGTGTCTTGTGGGTCCTTAAAGAGTAATGAATGTATTCTTGCATAAACTTTCACAAACACTGTACATTACTGAGACCTGGGTGGGGGAACTGGAAGGGGTCACTCTCTCCCAGCTGTGCCCCCCTGGGTACTCGGTGCAGCACCAACACCGACTTGAGGGTCGGGGAGGGTGGGTTGCCATTGTCTATAGGAATTCAATCTCCCTCTCCAGGCTTCCTGCTCATTCGAGTACAGATCTTGAGTGCTTGTACCTTGTGCTGGGTACCCAGGACAGATTAGGGATTCTGTTGGTGTACCGCCCACCCCGCTGCCCATCAGACTCCCTGCCTGAGCTGACGGAGATGGTATCGGACTTGGTGTTGAGGACCCCTAGGATGATGGTCCTGGGGGATCTCAACTTCCATGCCGAGGCCGCTGTATCTGGGGCGGCTCAGGACTTCACGGCCACCATGACAACCATGGGGCTGTCCCAACATGTCATCGGCCCAATGCATATAAAAGGACACACGCTTGATCTGGTTTTCTGAGTCTGACCGAACTAGGGATGTACGAAAGTCACTTACCTTTTGACGAAATGTGATTCGAGGTGGGGGGGAGGCACCCCATCCCTCCCCCCAAAATTCTGGCAGGGGGGAGGCACCCCATCCCTCCCCCCTGAAATTCTGGCCGGGGGGGAGGCGCCCCATCCCTTCCGCCGCGAATCCCGGCCGGCCGGGTCTGCAAATGGCGGCGGCCATAGCCGCCGCCGTTTGCGTCCCTGCAGTCAGCCATGATAGGCTACATAAATATTTACATAGCCTATCACGGCTGAGTAAAGCAAAAAACAAAAAACTGCGCGTACGCAAATGGCAGCGCCCATGGGCGTCGCCATTTGCGTTCCTTATTTTGGCATGTCTAGTCTACGTAAACATTTACGTAGACTACGGTGAAAATAAGGGGAACGCAAATAGCGTAGACGCTACGCTATTTGCGTTCCCCTTATTTTCGCCGTAGTCTACGTAAATGTTTACGTAGACTAGACGTGCCAAAATAAGGAACGCAAATGGCGATGCCCATGGGCGCTGCCATTTGCGTACGCGCAGTTTTTTGTTTTTTGTTTTACTCAGCCGTGATAGGCTATGTAAACATTTACGTAGCCTATCACGGTATTTTTTAAAGATCTAGCCGTGATAGGCTACGTAAATCTTTACATAGCCTATCACTTTTTTTTTTTTTTTAATTGGAAATGGTGGCAGCGGCAGCCGGTCAGAAGACCGGCCGCCGCAGCTGCCACTGCCGCACCGCCGCTGCCGCCGCCGCCAGGGAGATTCGCCCAAGGTAAGTCCCGTCCCGGGGGGGGCGGGGGGCAGACTGTTTCGCCACCGATTTCGGGGGGCCGAATGCGCTGGCATTCAGCCTCCCTGAGATTCGTGGTGAAATTCTCTGACATCCCTAGACCGAACACAGGTAAGAGCCCACTATCAAGCCTACTCTGTGGCCGTGAGGGTGGAAAAGAGACAGTTCTTTTCCACCAGCATTGCATCTTCTCAGTGTCATCCAGTGGAGATTTTCCAAGTGGTTCGCGGCCTGTTACATTCTGGGCCAGGGCAAGAGATGGTGGAAGCCTCGGTGGCACGCTGTGACGAGTTTGCACGGCACTTTGAAGATAAAGTCACTCAGATTCGTCATGAATTGGACACCACGGTTAATGCAGTTCCATTGGTAGAGGCGTTCAGAGCACCGTCTGGTCCAGTTTTAATGGATGAGTTTCAGTTACTGAGGCCTGAGGATGCGGACAAGGTGCTTAGCCAAGTCCGATTGACCACTTGTGTGCTTGATCCTTGCCCTTCATGGCTTATTAAATCAAACAAGGAGGGGATGTCTGGCTGGGTCCAGGAGGTTGTAAATTCCTCCTTGAGAGAGGGAGTGGTGCCTGCCACTTTAAAAGAGGTGGTAATTAGACCACTCCTGAAAAAGCCTAAACTGGACCCAGAGGATGTTAATAATTATAGGCCAGTGTCCAACATCCCCTTCCTGGGCAAGGTGCTTGAGCGGGTGGTTGTAGGACAGCTCCAGGCACTCTTGAATGAAAGGATTATCTAGATCCATTTCAATCGGGCTTCAGGCCTGGTTTTGGAACGGAAACTGCCTTGGTCACCCTGTGGGATGACCTCTGCTGGGAGAGGGACAGGGGGACTGCGACCCTGTTGATTCTTCTGGACCTCTCAGCGGCTTTTGATACCATCGACCATGGTATCCTTCTGGATAGGTTGTCTGGGTTGGGAGTTGGAGGCACTGCACTACAGTGGTTCCGCTCCTACTTGGATGGCCGATTCCAGAAGGTGGTGCTGGGGGATTATTACTCTGTGCCATGGCAATTGTGCCATGGGGTTCCACAGGGCTCTATTTTATCCCCCATGCTGTTTAACATCTACATGAAACCGCTGGGGGAGGTTATCTGGAGGTGTGGGCTGAGGTGCTATCAATATGCAGATGACACCCAGCTCCACCTCTCTTTCTCATCAAAACCAGGTGATGCAGTGACTGTTCTGAATCAGTGCCTGGGCATGGTAATGGACTGGATGAGGTCCAATAAACTGAGACTCAATCCAGACAAGACAGAGGTACTGTTAGTGGGTGGTTCGTCTGCCCAGCTAGGTGATATTCAACCTGTTCTGGAGGGGGTTGCACTCCCCCTAAAGGATCAGGTTCGTAGTTTGGGGGTGCTCTTGGATCCAGAACTGTCACTTGAGGCACAGGTGAACTCAGTGGCATGGAGCACTTTTTATCAGCTTAGGCTGGTATACCAACTACACCCTTATCTGGACAGAGATAGCCTAGCTACAGTTATCCATGCTCTGATAACTTCTCCTCTGGATTACTGCAATGCGTTATACGTGGGGCTGCCTTTGAAAACGGTCCAGAAACTTCAGCTGGTCCAAAATAGGGCAGCAAGATTGTTAACAGGGACTGGCCTGCGAGCTCATATTACGCCAGTACTTTTCCAGCTGCACTGGCTGCCAGTCCATTTCCGGGCCCGATTCAAAGTGCTGATATTAACATTTAAAGCCCTTAACAGCTTGAGGCCAGGTTATCTGAAGGCTCACCTCCTCCCATATGTGCCTGCCCAGACTTTAAGATCATCAGCAGCAGCCCTTCTCCGTGAGCCCCTGCCAAAGGAAGTGAGGCGGGTGGCTACTAGGAGGAGGGCTTTTTCTGCTGTGGCACCCCGGCTCTGGAATGAGTTCCCTGGTGAGGTTCGCCTGGCACCTACATTGTATTCCTTTCGGTGCCAGGTGAAGAACTTTTTATTTTCCCAGGCATTTTAGCATTTTAGCTTTCTAAACTTTTAGCTTTGCTGTTTTAAATTTGTATTTTAAACTCCTGCACTGCTGCTAGGTTTTATTGTGGTTGTATTGTTATATTGTGGTTTTAATGTTCTATATATTTTAAATTGTTTTATTGTGTGCTGTTTGGTTTTAATTTTTGTGAACCGTCCAGACAGCTTCGGCTATTGGGTGGTATAGAAATGAAATAAATAAATAAATAAATAAATAAATTTCATCAGATTCAGTTGACAGCATCTGCAAAAGCTATGCCAGAATAAATTCGTTAGCCTTTAAGGGGCCATAAGACTCTTCATTGTTTCTGCTGCCACAGACTAACGTGGCTATCCCTCTGGAAAAGAAATAAATAGATAAATAATAAAATAATAGTTGGGAACCACCGAAAATAGTGCAAGGCAAACAGTACTGAAACAAAACTACAATTCCCAAGAGGCAATGCAATAATGTGCATGCATGCATACCATCACAAGCCTGGAGAAAATTGAGAACTGCTGCGGGATTTTATTATATTCAGTGGTACACAAATGTCACACACAAATAAATAAATAAATAAATAAATAAATAAATATTGTTGGGAAACAAAGGCGCTTTTCCCAAGAATTCTCTGAGAAAGCTCATAAATACCGAGCCAATTCCGAACTAAGCCAAGTGGAATTTGCCCACCACTAGCATTTATTGTCAGATTTAAAGCTGCATGTCCTTAAATATGTCAGGATTGGGGGGAAGCAGACAGTAGTATCTGCAACAATACAGAAGGAGGGATGGGGGGGAGGAAGGAAGGAGTATTCATAGTACTTTTTTAGGTATCACTCTCTGACAGTGTGTTTTGGATTTTCCAGTGCTCTCAGGCAGCAGAATGCTATTGAAAATCAACTGCTCTAGAATGTACTTTTACTTTTACTCTAGAAAGTAAATGATGGTATGATAAAATGGGCACAAAATGTTGGTCATAATATATCAATGGAAGAGTGGGAAAATATGTGGGGAAAAAATTTAAAATTTACTTTATGTACAAGTCTTAAAGAGAATTTTTATAAGATGATTTATAGGTGGTATATGTCACCGTCTAAATTGTCTAAAATGTATAAAGGTATTTCTGGAAAATGTTGGAAATGTGAAGACCAAGAGGGAATGTTTTATAATTTATGGTGGACTTGTAAAAAAAGCTAAAACATTTTGGAAATGAATACAGTCTTTAGCTCAAAGAATATTAAAGACTACTATAGAACTAAAGCCAGAAACTTTTTTATTGGAACTAACAGATAAACATGTAAAAGAGAAGGGGGAAACCCTCTTTCTCTACATGACAATGGCTGCAAGGTTGTTGTATGCACAAAAATGGAAGAATAAAACAATACCAACTGTGAGTGAGTAGATCATGAAAATGATGGAACTGGCAGAGATGGCAAAACTTACTATTATAATTAAAGAAAGGTCAACAACTAAACTTATGTTAGATTGGAAACCTTCTATAGAATTTGTACAAGAAATAGAGAAAAATGATATCTATGTATGTGGATTTTGAACTTTGAGATGGTTGATTCTCTTTTTTCTGTTGTTGTTAAAATTAGGAGAAAGGAGATAATGTCTGTGAACTCAATGTATGATATACAACTAAGATAAGAACTAGAGAATAATAATAAGCATTTGTTGTGTAAGGGGAGCCAAAGGTAGATAACTTACAATCTTAAGAGATAGTTTAGTGTATGTGTATTGTGTGTTTATGTTTATGTTGTTGTTGTGTTTTGTTTTTCTTTTTTTTTTAAATAAAAAAATAGAATGTACTTGCTTTCATTTCCTACCACCAAGCTGCTTCTGGTGGCAGTGGTGGAGGGAGAGCAAGTTTGTCCACTGGGAGCAATGCATCCACAGAGCTTGGAAGGTTCCACTTCTGCAGAATTTCAAAGAGCCTCCTTGCTACAAAAGCAATTCTGCAGAATCCCCACTGCCTTCTCATTTCTCTTGATTAATAATACAATGGCAACACCCTTTTAAGGTAATATTACAAATGTTTATGTTTTTAACCTCAGACAAGCTCTCAAAGTCATCGACAGTATGAAAATAGATGGGTTATGGGTAACGTGCGGTGCAACAAACCACAAAATGGAACTTTGTGCTATCAACATGACATACTAACTAAGAGAGTACTATAGTGTCAGTCCTGAACATCTTCTTATCAGTGTAATATCCATATGGCAAACTGATTACATAAAATAAAAACCAGTTTGGGATGATAAAACTCATCTGACAACACAAATTAGACTTCACACCACCAGTCAGATATATTAACATTTTAACTAATGTCAGAGTCTGACTGTTGCTAATGAGCTGCGACACCGAGAAATATTCCTGTTATGAGTCAGACAGTTGCAATGAAAGGTAAAATGGATGCAGAGGCACCTGTTCAGAAATTTCATCTTATCTAGCAGCACTGGGGCTTTATTGTTCACTTAACTCAGTCCAGACAGATCAAGTTTTACTTTCTTTAAGCCAGACCTAGTAAGGCCCAGTGCGGAGTTACTGCCACTACCACTGTCCTAATGGAGCAGCAAAGAGAGACTCCACTGTCTCCTCTTCTTTATTGACTGTGGTGGTGGTGGTGGTGGTGATGGCAAGGCCTGGAACATGGACATGGTTAGGGTGGTCACTTATGCACCACCAAAAAAGAGTAGACGCATCACCAACAAAAGAGGGCACCAATTTGCATAACATTTGCATATGCTAATTCATATGTATAAATGCCAATTTTTTAATAATAACTATCGTTTAAATAGAAATACATCTCTCACCATAGCAGAAAAGACTGACCAGGTAACTTGTCTGCCTGTTCAGTCTGCTGTCCAGGATCTGACTGTTTGTTGGGTAGTTTCAAGGCCCCTGTTCTCCCTTCTTATGTTTCTTTATCTTTAAACCAGATTTGGACTGGACAGGCCTTCAGATAGAGGGCCCTCTAAAATAGAAGACTGTTCTCTGTAGACTGAGACACCTAGCCACCCTAGATATGGTCAACAATGTCATCAACCTGCCTCTGTGTGCCAGGGCTTACTTGATAGTAAGGTCAGGGTTGCCAACTTGTGATTCTAAAACTACTGGATTTATGGGCAAAGCCAGTGTGGGTCAGCAGGAAGAGCCAGGGAGGGATTTTAACTGGTCAAGGAATAGAGCCTGGTGAGGTTGGGGTGAGCCAAAACCTGGTGGATCAGATTATGGGGTCGGGGGGGGGACCTCTCTCCCTAGATGATAATACCCAATTTATTCAACAAAATACCTATCACCCAGTCCAAAGCAAACATACTGAGTGGATAAAATACCTGATCAGATAAAATACCTGATACAATTTTAATCAACTTTAAGGCACTACAACTACTATTACTATTATTACTATTATTCTTATTATTACTACTATTAGTAGTAGTAGTATTAATACTATTGCTACTTCAAAACCCTACATGACCTTGCCCCCTCCCACCATCTTTCTTCTCATACATCCTGACACATTCATTTCTGTGACCTTCATCCATCCAGCTCTACCACTGTCAGCTATCCAGAGGTCTCCTACTCCCTGAAACAACTCCACACTTTCTCCTTTGTTGCCCCATATACCTGGACCTGTCTTCCAGAATGCTTTTGTGCAACCACCTCCCTTACTTCCTCTGAGCCCCTCCTCAAAACTCTCCATTTTGGGGAAGCCTTTGGAATAACCAATACCCTACTATAACTATGCTGAAGTATATACAATGTAAGTACTCTCTCATTCTTTCCATGTTTACCCCTGCCTCCACCTGATCATGCCTTTTTGTGTTGATCCCCTTTGTCTAGTTTTAGATTGTATTCCTCTTGGTGTAGAGGTCTGTCAGACCTGTTCTTTGTAAAGCAGCATGTGCATGGATGGTGCTATATAAATGGTGGGTATTTGTATAGCAAGGTGGGGTGGAGTGGCTGAGCATGGATATCGGACTGTCAATGGCCCTGTTTTGTGGTATTGCCACAGCCCATTGAAGCCATGGTTTCCTCTGTTGGCCTCAACTAGGGATGGATAAATCAGACTATTTCTGGTCATGTCAGTTTCACATGCATTCAATCATAAGTCTGTTCCATCCAGTTTCCATATCACTCTGCAAATTAAATTTAAAAAGTGTGAAAATTTGCATTTATTCTTGTACACAATTTCCCCTAACATGTGCATTTTCTATACAATTTCCCCTAATATATGGATTTTAGTACACGTATACACACCTTTGTACACAAAGTCCCCCAATATGCACATTTGTATGCAGCTTCCCCAAATAAACATGCTTGTCTATATAATTTGTGAACCAAGAACTGCATTGCAAAATTCAGAGAAGTGCGCAATCTGAAGGATAATTGTGTTCCGATCTGCATATTAGTCTGGGAAATGCGAATTAGGTTGGTTTGCTTAAAGTTGCAGACCAAACAAAATTCTCCCTACTCCCTAGCCTCAGCTGAGGGAAAGTTTCCCTGACTGGGGGCATAGCTGGCCAGAGCAACCTGTCCTGCCATGGAACAAATGCTGCAATGGCCACAATTACCATGGGATTGTATCAGGCTTGGTTTTAAGTAGACAGTGGTTTCCTATAAGGGAGCCATTCAAGTTGCTCTGTGTCTGACTCTGAATACATTATCTGTAGGTTCCTTGGTTAATTCTCCAGCTTAGTGAAAGGTCTAGAAGAAAATTCTGCACAAATAGACAAAGAAAATATTAGACCTGCCACTGAACCTTAACTTGAGCACTAGCCTGTCTTTTCACAGGGTGTGGTGTTTTGCTCTTTTAGCTTAAAGCACCACTTTTTGTGCTGAGTTTGCCCTTGCATTTGGCATGCGTTCTCCCTCAGGGGAAACAAAGGGACATGGATCACCTTGTGTTCTGGCGAAGACTAGAGCAGTTTAGCAAACAGGGATACTTGGATGTATATCTACTTTAACAGGCTGCTTGGAATTCCTTTTGTAAAGGCAGCAGTGTGCTGAAAATCTTGAAAGTATGATGTTAGCCTTCCCCCAACTGCCAGATGTGCTGGACTACAACTCCTATTATCATCACCCAGTGTGGCCTTGGTACATGCTGGCTGGGGGTGATGGGAATTGTAGTCTGACAGAGAGCATGGTGTTGGAAAAGAATGAATGGCATATTAGACAGATGCACACACAAACACACAAACAAAGCAAAGCAGAGTTGCCACACTATTATCCGATATCCAGAGCAGAGTTACCAACAAAATGCAGCAGGTATACTCCAACATTCCTACAATCAGAGTAAATAGTTAATAACAGGTAAAATGACTGTAACAGATTGTTCATTGTTGAATAAATACAAAATGTAGGATACCAGTCAAGCTATTCCTTGAAACTCATTCTAAAATGTATTATACAGAATTTTATGCCATATACATGGCAAGATGAGGGAATGGATTACATTGGAAAAGCAATGGCACCACAATATTTTAGGAGGAACTAATATCTTTTGTGGTTTGCATGAGTCTTAAAAATAAGTGACTTCATCTGAACATGTGGTGGCACTTTGGCTTCAGCTTTCAGCATTGCATGCAGGTCTGACCTCAGTTTAGAGGCAGCATGAATGTAGAATGAAGAACCTGAAGTGAGTATACTACCTGTCTTTCCCTGGGTCATGCCCTAAACAGAGCTAAAGAAGCGTTGCTCTCAGTTGGCATGCCATCTTTATGCATAAAGAGCCAGTGTGGTGTAGTGACTGGACTGCAACCGGGCTGGGAAGAACCATGTACATTGTCCCAGGATCTTTGAAAGAAAGGCAGAATATAAAAGTAATAAATAAAATAAAATACCTAAACACTAGTGGCTGGCCTCGCTAGTGTAAATCTCCTTTTTAGATACTATCCAGAGCTCTGCATGGATATTTTATTCGATTACTTGCTTACTAAAGATATTTCTCCCTGGCCTTTTCCGTATGCTCAAGGCATACAAGAGGGATGCATTCATCCAGTTGCTCACAGGCATTTCTTGTTCCATATGCATTCATTCAAAGAGCAGGAAATCCTTCTGTGGGTGGAACTCCCCATGTACAACATAGGTCAGGGACCCCCAATGCAGTGTCCATGGGTGCCATGGTGCCCACGGGTGCCATGGCACCTGCAGGAACCTCCAATGGTGCCCATGAAGGGGTTCCCAATATGTTGCCCACAGGCACTAGGAATTTTTATTTTTTATTTTTAAAACATGTTTCCAGCTTTTTAATATACGTACATGGATTTGTATGAAATGCATACAGCTTTCTAGCTATTATACATAGGCTTCAAAAAAAAAAGCAGACCCAGTATCTACATAAGTATCCATTTGAAGGTGGTGCCTACATGCCACCCATTCAAATATTGAAAGTGTTGTAAGGTCCTCAATCCATTGCATTAGAGGTGAGTGTTTATCCCTCCAATGTTGTAATATCGGTCTTTTAGTTGTCAAAAGGGCACAGAGAAACCATTTACGCTGACCATTCATTAATGTCCATGATGCAGAAAAATAAATTAAAAGAGTGTGTACATCAGTGAATATTTAAGACTCTTCCAGTTCAAAATGTATCTATGTTATACCCCCCCCCCAAAAAGAAGCAACTACTGGACATTGCCAAAACATAGGTTTAAAAGAAGCATTAGCTGTATTGCACCACCAGCAATTAGCTAAATTAGTCAGTCCCTTATTAAAGAGACGTTGCAGTGTCCAATAGACATGAAACAAAAGGTTTTGCTGAATAAGACTCATCCTAAGATCCATAGATGTGACAGGTAGACACCAAAGTAGTGATGCACTGATTAGGCATTTTGTGGTAGTGCCCACATCAGTTTCTCAAATTCCCAAATGTGTCCACAGGTCCAAAAAGGTTGGGGACCCCTGATATAGGCCATTAAATTCCACTTTGGGTTATTGGAGTCTATATTTCCTGAACTGACAGCTGCACCCCAGTTATGAACTATTAGACATCTACAGTTTTGATCTTTAGACACCTGATTAGGACTTACCCCTTTATGCAGGCTTTCCCTGAGTTGTGATCCAGCCAGTATAGTTATAGGTTTATTGTTGAGTACTGATGATTTTGTTGTGTTTTATTGTTATTATTATGTTAAGTGATTTGATAATTTCATTGGAAGGTGGTATAGAAATGTGTGCAGTAAAGAAATATATAATGAATAAATATTAAAAGCACACCCATGTGATGGGTTAACTCTCTACCGTAAAAGATACCACTGGTGGGTTGAAGTGAAATGCTTCTTTTTAGGATAACAGCCATCCAATTAAATGTTTGAAGTACATCTAGGACAACGGTTTCCCCTGTAAACCGATCCATTCAGTGCATTCCTTTCAAACATCAATACCGTTGCTGCTGACCGTATCCAATGTCTGGTTTACTTTGAGCGGGCAAACAATGGTGAGTTTTGACTACCACTATCTTATTTTACAAGCATTAAGGAACAATTAGTCCGCGCTCACACTCTTTCCATTGGTAATCCCATAGTAGGATCACTAATCTCCGCCACTAGCAGCTAATGATGAAGGTCTCTTAAGCTTTACTTCTTATCTCAGCCAGTTCTTAATACTTGCATAAGTATGCTCTCTGAAAAGGGGCCCCCCTACTGCTCTGTAACCTGAATACAAAGCCTGGTGAAATTTCTGAAGGGTTTGCTGTTCAATAACACTTCTATGCTTGTGTTTGCCTTCCTACTACAACAAATGCAAGTGATCAGCAGAAGACTACAGAGGTCACTGGAGGCCCTTCCTTTCCATACGTGTTCTAATACTTATAAGAATGTGTTCATGCTCTTTTCTACCTATGCCTCTGCAGCCCAGTCACAAGGACTAAGCCACCCAGGATAGGAGATGGAAGAAGAGGCCTAATCAAAGTTTATATCACGATGCAGTTTTTCCTGTTCACAGTGACCAAAAAAATGTTGAAAGAATGATTGCCGTTAGCAACATGTTCTACCGCCTCTTTGTTTTCTGCCGTTTGAATGGTATGTGCCTCTTCAGCATATTTCTTTTCATATTGCCTCTGAAATTTCACCTAAACTAGCATTTGCAGCAAATCTGGTGAAACATTGGAGGAAGTTTAGGGAAGACAGAACAGCAATATTTCTTATGGGAGTTCTAGGTATCCCTGCCTTGGTTATCACTGGATTTTGCCTAAAAGGAATTTCAGTGGTAGCCAAAAGAATGACAAGAAGAGAGGCAAAAACTTTCAGTGGGCTTTTGCAGATCCTCAATTCCACAGCTGCCACCACTGCCACCACCCCAAAGCATTTTGAGGAACATCATGTTGAGATTCAGGTTGCAGTCCTAATACCCACTTACCTCAGGAGTAAGCCCCATTGGGTTGGATTCAGATTTAGTCATGCTCAGAATAGACCCATTGAAATCAATGGGACAAGCCAGTCATGACTAAATTAAGTTCCCTTAATTTCAGTGGGTTTACACTAAGCACAACTAGGTCGGGACCCAATTCCTTGAATGCAATGACATTTACTTCCAAGTAGACATGTACAGGTTTGCACTGACAGCAAGCAGGGGAGAGAACAGTTGTGGTTTCTAAGCTCTCAAAAAGCTTTGGACATAGTTGGAATCTGCCCTTAGTAGACTATCACCATGGAACTATGTACAACCTAGCTACACTGCTGTAAAACTGGGGTTTGATTTTTTTTTTTTAAAGGAGAATAATATTCAGTGATTTGGAGAACCACTGAATGAAAAATATATGAGAACATATAAAGAGATGGGTCATTGGCCCATCTAGTCCAACAGCGACTGGGTTCACACAATACAGTAACCCACACTCAGTGGTTGAGTGTGGGTTGTTGTTGAACTGTGAGTTAGCATGTTGTCTGAAGTTGAACCCAGGACATTTTCCTCAGGTTGGCTTATTAACCATGCAGTGTGACTTCTTTTTCTTGAACAAGCCACCTTGAGAACCCATAGTTTGTTGTTGGGTTGTTCAGGGTGGTTAACAAGCCACCTTGCATGTTTAACAAGCCACCCTGCAGAAAATGTCCTGGGTTCAGACAACACACTAACCCATGTTCAACAAACAACCCACACTCAACCACTGAGTGTGGGTTAGCATGTTGTGTGAACTGCCCCACTGTGTCTACTTTGACTGGCAGTGTTTTTTCAAACCCTAAGGCTTTCCCAGCCTCCCTACCTGAAATTTTTTAGGAGGAGATACCTGGAACTGAACCTGGGACTCTCAACATGCAAAATGCATGTGCTCCCCTCTTTCTTTTAAGAGTATGAATTATAAATGGGATTATCTGTCAACATTGATTTCTGAGTTATGACTCAGAATTCAGAGATCTCGCACATTAGTCCCAATTTACAGCTCTTGCATGGAGGTGAAGGAGTGAGGAGAATATAATAACATGCTCTCAGAAACCCTGATAGGAATAAACATTGGTGAAGGTAAGTTAGTCACAACTAGTTTGTCCCATGTACTATAACATGACTAAGGCTAGATCTACAGTAGTGCTTTTTATCGGTATTGAAATGCACTGATAACTGTTGGGGCATATTATGCATTACATATACCACTTTCCTAGCATTATTTCTTGCTTTTTATTCTGTATACCACAACTGATGTCACTGTGTAGACTACGAGGTATAAATGTGCAAGAGGGATATAGTATCACTATGAGGGGATCCTATTAATATGATAGCAGGTGTAGATATGGCCTAACTTCCTCTGGATTTGATGTTATTTTTTAATTTGTGGCACATTTTAAATGTGGGTATCCACCTAATCAAACCAGGTGGATACATCTAACAACTTTTCCTGCTCCTGCTCCTGCCCCTTCTCCTTCTCACATATTGAACAATATGAGTTCATATTTATTTATCAGGGGAATGCCAATTTTTCTGTCAAGTTCTTTCTTTCAAGAGCTAGATTTTTATCACAGTTTGCCACAGTTTATCACAGTTTGCAGCTGCTGATTTATCCTTAAAATATGCACCCAGTGTAGCACACTGTCCATAGAAAAGAGAGACTTTAAAACTGAAACAATAACATGGGAAATCTTATTCTGGAGTTGGACAGTGTTTCACAGAAATCTGTGTTGATCTTTAAAAAAGAAAGAAGGAAGGAAGGAAGGAAGGAAGGATGGAAAGAAAGAAAGAAAGAAAGAAAGAAAGAAAGAAAAGAATTACGGCCTTCCTTATATCATGTGTTGTATAGTACAGCTAAAATATGAGCATCACAAGAGGGAAACAAATTGCAGCTGATAAAATAGCTATAGGGAATCAAAATTAAGCAAATCTAAAACAAAAATCCTGATGCAAAATTTCCACTTCACAGATATCTAATCTGCTAAATAGTCTTTTCATTTTTGCTCTCTAAATCATATATTCATTATCCAAATTGCCTGTTCCTGAAGTGATAATATAGTGTGTTGTAACATGCCCTGACAGGACACAAATTGACTCTTTGTGCTGAGATTCTACCCAGGCAATGTAAAGGAAATATCTCACTCTATTATCTGTTGTCTGTATGAGCCAACAGATTACATGGTTCACTGAGTAGCTGAATAACTTTTAGACAGTTTGCTCATATCTATTTACACATTTTCTAGGAAAAAAAATACATTAGCACTAGAGAAAATGTCTCCCTTTCTCTCTTCCCCCCTTATCCTCCATGTGTGTGTGAGTGTGTGTGAGTGTGTAATATATTCCAAACAAAGCATACATGAGAAAAAGTCAGGAACATTAGCTTTCCCTGTAGGAATGAAGATTGTGTGACCAGAAGCAAATTAGCATAGGGCTCCTATACCTTTAATACTTGGGTAGAAGGCAGAGGGCCAAAACAGACGTTACTTTAAATGTGTCTAGCAGCTACATCTTTTTTTCCCCACTTTTACTCTTCAGTAGGTGCAGGGGGCCAATCTGGATCAGGACCTTAGCATGGGGGATAGTGCGCTTTTACAACCTGGGTGGCCCTGTGTCTACCCTGGAATAAAATGAGGGAGGGGAGAACTAGCTGCTAGACAGAGATTTAAAGTAATATCCGTTTTGGCCCAGAATGTCTGGTACAGGTTGTCATGCAGAGGGGAAGACAGTTTGCTCTAGTGAATTTCTGCCCTGCCCCCCCCAAAAAACACATAAGAATAAAACTGCATCTTCTACACAACCTAACTCTTAACAATTCAGAAGCACAGCACTCATTTGCATCTAATTACCTTAATGAGTAGTTATGGGCGAGCTACCTTTGGCTCGCCTCATAATTACAGTTTTCCAAGCTCTCTCGGAGACGAGACTCTTGGAGTCTTTCCAAGAAGTTTCCAAGATAACTCAGAAAGACAAAGCCCAGGGGAGTTCAGCTGCAGCCCGCTCTTCCAGATTCCCCCTTCCCAGGCAAATTTACACTAGGGGGGCACTAGAAGTGGGGTGGTTTGTGGAAACTCATTTTTAAGGGCTGGATCTGGTGGAGCATGCCCAGGAATATCCGAGCCATAAGGATGAGGTCTACAAAGCCTCTCCTGTTGCCAGCCACCCCAACCCACCGTTGCTTCATAAGGGTAAATTTTCTTTGAATGGTGGGGTATTGTTGGGGAGGGGTAGCTAGCAGCAAACCCAATATGAGTTGGGAATGGTTTTTGGAGGGAATTTTGGATCACACTGGGGCCAGAAGTCCTAAACTGGGAGAGTGCAGTTTCCAAACTCACTCAATTTTGAATTTGCTGACATCTCTACTAATTATGGGAGTTTCTCGTAATCTTCTATTGTGGGACACCAATTGATCAGCAGGAGAGCACATGCCAAAAAAAATCCAGGTCAAACACCTGACATCTCCATTTAAAAGAATCAGGGGCCAGGCTCAGAAAAATATGTCTGGCCCAGAGCTCGAAGAGTCACTACCAGTAGATAGACAATGCTGAGATAGATGGTTTGACTCAGTGCAAGGTATATGTCCTATGTTTTCTTGCTAGAGCAAACAGCAAATATTGTCCTTGTTGCTAAAACTGGATGGATGATGATGGATGATGGCGAGGAGGAGGAGGAGGAGGAGAAGGAGGAGGAGGAGGAGAAGAAGATAGTGCCATCAATGTGCATAGTACTTTACCAAGTACAAAAGACAGGTCCCTGCCCTGACGGCCTTACAATCTAAAGTTTACCGTAAGGGAGATTTAACAAAGACATCACAAAAAAAGTGGGCTTTAAGGGAGGATTTGAAAGGAGCAAGAGAGATTGTATCAGGTAAGGCTGGGCCAAGTCATTTTGCTACCCGAGGAAAAGTACAATATGGCACCTACCCCCCATTTCATGTACAGAAGCCAACCAGACTGGTAGCTGAATCTTACTTCAACACTGGTAATGGGACAGCATCCTCTAACTGCACCTGAGGGAAGCAGGCTAGGGAGCGTATAGCTCTGTTCTTCAATATCTTGCTGCAACTGCCCCCAGCAGCTGCTGCCTGAGGCAGCTATCTCACTTTCCCTAATGGTAGGGCTGGCCTTCTTATCAGGTGTTCTGGGAGGCAGTTTTATGGCCTTCTGGTGATGTAATTATTGTCTTTCCAAACTGTAATTATTGTCCGTTACCAAACTGTAATTTCACTGTATTAAAAGGTCAGTTGAAATTCTACAAACATGATCCAACAAGATCTTAGGATCATGAACCCATCTGCCCCAGTACACAGCAAGGCGGAGGTGCTAATGAAGCAGCCATTCTTGATGGATAAAGAACTGTGTTCATAGACTTGAGGCATGTGACCCTCTTTGGATGGGGTCTACATTTTCAGCAAAATTACCAAGAGGGTGGAAATGTGCGCTCCCAACGGTTATCTTAGACTGCAGGCAAGTTTTTAATGTGACAATCTTCCAGTGACATTGATCAAAACATTTTTAGTCACAACTCATTATGGCTGAGCCAAAACTATTCCCTCTTTTTGGGAGTATTTTCTGCAGTGTAGAAAAATGACATGCCTTTAACAATTTTTTGGCATTCATTTCCCTCTCTTGCTCTTTCTATTTTTCTTACTCTCAGTTGTTTTCTTTTGCTCTCAGTAATGCCATCACATATCCAAATCCGATTGGCTATGTAATGTTGTGATATCATTCCATTCACTGTGTGATCCCTAATTGGCCGGGATCACATGTGAGTGAGACCATTCTAGAATGGAGAAGGAAACAGTATTTGGGGAGGCACCAGAGGTTTGTGGGTTTTTTGTGTGTTTTTTTAAAGATGAATAGTCACTCAAACTGATTTTCAGGAAATTTTTCAACCCCCTCCCCTCTCCAAAATGGCTATTTTGGGAGGCAAAAATTGAAATGAGAATATCCAGCACAACCTTGCCACCGTTAATGGTCACTATTTTGTGTTAAGGTGTGTTCGTTTTTGTGATTAAGAACAATTGGAAGTGTTGCACGTGTAAGATTCACCCTCGAACTGAGTCTCAGTGGACATAGAGTTGTAACTCTGCTACAGCAACCCTTGGACTGCTGTGACAGTGACTCAATGCAGTGAACAAACTGCCGAGTTAGTGATGGAGAGACTATTGCGTTTATTTATCATGATACATTGGAATAGATGTTAAAGCTGGTTGAGTCCCCAATGTAAGCCTTGGGTACAATCTACCAGGTTTCACAGCAGTAGTACTTGGTTGATTGGTTCCCTTGCCTGCCTATTTGGGCAACAAATCTGGCTAATGGAAGAAACTGTTGTGACAGCCTTTGGTATACCCTGATTGAAAATTCAGCTACATAACCCTCCTTGAACTGTTTATCTTATGTACTTATTTAAATAACATTCAGACTGACAGGTCTCTCATTCCTCAGCTTGCTTTTTACTCTTTAATGTATGCCTTATCAGCCGAAGCTCCTACACTACCAAACTTTGCATGTTTTTGATGTTGCACAGAAACGGAAGGGCAGAATTCTAGTCGGTGTCCTTAGCCATTCAGGTTTTTTCGAGCCTTTTGACTTCAAACTAGGCAAAACAAAAGAACACCCCAAACACACAAATACAACCCAAACACAGGCTCACTTCTCGTGTCTATACAAATATGTAGAAAGAAGCTGGGAAGGTCAGGTTTGAACATAGCCAAGTCCAACTGAAGTGTTAACCACATTCAGAACAACAGGCAGCCGACACAAGCAAATCAGCTTTCTTCAAGGGTAGGGCGGCTTTCAGGAACACAGCTGTGTGCAAATGATTCATCGTGAATAAATTATGCAATTAATTTAGCCCCCTTTTCTCTTAATGAATCATTCAGTGGCTCCTGACGTCAGCAAATGCAGTTCATTACTTGAGGAATATCTGCCAAGGCATTTGATTGAAGTTTCCATCTTGTAGCTAGCATATCACCTGTTTATATTCAGCATTCCCATGCAATGGCTTGCGGGTTTTGTTATGCAGGTATGGATGTGTCTCTGGTCCCCATGTGACTAACTGTCCAACTCAGCTATGTTTAGAATGCATTACAAAGATTGTCCCTCCCCCCCAGAAATAAAGTGGCAGACGCAAAAGTCTTCAGGGATTCTCGATCCAAGGATAACCAACATGCTAGGAGGAGAAGCACACTAGTCCTGCCCCCTCCGTTGTCATGTTCATTGCCTTCTACACATGGAGGTCAATTTTGTGAAGAGGAGAACCTCCTCTATCTATGGTAGTGATGGCAAGGCTGGACCTCTGCCAGCTGGCTGTCTCTGCTTGCCACACATGGGTGGCAAGCAGGGTGCAGGCACTTTGCCATGAATCTGTATTTGTTGGTCTTTCAGAAGGCAAAGAGAACGTGTACTTCTAATAATTTATTCCTGCATTAATTGGTCTTGTTTTCCTATTTGCACGGATGGAAAAATCTGTTTGGAACAATTATTGGCAATATGAAACTCATATTAATCATCCATTTACTACCAAAGCATGGGGAAAAAACCAAAACTAAACAGCAGCCACACCTCACCATGGATACGTAGGAGAGACCTTAATAGTCGCTAGAGTTCTACGCCTTAAACACAGTCTGACCAGACCTAACCTAGATGTCCTAGTTCCCATAATTCTTTTCAAATATCATTTAGGGGGAGTTTCAGGTTCTCGCCCTGCATGCACATGTGTACACACAGAGAGACAGAGACAGAGAGAATGTGTTTTCTTCTTCAGAAGCTAAAGTTTGACCCTCTTAGTAGAACTCCCTTCATCCAAGCATTTTTTTTTTATTTTATTTTTTAGTGATTGGGCTTATTGTAGCTGAGAAAGACCTTGGTTTCGTGCCCCCATTTTACAAAAAGCTTTGAAATATATAAACCCCGTTATGAAGTCAACTGATATGGCTATTACTTTATGCTTACACTGTGGGTTGGGGGGGTGGTTAGATCCTACAGTGTCAGTGATCTGTGAGAGTGACTGTACTTGCTTTGACTTCTTTTTTGTCTCATTGGGATGCATATTTGGGAGTGGTGCACATTTCCTATGTTTCATACATATTATTGCAGAGCATTTGCTGAATTTTTAAAAATCCAGAGTTCTTTCTTTCCTGAATATGAACTGAAGAACTTTGTGAATCTTGGTGAATTCTTATCCAAAATGATCTGAAACAAAATTCTCACCCATCTGCACCAGCCAAATTCAATAGGTACAGCTATTCCCAGCCTGGAGAGGACCATGTTGTACCTGCCTACCATACAGCTGTTAACATTAAGAGCCTGTGAAGAAGAAGAAGAGTCAACCTAATTCAGCATTAACATGCTTCAATACACAAGGCTTCAAACCCAGACTTTTAAGAGCCAAGCACTCTAAGCCTTGTTATACCTGTATAACAAAACCCGCAAGCCATTGCATGGGAATGCCTGGACTGATGAATCTGTCATCTTCAGATTTTCTCACATTGAGTTTTTTTTAAAATCTCAAGATCTCTTTGTCCTGAACGTGGAGAACTTAGAAAATTTGGGTAAATTCTTATCAAGAAACAGCATTCTCACCCAACCCTACTTCCAGAAGGGCTATGCTGAAAGTTCCTATTGATATATTTCTCACCCAGGCTTCACATACACCAGTCCCTTCCTCTTCCCATCCCACTGAGGTCAAGCATCCTCGACTGAATTACCTTCCTCTGTTCTATTCCAGAAGTGCTCCTGTAATGTGTGTGTGTAAGGGAGGGGGGGAGAGTCAGTAGGTATCTAGCTAAACCTGTCGTATAGACCATCACATTGAACATAAACCTGTTTCATACATTCCTGGAGTAGCATTTGCAACAGCCTCCCAGTAGTTCAGTCTCATGCCATTCCAGTAATGTCTGTAAGGATAAACCACATAGAATTTGTGGCATGAATCAGGCCAGTATTGCTCCTTCCTTGAGGTTCAGCGATGTTGGCATGGGAAAGAACTATGTCATTTGGCCAGCCCATGCCACTTTGGTAGTAATATATGAACTGGTTCATTGCAGTATCTCTTGAGATGCTATGGAATCTAGGCGTAAGATGATGTAATCAGTGATTGACATGTGGACCAGACCAAACTTTGCCAGGCAATAAAGAAGCTTTATTGGTCAGCTGCCATGCATGGACCTAGACATGGTACATGTCCCCAGTATAAAGCATGATGCAGCCCTCAGTAAAAGGCCACCAAATTCAATGGTAAGGGCACAAATAGTCCTGAATGGTTGCACATTTGATTGATGACACATACAAAGGCCCAGTTCACACAACACAATGGTGGTTAATAAGTCACAGTGGCTTGTTAATCACCCCTGCACATGGTGATCATGTGCTGCCTCATTTCCCTTATTAACCTCACTGGGCATGGATTATCATGATATCCAACACATCAAGGGTGGCTTGTTGGGATGGTTGACAAACCAGCAAGAATCCATGGCCTGTTGTAGTGTTGTGTGGTGGTTCGTTAACCACCTCAACAAGCCACCACTGCTGGGTTTGGACGACACAGGAAGCCACGGCAGGGGATGTGAATCGGCAACCTGCACTGTGGCTTAAATAAGCTGAAATAAGCCATAGTGGGCTGTGGTGATCATGCAAACCAAGTCAAAAAGTCCAAGGTATCACCATTTGACTTATGATTTCCATTTGCAAGATAATTGCAGCAACCCTATAGTGTGCATTCTTCCACATGTATATCAAAGGGACTAAGGCAAATAAAATTTAAAATTTAGAATTTGTCATGTGCAAAATGTAGGGCACAATCCAGACTCAATTAAGCACTTTTAAAAATTCTTCTGAATTAAATGGGACAGATTTGACGAGCATCTGTCTAACTCTCCCAGTAAAAACAATAGGAAGTAGGGTAGAACTTTCATGCTATGTGTACCATGGAGCTGCCATCAAAAAAAGCCATCCTCATGTGAAGATCTCCCTTTTCCTTATAATATTTTCAAAGGTCACTTACCCATGACATGATCTAGTGAGTTTTCCTGCCCCTTGTCCACATCACAGGTTGTTGATGACAGAGGGAGGAACGCTCATAAAGTGAAGACATCAAGACATCAGGGAAGTGATCCTAAACATTACATGGGAGAGAAGGAGGAGAACTCATTTTCTACAGCAACCTCATGTTGTGCATATCTTAAAACGTTTTTCTTTCTTCTTTTTTTTGCTGGATTGTGCCCGTAGTACATTTAAATGTTGGCTCATCTAAAAAAAAACAGTTCTGGAAAAAAATGGTCTATTAAACCCATATATCCTAGAATACACATAGAAACAAAATCCCATTTCACCTCCTATATGGCATCCATCATATTTATGGGTATTTGTTCTCTTTCTATCCTTGCATTGCCTGACGTTAATCTTTACTCTCCAATATTCTTTACCAAGGTCTGACTCTTCATTATTTCTGACCCTTTAAATGCCCATTCTTATGAGTTGCATCAGAAGGGAGAAAATAATTGTTTTTATTTAGTCAGGGTATAATGAGCTCTACAGCAGCCCTTTCCCTATTTCCCTATTTCTCAGCAGGTCCAGCTATTTGTACCTCAGTTAACACTCTCTCGGATATAATCAAACATTGCAATAAATCTCCCACAATAAGATGTAATTAAATGTAACCATTCCGTTCAATGGCTTAAACAATTATGTAAATCCAACAGCGCGTAGGCAGTGAGTCAGTTTGTGCTGAATAATGTCTAAGATGAGTTCAGCTCACCTGCCTAGTGCTGCTGGCTCCATCTTCCATTAATACTAGCATAAATTACAGGCAGTTCACGTTTGTCTCCAAAAGATACAATCAACCATAACATGATCCCAGAGAGCTGACATAACCTGACATGATAGCTAAAACGTAATGGGGGAAGCACCTTTTTTTTTTTTTTGTATCCGCTATCTGACAACAACTTAGATATAGTGAGGCGTTGATTCAGTTTTTTGTATCAGCTGGCAGTGGACCAGAGGATAAGGGGTCCACAGTGCTTGCAAGTAGGCAAATGCTGCAGATGACTGACAAGGCAAATTAATTTGAGGTAGTGCTGAACCTGTCGACTTGCATTAGGTTGGCACATATTTTTGCAACCAGTGCAAGTTCCTCGTGCCATCATGAGGGGCCCAATGCCAGCCTCTTCTTGCTTACATGCTATTTAAGATCATTTTAACATGTAAAAGTGTGGTGGTGCCCAGCTTTGCCCAGTAGCAAGAATATAAGAATAAAGTTAGTCCGCAGGCCTCAGAATGCCCCATCCCGAAATATTTTTTTTAAATCAGTTCCACCCATAGTGTGTTCACTTATAAATTGTCAAAAAAGAGGACCCAACTCAAAGTGCTGGTCATTACCTCTAAATGGCTCGAGACTAGGTTATTTGAAGGACCATTTACACTACTAGGTTATTTGAGGGACAACTACATGGCCATTAAGATCAGCCACTGAGGCCCTGCTCTAAGGCCCAATGCCAAGGCTGGTGGCCATAAGGGGCAGGGACTTTTCAGAAGTGGCCCTACCGCTGTTGTCCCTGCTCTGGGAAATTCACTTAGCTTTGTGGCCTTTAAAATGGGGTTTTAAGACATGGGCTGTTCACATCTGTGTTTACAGATTAATGTGAATCTGACTCAGGTTTTTAAAATGATAATTTTAAAGTTGTGCTGCTTGATTTATTGTTTGCTTTAGATGGTATGTTTTTGTGGGTTTTATTCCAATTTTGTATTTTATAATATGTTTACACAATCAAACTATCAACATAATATATTGCCCAATAGCCAAAGTTCTTCGGGCAGTTTGCACAAGATTAAAATATTGTGGTTTTAATGCTTTTATATTTTATATTGTTTTATAGTGTGCTTTTTGGTTTTAATTTTTGTGAACTGCCCAGAGAGCTTTGGCTATTGGGCGGTATAGAGATAAAATAATAAATAAATAAATAAATAACGTCCTTAAAATACAGTATAATCATAATATTAAAAAAATTACAAAACAATTTAAAATCCTCAACAATTAAAATCCCAGGATCTTAAAAACTTTATCATATGCTCTCAAATGCCTTGGAGTAGAAGAAAGTCTTAACCTGTCGCCAAAGGGATAATGATGACGCCGATGATGGTGATGATGGTGATGATGGTGATATTTATTTATATCCTGCCTTTTCCCCAATACTGGGACTCAAGCTGGCTTTACAACATCAAAAACTTATACAGTTAAAACATATAAATAGAAATATACAAAAGTTAAAAATATAATTTTAGGGATGGCAATGTTGGCACCAAGCAGACTTCAGTGGGGAGTGTTCCACAAGCTGGGCGCCACCACCAAGAAAGCCCTCGCCCATGTTGCCATTCTCCAAACTGCTCTCAGAGGAATCACCTGGATGAGGACCTCAGATGATTATCGTAGTGTATGGGTAAGTTCATATCAGGAGAAGCACTCCATCAGATATTTCAGTCCTGAGCCATGTAAGGCTTTATAGGTCAAAACCAGCACCTTGAATTGGGCTTGGAAACATACAAACAGCCAGTGCAAGCTGGCCAGAATTGGTGTTATATGTTCAGACCTTCTGGTCCCTGCAATCAATCTGGCTTTGTCCTGTGAATTGCCTTGAGAGGGCTGCATGGCCCTTAAAGGCAGTACAGAAATATTCAAAAGAAAAGAAAAATACATTAAAATGGGGGGAAAAACCTCTAGTTGGTCAAAGGTCCCCCATCCTGTGCACCACATCCCTATATTCAAAGGTCTTTGCCCTAATCCGAAACGATTCATCCCAACACGTCAACCACCATCAATCAATTTATGATGATACTTATTTATTTATACATACATACATATATACATACATGCTCTTTATAAGCCATTCTGTAACACACGTTCTCTGGGCAGCTTACAAGATAAACTCAAGTACATCAAAATAATCACCATTACAATAACATGCAGCAAATAAAACACAACTACAGAGTTAGAAACACATTTTTAAAACACTTTTAAATGATTTTAATGCCTTCCTTGAACTTGCCTTGTCCTCTCTCTGCCAGCCAGGAGTGGGTTGCTTTTTTTTTACCAGATTCAAAGAGCCTCTGCCCTGCAGCAATCCCATCGTGCACTGCTTTGTCAGAATCCTAATGACGATTTATATATCCATAAGAGACAATCTCCAACTGTAAGACTGAAAAGCTTCTGGGGGTCTATACAGTTCCCTGACCCCAGACCTATTTTTATATTTTGATCTTGGGGAGGGTGCTGCCCAACTTTCAGAATCCTCCGGTTATCCCTACGGTAACAAAGCGCTAACCGGAGTAGCAAGACTTAAAACAGGCCACTCAGGATCAAAGTGCCTAACAAACTAGAGCATTAACCGTGTGTCAGCCCAGACAGAGAGACAGAGAGTCCCATTAAACTGCACCATGTGGCTACGTTGGGTTCGCCTGATTTAAATAACAACAACGCTACATCGAAACTTCCAGCTGCTTTGGAGGTGATATAGCTGAACAACTACTTTCAGTCAGCCTGCCTGAGTACCTGAAAAGAAGAGTGCTTGGTTTAGAATGTTAATGAAGTGGCTATTCAGAAACTATAAATATAGATACTAGCAAGGAGGCAGGGAGGTGTTTTGTTGTTGTTTCTTCACCCCTTTGAATTGTTTTACAGAGCTTTTACCCTTTTGACCTAGGGCCAATTGTCACTCTCCTTTCCCTCTACATGTGAGCAGCTTTCTCTCCATGAAACTACCCCCAAGCTCACAGTTTCATGGTTTTGTGATGTGATATTTCCAGATGTTTGAGATGTTTTCATATCAGGTCATGCCATGATTGCTGCGGTGGCTGGGAAAGTGTTGCTCTGATAGGAGAAATGGCTGAAAACTGCATCTACTTAGAACCCAGACCAAGCCTTTTGTTTCTCCATGGGCTGGTGCAGATGTAATGAAGTCCATCAGAGTAGTTAAGGGATGGACCATGGGATCTCTCTCTCTCTCTCTCACACACACACACACACACACTTCCCACCCTCTCGCCAACCTGGTACAAACTTCCTTCATCCTATCTCCACCAGTCTTAATCATGGTTAATGCTTATGGGTTGAATCCAATGTTAGTCCTACTTAGAGAAGACCCACTAAAATGAATGAGACTTAAGTTAGTCATGACTTAAGTCATGTAAGGCTTTTCAGTCTTACAGCTGGAGATTGTCTCTTATGTAGAGCCAGGATCTGCCAGAGAAGCCACCACCCGGGAAGGGGGCGTGCCTGCTGCTGCTGCTTGCTGCTGCCACTGCCGCTGCCACCACTGCTCTCCCTGTGGACCCCTGCCTTGCAGTATTTGTAAGGGGGATGTATTGTTTTTATTTTTGTTTAACTGTTGGTGGGGGTGGGTTTGGGGGGGATTCTGTTGTGTTTTTAGGGGTGGATAGGCAGGAGCAAGGGGGCACGTGTTCACCTGAGGGAGGCAGTGGGGGGACCGTTGGGGGCCAGAATATACAGAGGCTGGGCGACAGGCACTGGCGGAGCGCTAGGGGCAGGCCATGCCACATAAGGGGAACATGGGAGAGATGTGTAATATCTGTCCCCTGTTCCAGGGCTGTCCAGAGCCAAAGGATGGCTGGGGAAGGCGTGACTCCATCTTCTGGCCTTCGTTTGCTGCTCTGCAATGCCAGGTCTGTTACCCAGAAAACATCTGTCATCCACAACATGATCCAGGATGAGGGTGCAGACCTGGCATGTATTACAGACACCTGGCTGGCTGAGGCCGCTGCTCCAACCCTTGCGGCCATGTGTCCAGCTGGGTTTTCGTACGCACAGCAGCCGAGGGGATCGGGGAGGGGGAGTGGTTGTTATCTACCGAGAGTCCTTGGTCTTCACCAGACCCTTTCTCCAGGAGACCAAGGTTGCTGAGTGCATGTACTGGAGGTTGGGCCCAAAGGGCAGTCTGGGGATTCTGCTTGTGTACCGCCCACCCCGCTGCATGACTAACTCCCTGGCTGAGGTACTTGAGGTGGTCTCTGACGTGCATGTGCAGTCCCCTAACTTATTGATATTACGGACTTCAATGTACATTCAGAGGCCATCTTCACGGGGCCACCTTGGGACTTCATGGAGACCATGGCTTCCTGGGAGCTGCACCCTATTCCAACTGGGCCCACCCATGTGCTAGACCTTGTGTTTGTTTCTGGAGAAGCTGGGAGTGATCTGGAAGTCGGGGGTATATCCACCCCCCCTTGTCATGGTCAGATCACTATCTGGTGACATTGGACTTCTCAGTTCCACAACCCCTCCGCAGGGGTGGAGGACCCATTAAAATGGTCCTCCCTAGGTGTCTTATGGATCCAAATGGATTCCTGAATGCACTTGGTGATTCTCTGGAGCACGCCAACGGCCACTCGGTCGAGACCCTGGTGGGTGGCTGGAATGCCGCAATCACTGGGGCATTAGATCGGGTGGCTCCGAAACGCCCTCTCCCCCTGAACAGGGCTCGGAATGCACCATGGTTCAATCCGCAGTTACGAGCTCTGAAACAGGAGGTGAGACGGCTAGAGTGCCGGTGGCGGAAGTCTCGCTCCAAAGATGATCAGACACGGTCTAGAGCTGTATCTTCAGCCTATCACGTGGTGGTGAAGGCAGCAAAAAAGGAATATTATGCTGCCTCTATCACGTCTGCAGAGTGCTGTCCCAGGAGGCTGTTCCAACTGGTCTGGAGCCTGGTCGGTCCAGTTGCTCCGGAACCGCTGGAGCATTCTAAGGTGTCCTGTGAGGTCTTGGCAAGGCACTTTGTGGATAAAATTGATTGGATTAGGAGTGTTATTCCGTGCGCCGTGGATACACTTAGTGAGCAAGAGGTGGTCTGTGGCAAACTGGTTTTGTGGGATCTGTTCCAGCTTCTTCCTTCTGATGAAGTGGACAAGGTGCTTTCATCTGTAAGGCCAACCACCAGCTTACTTGATCCTTACTCATCTTGACTCATTATGAGCTGCAGAGAGAAGCTGGGTGAGGGGATCAGGGTGGTGGTGAATGCCTCCCTTGAGGAGAGAGTGATGCCATCAGCTCTCAAGGAGGCAGTGATAAGACCGCTTTTAAAAAAGCCCTCCTTGGATCCCCAAGTTCTGAACAACTTTTGCCCAGTTTCGAATCTGCCATTTTTGGGCAAGGTGATTGAGACGATGCAGTTGAAGGCACACTTGGAAGAAGCCGATTATCTAGATCCATTTCAATCGAGCTTCAGGCCTGGGCATGGGACAGAAATGGCCTTGGTCGCTTTGGTAGATGATATGAGTAGGGGTATACGGAACTCACCTTCGGGTCTGCCGGGGGGGGGTCTGTGGGGGGGAAGGCGATCAGTTCCTCCCCCCGGAATCCTGCCTGGCCAGCTCCACTCCACAGCGAGTCCACGGAGCCACCTGCCGGGTCCGTTCACTGCCGCCCTGCCTGTCTTCGGACACAAATGGCGTCTGGCATAGCGGACGCCATTTGCGTCCCTGCTGTTTGCCATGATAGACTATGTAAATCTTTATGTAGCCTATCACGGCAAACAGTAGGGATGCAAATGGCGTCGACAGGCAAGCAGGAGCAGACAGGACAGGCGGCAGCGGACGGCCAGCAGAAGGTAGGAGCTGGCCCCGCACAGATTCCCCCTGGTGGCGGAGGTTAGTCTTTCATTCCCCCGTGCACTCCTGGGGACTGGATTCTTAGAATCTGGCCTCATTAGAGTCTGTGGCGGAATTCTCCGCCATCCCTAGATATGATGAGGGCTTTGGATAGGGGTGAATGTTCCTTCCTTGTTCTCCTTGACAACTCAGCAGGTTTTGATACCGTTGACCATGGTATCCTCCTGGACTGCCTGGAGGGTTTGGGCATTGGAGACACTGTATTACGGTGGTTCTGGTCCTTCCTCTCCAGCAGGTACCAGAGGGTAGGGGTGCACGAAAGCCACTTACCTGGTCTTGCAGCTTGCTTCGCGGTGGGGGGGAGGCGCTTCGCTGCTCCCCCCGAAGTTCAGGCCGAGGGGGAGGCTTCCCTCCTCGCCCGGCTGAAATTCAGGCCGGGGGGGAGGCTTCCCTCCTTGCCCAGCCGAAATTCAGGCCGGGGGGGAGGCTTCCCGCCTCGCCTGGCCGAAATTCAGGCCGGGGAGGAAGCGCCTCGCCTCGCCTGGCCGCGAAATAAAACGTTAAAAAAAAAAAACGCCCCCGTGATAGGCTACGTGATGATTTACATAGCCTATCACGGCTGACTTTGCAAATCTAGCCATGATAGGCTACGTTAATCGTCACGTAGCCTATCACAGGGGCATTTTGTTTTTTTTACTTTTCTTGGAATGGCGGCGGCGGCAGCCAGTCAAAAGACCGGCTGCCGCCCTTGCCCCTGTCGAAGCCCTGCCGAACCGCCACTGCGACCCGCCACCGGGAGCGACATTCAGGAAAGGTAAGTCCCATCCCGGGGGGGGGGGCGGGGAGGCGGAGAATTTCTCCCTGAAACTACTTCGGGGGGCCGAATACGTTGGCACTCAGCCCCCCGAAGTTTCGGGGAGAAATTCTCCCCCATCCCTACCAGAGGGTAGCACTGGGAGAGGAGGTTTTGGACCCATGGCTGCTCACTTGTGGGGTGCCACAGGGTTCCATCCTCTCCCCAATGGTATTTAACATCTATGTGAAGCTGCTGGGGGCTATCATCAGGAGGTTTGCGGTGCAGTGTCATCAATATGTGGATGACATGCAGTTTACCTCTCGTTTAAATCTTCACCACGGTTGGCCGTAGAATCCCTGTCCAAATGTCTGGAGACAGTGAGTGGCTGGATGGGGAGGAATAAGCTGAAACTGAACCCTGACAAGACCGAGGTACTTTTGGTGGGAGACAAGAGGAGGCTGGGGGATGCTGACCTGGTGTTGAATGGGGTATGGCTATCCTTGAAAGACTAGGTCCGCAGCCTGGGGGTCATTTTAGACTCCCAGCTGTCCATGGAGGCTCAGGTGTCAGCCGTGAGCCAGACAGCGCTGTACCAACTCCATCTGATATGGCGGCTGCGCCCCTACCTTTCCGACCATCTGCTCCCATCGGTAGTACATGGTCCTGGTCTCCTCTCATCTAGACTACTGTAATGCGCTCTACGTGGGGTTACCCTTGAAGATGGTTCAGAAGCTGCAGCTGGTACAGAACACAGCGGCTCGCCTAAGTAAAGGTAGCTGCCGGCATGATCACATCACTCCAGTGCAGAAGGAGTTGCACTGGCTACCATTTGTTTTCCAGGCCAAATTCAAGGTGTTGGTTTTTACCTTTAAAACCCTATATGGTTCCGGCCCAGCCTGTCTTAAGGAGCGCCTCCAGCAACACCAGACAGGCCACTCAACAAGATCAGCCTTGGATGGGCTTTCTCTCTTTCCCATCAGCCAGGACAGCTAGGCTGGTGAGGATGAGGGAGAGGGCCTTCTCTGTAGTGGCCCCCACTCTGTGGAACTCCCTCCCTAGGGAACTCTGCCATGCCCCCTCTTTAATGAGCTTCCACCACACATTAGAAACGTGGTTGTTCAGGCACACATTTGGAGTGGATTACGGTATTTTTAGAAATATGATGTTTTAATGTAGAATTTTATGGTTTTAAAACTGTTGTATTGCTGTACATCGCCCAGAGTGGCCGGGTGACCGGCCAGATGGGCGATTAAGAAATTCAATAAATAAATAAATAAATGTATATATAAATCATTGTTTTATAAAGATTGATGCAGGGGAGGCTCTTAAGGCAGGATCTGAGAACAAGCAAAAATCAGGTCTGAAGAGTGACTAGAAGTACAGAGATAGGTACACCAGAATCAAGTAGACCTTGCTGTTCAAGCAAATAACTGGTGAGACAGGAAGTCTCCTTATACTCCTTGGGAAGGATCAATGGGCAACCTGGGTAGGCAGAGCGGAGCCAGACCACAGCCAGAATGTTCTTTCCAGAGGGGCTGTAGTTGAACAGCCCTCCACATGGGGGCGGAGATCAGCAGTTCTTGAGAGGCTGCAGTTATACAGGCCATCATAGGAGGCAGAGATCAGCAGTTCATGACACTCTAGCCCTAGTGTGTGCTTGATTCAGGAAATCTAGAGCATCCCCAGCACATGGGTAATCATCCTCTGCTTGAAGATCTCAGGCCCTTCTAGACAGTTGGTTCTGTTTCTGCTAACTACTAGGCCCCTGAATTGAGCTTCAAACGGTCAAACCCTGACTTCAAAACCTTGTTGAAGACAAGCCTGATTACCACTGGCCATGAAAAATGGCAGTATAGACTCAACCCTCAACCCTTGTTAAGGCCTGCAAAAAATAAAAAAAGGTTAGGGGTGTATTCACACTGGAAAGGAGAGATGCTTATGACCTGCTCTTGCTTTCTTAACCATAGCTGATGGATTGGACCAATGTGTGGACCAGCCCCATGCAATTAAGATCATAAGAACATAAGAAGAGCCCTGTTGGATCAGACCAGAGGCCTTTCTAGTCCAGCGTTCTGTTCCCACAGTGGCCAACCAGATCCCCATGGGGAGGCCAAAAGCACTACATGAATGCAACAGCAGCCTCCTGCTCATATGCCCCAGCAATTGGGATACAGAGGTGGGAGGGAGCTCTTGCATTCATGTCTTTGCCAGAGGCCATGAGGAGTTATGGGAGTTATGGCCAAAGGCTGGGAGTTATGGGAGCTGCAGTTCAAAGCATCTGGAAGGCAGCAGGTTGATCTCAAACGCCACAGATTATATGAAAGAGCCAACTGCAGCGTGCATCAAACAAAACCCAGAACCAGCATGCTCAGCAAATGTGGGAAAGGCCACAGTTCAATGGTAGAGCACTTGTCTTGCATGCAAAGGGTTCCGAGTTTAATCCCTAGCATCCTCAGGTGGGGCTAGGAAAGGGCCCTGTCTGAAACCCCAGAGAGCCTCTGCCAGTCAGTGTAGATAGACCTGGGGCTCATCTACATGGGGCTTTCACTCTGGTTCTGCTCTGCCCCCAAGTTGATCATGTGTCAGATGACGAATGCCCCTCCCCGTAGCTCATGCGGTGTTTCTTGCCCTAAATCCATTAAAAAAAAAAATCCATTTGTGGCGGGTTTTCCAGTCACAGCAGCTTCAGTTTGGGAGTCCATGTGACCTCAGCTGGCTTCAGTGTGGGTTGATGGAAGCAGTGCTGATTTGCAGAAGGGAAGAATTGCATGGGGCAGGGGCTTATGTCTACCCAGAAGTCACTCATTGCCTTGGGGATGGGAGTCAGCCCTGCTGCTTTGGAAGGACTCTCAATCGAGCTCAATCACTGCCTGCCCCTTTAAATATTCATTGAGTGCAGGAGTGGGGAGGGGAGCATAACAAGGCTGTTATGTATGGAAGTGCAAAAGTATGCCAAGCCTTACTGATTTAAGAGCCTCACTGAGAGCGGGGCGGGGGAGGGAGCAAGCCTCTTCACTTCCCCGCACCTACCCATTTGATGATGTTCAGTTCTACTCATTTGCCCCATGCAATCGGATTTCTTTAATGTCTACACCCCATTACTTGCTACCATTTGCCCTGGGAGGAGCTAGTCCAATTTTATGAAAATCCATATTTAACCACCTCAAAACCCGTTTCCATGTAGATTGGCTCCTGGGCTAGATGAAACAGCAGTCTAGCTTGGTCTAATATGTTCCTACATCTCTGCAGACAGGAAGTGAAAACTGTATAAAGAAGGAACCACTTCATTTACCTGAGGGAAGGAGTCCCAAAGTGTGGGAAACATGAGAGAGAAAGCTGTGTTTTGTGCCCTGTCTGTATTTTTTTAACCACAGTAAGAAGAGGAATATGAAGCAAGACCTCTCCAGATAATCCCAGTGATTGGGAAAGACCATAAGCGAGAAGACGGTGAGAAGAACATGGTGGGCAACTTGTTTAGTACTGAGGGCCACATTGTTTTTACCTTCACATATTCAAATTATGAGGGCTAGAAAATTATTTTTAAAAAACATCATGTCTGAATGATTTTCAAGATTCACAAAAGCGTACAAAGAACAAAAATTCTTGCCTACCCCTCCCTTAGAAGAAATAATGGATGGGGATGAGAGAGACCTGATAAATCTGGATTAAGAAAAAAAAATAGGAAGGATAAGGTTCTGCCAATGAACTGACACTTCATTTTCTCTCCATTGTTGGCAATCTGAAAAGTAGCATACTAGCAACTGGGATGATCAGATGAAGGCGGGAAAACACAACAGTTAGGCTTCAAACAGGACAAAATCTATTCTTACAATGCCGTTCCTTAAATCCAGATATTAAAGGGGGGGGGGAAGCAATGAAAAAAAAGCAGCTCCCTCTTGGATAGCTTACTGGGGATACTGCAAAAGATTATGCTAATCTCAGCTTCATTGTCCGCTGCAAAATGTTTTCATACCAGGTCTTTTATCTGTGGAAGAAGGGATGCACAACCTCTCAACTCCGTGACAGTGAGCACTTTCTGTGTGGTTTCTGAGTAATTAACACCAGCCCTGGATCTTTTCATTTTTGCTACTCAAGCTTATGGCCTTTTAAAGATACCCACAGGGGAGCGTCCCACACCCTTTGCAAGAGGCCTAAGTCATAGTCCCAGCTTATCCCCTGATATAGAGAACATCTGCCAATTGCCAAAAGGCATCAAAAAGGGTTTGTTAAATCGTACCCTTGCAGAGAATTTAGCTGGGCAGGACCACATTGGCCTCAGAGATTTCCTAGAGCTTAATTTGGAAATGGGAATGTATCAGAAACAACTATCGGGAACCTATAATTTCAAAACTGCTCTTCTACTTTTAGATGCAGATACATTGTTCTCCAATTTGTCCAAATTATACAGGCACATACAATCAGATTAAGTAACTGTCATCCCAATTCTCAAACCATTCCATCAGGCCAGTCCTCCATTTGCATTAGTATATGTAGGATTGCAGCCTTTTTTTGCTTTGCAACTTTCCCCCATATTCTCAAAACAAAACAAAAACACACACAAAAAACTCACTCGTTAATGCATGTCAAGTGCCTATGTTTTCCCTTACATTTGTGCTATTTTTGGTATTGATGTCAGGTGTAATAAATCTTTTAGGGAGTAATATTGAATCTCTTTTTAAAGTAATCATTTGCCAAGAATGCCCAGACTTCCTATTAAAAACAGACATGGATTTGCTGATGACACTCAGCCATATTGAGATATGCACCTGAAGTTTGGTTCCTTGCCTTGGTTGTATCTAGTGGGTTGTATCCAATTAGTCTAACTTGTTCCATTTATTTCAGTGGTTCTACTCTAAAGCCCTATTCAGTCATTATTACAGCATGTTGTTTAAACACACTAGGCAGGGAAGCATGCTAGCCCTGCCCCCTCCATTGTCACTCTTGTCACTCTGAACATGTGGAGGGCAACTCTGTGAAGAGGAGAGCCTCCTGTATTCATGGGGGCTCTCCATGTGATCCAGAACACTGATTATCCAGCTCTCCTCTTCACAAAGTTGTTCTCCACATGTTCAGCACGATGAGAGTAACAATGGAAGGGATGGGGCTTGTGCACTCCCCCTCCTCACATGTTTAAACATGTTTAAATAACAACTGAATAGGGCTTATGACTAACATTAGATGACTAACATTAGTTGCAATCCTGTATTTCTGATGTTCCAGTGTATATGATATCCAACTGAGCAACATTGCAGCACCTCTATTTAATATGCCACCGTGCATAAGCTTGTATTTCTATAGCATACCTCTAACATATTTGTACTTGAACTGCTCTCCGGTTCAGTGAAAGAATTATTTTCTATAATTAGGGCATAACCAATGTTGCCAACCCAGGGGTACAACCTCTTTGAGACTCTTGAATGAGGCTGCTTCCTGCTCCTTCCACTACAAAGCAATGGCAGTAAGCATTAGTACCATCTTTCCAAACCCCTTCTTCATAGGGCTCTAGGGCAGACTACTGTCACTGGAACTCCAAAAACAGGGGGCATGCGAAGTGAAGCATACAAGTGTAGAGCTCCCCTGTATCTCTGTCTTCTGGCTGACAGCCATGGCTCAGGCACTGAATGGTATTTGAAATGGAAATGATATACCATCCTGATTATTCTAGAGAAAAGTAGTATGGAGATGTAATCAAATCTATCAACAAAGGGCTATAGCCCATCTTATCTCCTGAGCCAGGAGCGTCACATGACCTTTTGAAACTCTAGATCAGCGATAGGGGATTGTGTGACTCTTCAGAAGTTGGTGGACTGCAAGTCCTATCAGCACTAGCCAAAAATTGCTGTCCAACATCATCTGGAGCCACATTCTGCATACCTCTCCTAAATTCAGGTGAGCCTTGTTGCTCTCCAAACCAGCATGAGCAAGCTTCTAACCAGCCTGAGATTACCCTTTTCTAGTAGGGATGTATGAAAGTTCCGCCACGGATCTCGGCCCGCCACCCCCCCGTGACGGGACTTACCTTGGGCGGATCTTCCTGGTGGTGGTGGCGGCTGCGGTTCGGCGGCAGCAGCAGCGGCCGGTCTTCCGATCGGCTGCTGCCACCGCCATTTCCAGTTAAAACAAACAAACAAAAAAAGTGATAGGCTACGTAAAGATTTACGTAGCCTATCATGGCTAGATTTTAAAAAAACACTGTGATAGGCTACGTAAATCTTTACGTAGCCTATCACGGCTGACTTAAAAACAAAACAAAACAAACGTGCGTACGCAAATGGCGGCAGCCATGGCCGCCGCCATTTGCGTTCCTTATTTTGGCACGTCTTAGTCTACGTAAACATTTACATAGACTAGGACGGCGAAAATACAGGGAACGCAAATAGCGTAGACGCTACGCTATTTGCGTTCCCCTTATTTTCGCCGTCTTAGTCTACGTAAATGTTTACGTAGACTAAGACGTGCCAAAATAAAGAATGCAAATGGCGGCGGCCATGGCTGCCGCCATTTGCGTACGTGCGTTTTTTTGGTTTTTTTAAAATCAGCCGTGATAGGCTACGTAAACATTTACGTAGCCTATCACGGCTGACTGCAGGGACGCAAATGGCGGCGGCTATGGTTTTAGTTTTTGTGAACCCCCCAGAGAGCTTTGGCTATTGGGCAGTATAGAAATAAATAAATAAATAAATAAATAAATAAATAAAAATAAATAGCCAGCGGCCAGATGTCCGGCTGCTGGTGGAGCCAGCCGGCGGCTCCGCAGAATCCCTGCAGAGTGGAGCCGTCCGGCCAGGATTCCGGGGGGGGGGGAAGGAACGGAGCGCCTCCCCCTCTGGCCAGGATTCCGGGGGGAGGGACGGAACGCCCCCCCCCAGCATCAGCATAATCCGTGGAAAGGTAAGTCACTTTCATACATCCCTATTTTCTAGTCATCATGCCACCACTCAAAGGCACAAGCAAACTCCTCTTCAGCTTTTAGCAATCTGACCTTTATTCCTTGGCAGAGCCACAGAACTTCCCACCCCATACCCTGAGCTCATCAGGTTGCATGAGAGGAATGAGAAAAAGAATGCCACCTGCGTAAGGTATAAGACTCCCTTTTCCCAAAGTTGTCCAGTAGATCTTAGTCATACATCTTCTTATCATATTTCAAATTATAAATACCCGGAGGATTTTTTAATAAGGAAAATCAATTACGAGAAATAAGGAGAACTCAAACCTATTGCACAGTAAAATCAAAAGAAAAGTTTTATTTACTTACTTACTTATATGCTGCTCTTCCTCCCAAGGGAGCTCAGGGTAGTACACAAAACCCTGGTAGTCTGTAGACTGAATACCTGCTAAAGATTCAGCATCCCATTTCCCCCCACACTCCTTAAAAAAAAAAAACTTAAAGGGCTTACAGCAGTAAAATATATATACAATAAAATTATATTCATAAAATACACTGCAGAAGGAACCATCGTCACAAAAACAAAACAAATATCCCAAATCAACAAAAACAGCAAGTTATAAAGCTGCCCAAAACCAAAATGAAGGCATTGACACAAGGAGGACAGCCTTAACATAGCACCTGACCCATACTCTGCTTGAAACAATACCCATTTCCTGTGACTCTCTATATATCCTCTTGGTTTATATTCAGTCAAGATTCATGAATCCCAAATGCATACAATTAGGTATGTGCAGGAGAGTAAATATGCTGGAGCTGAACTTCTTAGGAAAAACTTTTTAAAAATGGCACACCCACATCTTATGATTTGCTGGAACTGAATGAGTTACGCTGACCTTTAATCAGCAAATCCCAAAGTGACACGGCTGGTATTAAGAGGCTTCCCACACACCCTTCCCTGCATCTTTGTGTAACAATTATAACTTTCTGGTACACAAGTTTATTCAAATTTCCCCTTTAGCCAGGAAAGACTCAAGGGCAGTTTCACTGTCCTTTTGGTATCTTCAGTACCCAACTCACAGCTATTTCTGTCAGGCAGAAAGAATGAATCAGATAAAGGGAATGCCTAACTTAACTCAGTCCCATGGGAGTCATTAAAGTTACAGGGGCCTCTTTTGCATCTGGTGGCCACCCTAGCAAGGCAGGCATGCAAATCCTTCCCATAGTGCACTTTCTTTGAGCTGGAATTGCTTTCCTGCATTTCCCATTTTGCCCGAACTTACAAAGCTGCAGTACATGAAACTCCTATGTAGATCTGCAGGTATTCTTACCAATAATTATCCTTAATTATTACGCTTGTAATCTTATAATCAGATACATTCTGGAATGTTCTGTTGACATCAATAACACTCATGCGTAATTGTAGGTAGGTAGTGCAGCCCAGATGTGTAAGGATTGGTTTTAATGGAAACCAAAACCAAGATTCAAGGTGGACTATTATGGCTTTTCTTAAAGCTATCCAACATTTTCCATGTAAAATATTGTTGGTAACAAACAACTGGTACTTCCTGTACATTAAAACCTAAACCATAGGAAAGGGCATCACTTTTCATATCCACATTTTTGCATAGGAAGTAGATTTCAAATTGAGTTCTGGCTCTGAAGCTACGTGTAGTTTCTGTGGGAGCCAGCAGCCACCTGTTCTCCCAGTCAGCTGCACAATTTTAAGGAATTACATTGTCCAAAAAGATATTGGAGGGGGTGGGGGTGGAATCCAGCATAGCTATGAAAACACCACTTACTGGCTGCCTAGAGTTTTACTTGCTATAAGCTGTTAAGGCCACATGAAACCTGCAATACACTGTTAGATCTTTACAAATATCATGAAATCTTTTTCGGATATCCCAAAAATCCTGAATGGCTTGAATCTTTTGTCTTCCAGCACCGGGGACTGACCCATAATCTCTTTCCCAGCCAGCCGGCCAATTCCGAATCCAACCTTGTCGCTGACTCCAACAGCTGCTTAAATTCACCAGAGGGGATACCAGCAATCCTACTTCTAAAAGAACACCACAAGGCTTACGTCCGCGATGCCTTGAGGAGGCACTGAAAGGAAGGTCAAAGGTGAAGAAAAAGATAAAGTGCTGTACAAGAAGATCAGTAAAGTTGAATCTTCTTGATGAAAAAACTCATGTCTGTTTCTTCATGATGCAAACAACATAACTTCATTTCAAAAAGCTTCAGGTTTTCCCCCACCCTTCTCCTTCTTCTCCTTCTCCTTCTTCATCTTCATTTTCTTTTTTCTTTTAGGTCAAGCCACTGTGCATCTAAAAGCCTTATTCAGTTGTTCTTGTCACGAGTACTTTGTCTGACACTGGCTGCATTACTCTTGTAAACAGAGCCAGCATCAAAGTGAGAGCACATAGAGTCACATCAGTGGATTAAGGCCTTCTGCATGATAAAGTAGCTACCTAGGGTGGGATAAACCTAATATGTGAAAGAATGTTATTGAGGAGGAAGAAAGTGCCAAAACTCTGTCATTCTCTCCATAATGTCCTAATCTAATGCCTGACACTGAGGCCTTAGGCCAGTGTTAGTGTTAATCAATGAAATACCCATCTGTGTTCGCTGTCCTTATCGCTATTTAAAACTAGCCTAAACTCAATTATTTTCCCTTAGAGACCAAGATGGGATATTAAGTAGAGTGAAAGGGATTGCATCCCACAAAGAAATCCCAGTGTTCAAATGCAGAGGTGTCAATACTGCTGACTAAATTTCAGTTAAACAGAGATTAAATGCCAGTTCTTTGGACATGAAACGTTGCCAGAAAAAGAAAAAAGAAAATAAAGATTAGATCTAGTTCAAAATCTTTCATTTTCAGAGCATTCTTTAAAAAAAGAAAGAAAAGCCCACTACTGAGCAGCGTAATCAAGTTATCATGTAAATTTTGTTCCCTGCTATATGGTATTTCTGCTCTGCAATAAGCACTGCACAATAAACATCAGACAAGCATATTCAACTAAAGCAATAGGAATGCACAGCCTCTGACTGTTCCCCAAAGCAACAATGAGGAACACAGACATTTCCAGATACATAATGGTTATCTGAGGACTGTGTAATTTATCCCATGAGTGAACGACACATCTCATAACTCAAAGCCTGCTTCAGACCGGGATGAATTATGAAGGTGTTTGTCACAAGTGGGCTGAATCCATCATCCCACAGATGCTCATTATTGTATTTTTTTAGTGCATAACACCCATAGATCTAAATTATTAACTCCTTGTTTATTTTTATAACTATTCTTAAAAAAAAAAAAGCTTTCCCTTTTTAATCTTTTTAAAGTAAATAAAGGCAACTCAGTGCAGGCAGGAGGTAATGTTTTGCCCCTTACAAAGATATAGAGCATCTTTGTAATGGGTGGGGAAGGTGTGGCCCTGCAGATATTGTTTGACTGCAACTCCTATCATCCTTCACTTTTTGTCTTCTCTGGCTAGGGCTGATGAGAATTGCAGTCCAACACCATCTGGAGGGCTGCACATCTCCCACCAAAGGATAAGCCAAACTAGTACAGACTCGTAAATTAGGGTTAGCCTGAATGGCACTCCTCCCACTTGCAATTTGGTGCTCTGGCATCAATCTGGAAGTCCAGCAGACAAACCCTGGAAAGATATTAATATGGCACGTGTGCCAACACTACGCCTTGGATTGTGGAGACAGCATTATTGTCCCTGTCTGTTATGCAAAACAGCAAGTGACCAGCACTGGTAGAATGCCCCCAAGCATGGAGATGTATAATTTCATTTCTTAACTTATATCCCATGCTTCCATAGCTAACAGGAGAAAACAAACAGAGCGATATAACAATACAAATTAAATATAAACCTCTAAAATGGGACCTCTCTTCCTCATAATCTGTATTTATGTAGGGATGCTTGAGGATTTTATTCAGTCCAGATTTTTAAGTGAGCCAGCCGAATTTGCACTTCCCAGATTAATACACAGAACATATCCTTCGGTTTCCGTGATTCTCTGAATTTTGTGATACAGTCCTCAGCTCAAAAAGACTTATCAACATTCAACATACACATGGAAGTACATATTTTAGAATGTACACAAGATTGCCTATTTTAAGGTAAAATGTATACAAAAATGCATATTTTGTGGAGGGTGGAGTTTACAAAATAATGCAAATTTTCCTGTGTGTTTTTTTTTAATTGCAGATTGATGTGGAAATGAGACAGAACAAATTTATGAATGAACGCATGCAGCCAGAAATAGACTGATCCATCCATCCTTCCATAGTTTTACATTAATTGTCAACTGCTGGGTCATGACCCAAATACAGTCATCTAAAAATAGCAACTGATATTTTCTTTGATGTCATTTTGTTTACGGGGGGGTGTTTTTAAGAGAGGTGAGAGAAAGCTAAAGAAGGAGAAAGATGGAACAAAAGAGAGGAGGGGAGGGAGAGAGGAGGGGAAAAGAAAGGAGAAAATTGGATACATATAGTAACATTAAATGTGTTTCCTACACTTGCACCTTGGAGTTAAAGCTAATTGCCTGACCTGAAACAGTTGAAAGCTTCTGCCTTATTATTACACTAAAAACTAATAAATATACATATATCTATAAAAGTCTAAGAACTAAATGCAGCAAAGAACACAGAAATATCAAACACTTAGCAAAGCACGTATGCCTTCTAACTCTGAAAAGCCCATGGGTTGACCAGTTTTGGCTTGGCTTCATAGCCAGCCACCACCACCACCATCACCATCACCATTATTTGCAGTCACCATTACTGTAGTTGCCAGTCAGGAATCAAGAGAGGGAAAGGATCTTGCCTCTCATTTTGGTCTGGGCTTCGAATAGAGGCAGAGAAGCAGGAAGAGAAGATCTTGCAGCTTCTCTGCCTCTCTTCAAAGCCCAGTGCAAAAGTGTGACACAAGACTAAACATCTCCCCCAAGTTCTCTGCTTTTCCCAGCAGACTTTTGGGAGAGGCAGGATATTGCACCCAGTATGAAAAAGGGACCTTTTCTACCTGAGTTCCATGTGACGTGGAGAATTTGTGCTAGCCGTGAGAAGGCCTAAAACAGCAGTGGGCCAATCTACTGCCTGTGGCCTAGTTCAAATGCTTTGGCTCTGGTTCCACACACTTTCGACTCTGGTTCTGTCCGTTGTGACCCCAACAGACTTCTCCCAAGGGAATATGGCCTGTGATTCTAAAAAATGTTCCCCACCCCTAAGCTAAGAACATGGTCGCCAGTGTCAACAAGCAACTGTTTTTGTGGATCCCTTGAGAAGCCAGTAACTCCTACACCTCCCTCAGGGTACCCTAAAGCCCTTTTATGCCTTGCCAGTGTTCTAATTTCCCTTCCTGGTGGGACGTTAAGTAGAACCTAGCTCTGGATCATAGCTAGTGGGAGGGGGGTTATGGGAGACAGAGCTCTCAGAAATACATAAGTCCCAGGCCATGAAGCAGTATCAGCACCCTGAACTAGTTACAGAATCTCACTGGAAGCCAGTGTTGCTCCCATAAATTAGGCTCAATATGTGCATGCTTCCTTACACCTGACAGGAGGCTAGCCTTGGTATTCAGCCCTATCTGATTCCAGGGTTTAAATGTGGTGTGTGGAACACATCCCCAAACAAAACTTCATGTCATGTCTTTCAAACAGGAGATTTGCCTTATTGTACTTTTTGCCCTAGACTTCAGCATTAAGCCTATTATATGTTTCCTGTTTGGTAGCAAAGGGAAGATCTTAACAACAGGAGGTGTTTCTATGTAGCGCATAGTCTGGAGTCAAAACAAATATACCGAGGGTTTCTCTTTTTCCAGGAGGACAGGATGTAATATTTAAAATTATGGGCTGTGGGGAGAGTCAGTGTTTGTTTTACATGCTGTAGGATCTTTCTAGCCACTTATCTCTTTCACAAGTTGACAATGGGAATTTTTCATACAATACACAAAGAACTAGTTTTATTAAAAACCTCCATCCCTATGAGAGACTTGAAAGCCTGGGTTTGGTTTAGTTTTCAAACTTCTGGCCCTAAAATACCTGTCTGGGACAGGACTTTGTACTTTAGTAAGTAGCCTACCTTACTTGGCAGAAATTGTTAATGACTGAGTAATAAATGGGAGAGTTGTCAGGAGAGCATCTCTTAAAAAATTATGCTTTCTAAGCATATAGTCCCCTCAAAGGTCCTGCTAATTCTTTACTCAGGGTGAATCAAATTGCTGCTCTTGGATTGTTTCACAAAGGGTGAGTCTTTCCTCTTTTGATGATGAAACATAGAAAAATAATCTGCTAGCATTAGGAGCTGGGCCATTTCTGATCATGATGGCAGTACACAAAAGAGGCAACATGCATTTTGGGGAGGGGGAGAGTTTTGTCCCATGTGTAGAATGTCTGGAAGATAATTAATGCTAAATCTCATTTTAGTGCTCCTATCCTGTATGCATGGGAGTGCAGGATGGCAAGCTACTTGCCACAGGAGCACTTACTACAACCTTCAAACCCTAGAGCTGCCTATGGTGCCTCTGCCACTGACACTGAGGCAGCCCATGCTCCCAGCACACCCAGCCACCAGAAAAAGAAGACGGAAAAGAAAAAGTCTAGGACATGGTGGCAGAGGCATGGGACCTTAGCTAAGGCCCCCTACTGTGGAATTTGCTTTTTACATGGGTATGAAAAAGATATTTTTCAGCTGGCACGCTCGTGTGAATCACTTCCAGGAAGTGGTGACTCTAAAACTAACATATCTTCAGGGCCGGCCTCAACATGAGGCAGAGTGAGGCAGCTGCCTCAGGCACCAGATTTTGAACATGATAGATGGGCAGCAAATGGTTAGTTATTTAATCTATTCTCCTTGTATTTTTACTGCCAGGGACGGGGAGAGGTACTTGTGGGATTTTCTGCCAAAGAAAAATCACTTGGCTGGCCTTGGGTACAGTGCACCTTGATTTGTGGGAGTTGGGGGCACCATTTGCTGCTCAGCCTCAGGTAGCAAAATGTCTTAGGCTGGACCAGCTTCTTCCATATGTTTGCATTCCTGAGAAATTCATGGAGAAATGAAAAAACAACTTCTAAACCAGTTTAGAGGTCCCCTAGACACCTGAGATATATGTTTACAGAAATCTCAACAGCCATACATCAGTGGACTTAGATGCCATGCTCTGATTCTACCCTGCTCATCATTGCATCTTGAACATTTTAAGGTAATTTATTCTAGCAAATAAGCAAGAGCCCATTGGGCAAGTGTTCAGCAGTTCAATCACGTTTGTCATTATGGTACAGTCTGTCGTGTTACTATCATGAGAAGAGAGCTGTTTCGAAGTCAAGTGGTTCAGAAACCATCGATAAAGTGCCAGCTGAAAAGACTGCCATACTTAGTTGGCTGAAGTGGAGAAATGAAGTGTTCTCCCTCAATTAAGGCAGTCGTGGGTGCAGACAATTAACCTGCTTGTTACCTTGGTAACCTTAGATTTAAATCATCAATGAAAATGTGCACCCATAGATAACATTTTTTTAAAAAAAACCTCAGGCAGGAGAGTTCAACAAGCTGTTTGGATGAGAGAGAGGCACCAAGCTGAGTGGTTCTGGCATTTAGTCGTTTTATGGAACAACGCTCTTCATTAGTAAGAGCCAGAGGCAGCTACTGCCACTGTATAATAAGCAAATTATATAGACATCAAAAGTGGAGGCGAGATATGAGGAGCCTGGGCCATAGCGCAGAGGTAGAGCACATGCTTTGCATACAGACCATCCTAGGTTGAATTCTGGGCATCTCCAGTTTTAAAAGGTCAGGCAGTGAGCAGTGGAGGCTGGTGGCTTTGATTTCGGTGGGGCTCTGAATCCATTCTGCGGTTCAGTCAGAACCACCCAGAGCTCTAAAGGAGATCTCCAAGGTGCTGGACCTAGTTTGGGGATAGGTTCCAGCACCTTGGATAAAGTTCTGCCTGGTTCTGGCTCCCCAAACAAGTATGGATTCAACTCTCTGAATGAGCCCAGAGTGTGTTGTATATGTTTATAAATTGTCAACCACACCATTATTAAATGTGAATCAGGGCCAAAGTGGTTTTAAATAATATGGATGAGTTTGGGTGTCCAAGGGAGTGACCACTGCGTCTATCTCACTTTACCTTCAAGTTGATTGCTTCAATGTATGCCCAAACCCTGGTTTGAAACGCAAGCTTCCCTGGTGTTGCACTACCAAGAGTTGTTCAAAGGTGGGACAGTAACAAAGTCTGCATTTGGAAGCCCAGACTTTGGGGAAAAGGGAAGCAAGGTGGAACTAGGACATAACTGCTCTCAGGACTGGCCTTTGGCACCAATTACTTGGAGGCATCTGGGGAACAACTGTGAGAAATACAAGGAAAGTAAAAGAGAAAAAAAAAGAATATGGGGTGAATGGCTGAAGTTCCAAGCCACTTTTCGTATATATTATAGTAGTATTTCATATCCTTTCTTTTTCTTCTCCCATGTCTAATACCCAATTCATACAGTTTTCATAATTGGCCAGTCCTCTACACCTGGTTGTTTTACCATATAAGAAGTAGTTATACAAACCTTCCTTCATGTTATCACACCTTATAACAGGGGTGTGGAACCCATTTCAACCCAAGGAACAAATTCACCTTCAGAGAAGTGGGGGGGGGCATATTTCCAGTGGTGGGTGGCACTGAAAGCAAAGGGGGTGGGGTCAAAGGTAAAATGAATGGGGCCAAACTACAAAACATACCAGCATCTTTTAGTTTACAGCCAGCAACTAACATTTTGGCATTTCAACTTTTAGGAAGGGGGGGCAGACTGTGCAAAAGCCAGGAAACCACCAAAGAATAAGGGGGAGGGGCATGGCCATCTGGGAAATCTCAGAGAGCTGGATTGGACCCCAGGTTGGCCGGATTTGGCCCAGAGACCCAAGGTTTAATACCCCTGCCTTATAAGACAGGGGCCTAAAGAACTGTTGTGATATGTCCAGACTGGGTTGGTGCTGTCTCCATTAAAATTAAGTAAATGGTTTCTGTAAGTGTACTTTAATTCATTTTACCAAATATCCATGGTGCTTTGTATGCTAATAAATAAACCTATGTTGGTCAGTGTTAAGCACATTTCACCATGTATCAACCCATTTACAGAAAATGCCTATGGCTAAATTCTCCCCTTGGTTAACAGCTGTCCATTGGCATTGCCGTCAGTGGAGTCAGAGAGATGTAGCTGAAGGTAAAATCTGCCCGTCGATGCCTAAGGACTTCCATGAGCTGTGTTCACCACCACATCATGAACAGAGTAATTAATTCATATGTTGACTTGAAAATGAAATATAGTTTGCCTCAGAACGTAGGTTGTTTAATAAACAGATGAATACAGAAGATTGCTGAGGGACATGTTTCCGCTCACGTGTAACAGCTGCAACCATCCCTTTCCAAACTATAGTGGTTTTTACTTGGTATCAGTTCTATGGGCATTTCGTGTGTGTGTGCTTTGCTGGGACAGGTTGCTGCCCATTTCTATATTCATCCTACTCTGCATCACATTTGTGCTTGTTCCATGGAGTAACAGTAGAAACCCATGCCTGACTAGTCAGAAGTAAGTCTCGCCATGTTCCATGGGGCATGCTGTCACAGAAGTGTGTGTTGGATTGAACCATTGTTGTTGTTGTTGTTTTCATCTTTTCTTTTTTTAAAATGTGAACTAGGATATCACTAGCAGCTATCTTCTGCCCAGTACCTAACTGAGGGAAAAGTAGGGGAACTTGAGCGGGGGTTGCTACTGCACTCCTGTCCTGCTTGTGGATTCCCCATGGAAAGCCACAGTGTGAACAGAATGCTAGACTGACCTTTTGTCTGATCCACCATAGCTCTTATTACGTTCTTAGGTTTAATATCGAACCCATTAACACAGGCCATTTAAAACAACAGAGGTTTGTACATAGAGTAATTTAGATGTGACACCATGATATACTAGAGACGGACTGCAAGGACCCCATGGGCAATTTCCTGTTACATCTACCAGAACAGAAGTGGATGCAATCAAAGACATTAAGTGTGCACCCACCCAATGGAAGTGTTTCATAAAATAAAGTAATCACATTAAGCCAGTAGATGACTGGCGCCTCCTTGGGAGAAAATTGCTACAGTCCTATCAACTTTCCACTGAACGTTCAGTCCCACTGACCTCTGTATGACTTACTTCTAAGTCAGGGAAGGACAACATGTGGGCTGTGGGCTGCATGTGCCCCATGGCCTTTCATGCAGCCCCCACTTTACCCCCCACATCTGGGGGGGTAAAGTTTGCAGAGCTTTTAGCAGCTCAGCCCCCTGGACATTGACTTGCTTGCCTGTGAGCTGTCCTGACTCAATGCAGATTGTGTGGGGCCAGCTCACGGAATTTCGGGGGGGGGGGAGGTTTACACAAATTTCAGCCATAATTTGGGCAAATTGCAGCTGTAATATGCTTAATTTGCCCAAACTGTGCCCATGATTTTGTGCAAATTGCTGGTTGCAGAGTAAGCATATTATGGCCGCAATTTGGACAAATTATGCAAATTATAGCCAAAATTTGCACAATTTAGGCAAATTGTGACTGCAATTTGTGTAAATGTCACTTTAAGAATAAAACATCTGAGAAAAGTTCTTGAATTCTGGGGAAAAGCCCACAGTTTGGCTTGCAAAAGCTAGCCGAAACGGGGGCTCCAGAGAAACCCAGCAAGCTTTAAAAAGAGCAGATTTCCCCATGACACCCACTCCTACTCACTGCCCCTCCCACCACCACACATGTTGTTTTAAAGCTAAATTGGCCCTTTTCGAATTTTGCACCACCAAAATTCAGTGGCAAACTGCTGGGAATTTTGCTTCCAGTATCTTCTGTGGGAGAATTGACACCTCAGAGCTCTTCTACCTATGTCTATTTTTCTACATAGACATAGATAGGATTGTGCTGTAATAATGATTTCTTAAGTGTCTTTGGATCCCTTTTGCTTTACATGGAATTGCTTTGAAAATGATAGATTGACAGGGTTGTCTCCAAGGTAAGCCCTACTTAGAGTAGACCCATTAAAATGAATCAGTCTTACTTTAAACTAACATCGGGTACAACCCACGATTATCACTATTATTTTAAACTTGGCGATATTTGTGCAATCTTGCAGGCATATGGGCAATCCAAGCAACAATTCCTTATTAAGCTCCCAGTGTCATTTATAATGCTGCCAAACTGAACCAGCTGCTAAAAAATGAGTCAGAGGCAGGAAGAACCTTTTGTCTCCTTGAAACACGAATCCATTCCAACATGATCAACATGCCTGTTTCTTTTTGATGGCTTCCTTTCTTTCCAAAGCAACTAAATAACACTTAAGAGAGTGCAATGCTCGTAGAAGCATAAGCAGCAATTAATAAGCCTATGCATGATGATGATGATAATTACCAGACCCTTCCCCCCAATAGCAATTCCCATCCGGCTGATAGGAGTTGTAGTCCAGTACATCTGCAAGGCAGCAGTGCTACGGGAGGCTCATTTATACCATGCCATAGCAAAGCTTCATTGGATAAACGTGAGACAGGCCCTCAGCAGTCAAGGAGCTCACCATCTATAGACTGTGGGGAAACAACAGAGGGAGGGAAGGGAAACACAAAGGTAGCAAGGGATTTATGTGGACAAATGCAGAAATGTCGGTGAATGGGATCCTCTTGAAGATGGGAGTAAAATGGGCTCTAAATGTCATTAATAAATTCTGTATCTGTTCACCATCTTTAGCTGGAATGTTTCGGTGGCCTTTTTTGGATGTAACAGCAGTGTCCAGCAGCAAGTCGTGGGTTAATTGTCCCAAGAATTGTGGGGGTGTGCACTGTACATGAACTGCACACTAGCTGCTTTATGTTTCCTTTAACAACCCTCAAATGCTGCATTCAAGGGTTGTTCCCATAACATCCAAACAGGGCACTTGGGGTTGTTTGTGAGTTAAACAACCCCAAGTTCACCCATGGCTTGTTCTTGGGTTAAGTTGGGGTTGTTTAACCCATGAACAACCCTAAGTGCCCCTGTTTGGATGTCATGGAACCAACCCTGGAATGCCATATTTGAGGGTTGTTAAAGGAAACAGGAAGTGGCTTACACGCAGCACACATCCCCACAATCCATAGGTTAATTAACTCACAATTTGCCGGCAAATCCTTCCATTACATCTGAACAGGGTCAGTATCTTTCATAACCATGGCTTTCTTCTCATTTGTCTCTCCCCCCCCCCCAGATATTCTCCAAATAAAAATTTCAAAGTTGAGATTTGTTTAACTATTGATGGCAATGAAGCTCCCTCAGCACCATGGCAGTTACAGCAAGGGTGAGGAACCTTTTCTGGCCTGTGGGCTGAATTGTTTCTGGGCACACACATCAGGGTGCACGCCAGCAGGGAATGGAGCCACAGCCCAAAGTGGACAGAGCCACCCCCCAACTGTTGACAGGCAGTTCTGATGTGCTTGTCTGGAGCCTAATGACACATCCATATCCATTCATACATACATACATACATATATCCCATAACCTGCACTTCACTTACATACATGTACACGCACACAAATATCCCATTCACTTATATACATGCATGCACAAACATATATCTCCCTCCCTGCCATACAGAGGCAGCCATACACATATGCGCACGCACACACACACACACACACACACACCTTTGCTGTGAGGTGGGAAGGGAGTCTTCTCACCACCAGACAACACAGAAATGCTCCCTCATCCCTGGTGTCCTTCCCATGGGGCAGGGCTTTAGGGAGGATGCAGGACCTTCACCAAGACTCAGCAAGCCATATGAGGAGGCCAATTTGGGTGGTCATGTGTCCTCTTCTACAGAGAACCATTCTCTGTCTGAAGAAGTGTTCTGCCCAATTCCAGTTTCAAGATAAAGAACCATAAGAGCTGTTTCCCACCAACAGTTGGCACCTGAACAGCACACTGAACAGGAAGGCACACAGTCCCCTGGTCACAGTCTTCTGCACTATGGTGAGATGTACAGTATTTCTATTTAAATTATAATAATTATTTATAACTTTGCAACAATACATATAAATTAAGATATGCAAACATTTTGCAGATTGGCACCTTCTTTTGTACGCTTTCTTGGAGTTTCATAAGTGTCCACCCCAGGAGGCCTAGTGGGCCACATCTGGGCCATGGACCAGAGGTTCCTCATCACTGTGTTCCTAAAGGTTATACAACTTTCTAAAGTTCATTTATTTCCATGCAGACCCAACTAACCAACCTGATTCTCATTTCACAATAAATGGTGCCTGATTTCCTAAATATAGAGCTTTCCTACAGCAGGGGTGGGCAGAAAGTAGATTTCCAGATGTTTTGGACTTCAACTCCCAGCATCCTGACTATTGGCCATACTGGTAGGGGCTTCTGGGAGATGAAGTCCTGAATATCTGGAGATCAACTTTCTGCCCACCCCTGTCATACAGGGCCAGATAAATGGACTTTGAGAGTCCAGTGCTGAACTAAATGTTAAAAGCATCAGAAGAGTGCTCTGTTATCTATGTCCTCCTAGGGTTTCTACTGCTAGAATACTTTCTGTGACCTCCTCCCCCTGTCTTTTTGTGCTTCTTTTATGTGGTTGCATTCCTTTATATTATTTTGTATTAGAAGTAGTAGAAGCCCATTGGCTAGGCAGAGTACTATTACACCTTCCAATCGTTGTCTAATGAAAATGCCCCATGAAAAGGATGCCATGCTGACTTGTGCTGAAATAGCATTCACAGGCTTCCTGGTAATGGTGAACCTGTTCATATGCAGCAGCCCACCATATAGATTGGCCAGCTGTAAATGGCCACATGGAATGATTTCTAGCTGCATGGAGATAAAGAGTGTGGCAGTGGGAAGAGAGCCTCATTGGCCTACTTGGGCTTAAGGAACTGATCAGAAGAATAAAGCAGGGCTTGGTGGGATGATCTCCCAGTCCTAATCCATTTCATATAAATGCCCTCCCACTAATGTGGCTGCTCCAGATTATTTCTCTAACTTCCCGCCACACTCAAGAGTAGGGATGTTGGAAAATTCCGCCATGGACTCCAGCGAGGCTGGATGCTAAAGAATCCGGCCTCCTGGAATCCGTGGCGGAATGGCCTCGCCCCCCCGCCACCCCCTGCAGTCGCCTCCCGAAACAGACCTACCCGGTGGCGGATGCAGCAGCGGCGGCTCCAGGTCATCTTCCGGGCTGCTGTGGCCGCATATGGCAGCCATTGTGGCGGCCGCCATTTGTGTCCCTGCTGTAGCCGTGATAGGGTACATAAATATTTTAGTAAGTATCTACGTAGCCTATCATGGCAAAAGACAGGGACGCAAATGGCATCCCCTATGCAGGACGCCATTTGCATCCGCAGCAGCCCGGCAGTGGATGGGCCCCTCGCTGCAGATTGGCCTGGCCGGCGGCTCCTCAGACTGGCCACGGAGCGAAGCCGGCCGGACAAGATTCCGGGGGGGGGAGGACTGGATCGCCTCCCCCTCAAGGATTCCGGGAGGAGGACTGGATCACCTCCCTCCCCCCTGCAGAACCCAGCGGAGCCAGGTAAGTGGGGTTCCGTACACCCCTACTCAAGAGATAAGAGGCCGATGTATTATATATACCCTATTGCTCTAATAAATCAAGGATTAATCTGTTTTCCTATTTCTAGTGTTGCCTCCATTAATGCAGACCTTCTACTAACAGTTATTCACTGGAGAGGCTGCAGCTAAGACTGACTGCAGCATCCAATCATATGAAGCAAGATGCTTTAATCCCCCTTCCCCAACAGTAATTGTTGGTTATTTAATGAAAAATGTATAATTTCATCAATGGCCCCATTTAAAGAGCATGTTGTGGCTTATTTTTGCAACTTTGAGCAATGTGCAGATGGCTTTTCCATTATTTTTTAAAAAATGGAAGTGTTTGTTACTAGGTAGTCCCCTAATTACAATCCATTCCAAGGCCTGTATTTAGAACTCATAAAGTTTGCTCTCATTGGATTTCTCTCTCTAGCATGAACTGAAACTGCACCATAACAAGGTAGAAGTGAGACAGTTTAGGGAATAATTTCCTCATGTCCCATATGTCCCACAACGTCTACCGAATTTAGACAAAGCCAGTGGGAAATTTCATTGGTCAGGTAATTTACAGTGAAAATGGTGAATGAATGGAGAATTGCTTGCCTGACCTATGTTTGCAGTTGAGTGATGACCATTGATTGGCTGTAGTTGATTTGATGAAGATCACTTCTCAGTTCCTATCTGTCCATAGACCACATAAACACACAACAAAGAAATCTGATGCAGAGCATGGCTGGAAGGCACCTGATATAGCAGTGTTACTGAAGTTAAGCAGAAATGGTGTGCTGGATTTGGTTTTGGAAGAATAATGAGCAGCCAGGTGTGAATTTACACGGAGTCATATGCAATGCATAATAGCATAACTATACTGATTTCCTACAGCAGTTGGCAATTTTTATGATTTTAGAGTTGGCTCTTATAGCTGTATCCACATACACTGGAGGCCATACTTTTTGCTGCTGACAATGTACAGTAGTTGTTTTTCACAGAGGCTGTGTGGTTTGTACATTCTAGCTGATAAGGATGTTCTTCCTATGCTGTGAGAAACTGTCTTTCTTGCCAAAAATGAGAAGCTCCCCCTTTTCTCCTTCTGGGTGAAGGGAGGGGTGTATGTGTGTGTCTTCTGACAGTCTGAACTAGATGATACCAGCTCTATAAAATCCTGAACAGATTGGCCTGCTACCTGTTTTCGCCTAAGAGGGGGAAGGCATGCCACCTGCTCAGGTAACCAGCCCTGGGACCATACCCTTTACTTTTTTGGGAACTGGAGTGACTGCACTGAAAATTGGAGGGCTGTGTGTAAGCTTTCTTTGCTTTTTAATATCTGCATCCATTTTCCATCAATAAACTATCATTCTTTCGCACGAGTTGACTTCAGTCATATTGGAACCTTTGAATCTGTTTAATGTGTGGGCCCTGGCTGGACCAGGCCCCAGATTTAAAACAAATGGGTCTGGTCAAAACCTGGAGACTGCCTAGGAGGTCCCAGAGAAAGGGTGGGATATTGGTGAAATTAACAAAGTGTATTATTCATTCTCTGGTGACAAGATCAATAAGTACAACTTTTTCCTGCTGAGATTTTTTATAACATTTGTAATTATTAACCTCCAATTAATGTGGACTAGAGGAGAATTTTACTTACTTAGCTCTGGTGCTGTTGAGTGGTAGATGTATCCCCTCTGAAACACATTTACTTAGAAGTGAATCCCATTTCTGTTAATGGAAGTCACTTTCAAGTTATCTGTGCTTAGGATTGCAGCCTCGGGCTTTGGCTTATTCTGCAGTTTAAAAAAAAGAGTGGAACAGAAAAGAATTGTTAGAAATAAATACAAGAGTCACAGAAAGGAAGAAGGAAGCCCAGAGAGAAACATTTCTAAACAATCAAACTATATCAGAAATAAAAAGTGGAGCAAGACTAGAGGGAAAAAATAAGAAATATAGCCAAAGGCAAACTGAGGGGGGAGGGGGGAGTATGGTGACAGTGGAAAAGAACTTCAGAATGTGAAAATGTGTTAAGAAATGCTACATACTGAAAAATATGGGGGAAATGTGGACTGTTTATGATTAATAATTGTTAATGTAATTTTGGAGACATTTTCGGTGTCAGTGTGAAGTGGTCAGTGATTTATTGTGAGGGTCTTCCCTTCTCTTCTTCTGAAAAATATGAGTCAGGCAGGAGAGCCAACACTGCAAAGAGGGGCAGGAAAGGAGCAACTACCCCTGCAAAGCTCATCCAGTTCAGCCAAGAAATAAAAATCTTGCCAGCCGTTCCCTTTTTTAAAAAAATCAATCAAAATATAAAGGCACATAGCACAAAAAAAAACCCTGCACCTATTTTTCTGGCATTTGGCAGGTGGAACCCCATCTCCCCAAGGAGCTATTATGCCTACAAATTCTAATAAAGAGAAAAAAAAATAAAATTTTAAAGCCTTTTTTAAACTTTATTTCCCATGATACTCAATGGGAAGCAAGAGGTTGTTTATCCGAACCTCGACTCAGGTTTGGTACTGAGTTGAAGCAGACAAACTCTGAATTGGTCTGAGCCATTTTTGAAAGCACTGAATTGGAGTCCTAGTTGAAGCTGTGGGTTAGTGCAAAGGTCTACTGTGTATACCTGAAACTCTTGATAACCATGCATCTGATGAAGTGGATTAGAGTCCATTTTTCTTATGCCAAAATAAAATTGTTTAAGGTGCCATAAGACTCTTAATTTAATCAGTTAATTAAATTATCAAAATATAAGCAACTGGTGCATGTGGACACCAGTTGTTTTTATGTGACCATTTCCCATTTTGCATGATGAATGAGACCTTTGCTTGCTTTGGGATGGTATATGTTTGCCCTAAAGCCTCCTCCAAGACTTGAGATTCCAGAAACTACAGGCAGCTGGTTGGGCTACTGTGTAAACAGAATGCTGGATGAGATAGGCCCTTGGTCTGATCCAACATGGCCCTTCTTATGGCTTGTTTTCTGTGAACACCATGCAACAGAATGGGACTTTCCCACTGCCCTGTTTTATCTGTAATCCGCTCTTGCTGTGTCTCCTCATGAGAGTAGGAAAATCTGCTCATGAGAGTAAGGGGAACCTCTGAAACATAATGGCATGTCGCAAAGGGGGCGTGCAGCAAAAAGAAAGAATTGCCAAAAATGGGCATCTCCCATCACCCACCCCGTAACAAGGGAAAATGACTTTCACTCGTGCAATACTCCCTCTGGCTCCAGTCTAATTGTTTATGGTGTGCTATAATATTTTCCATTCATACTTTATATGTATTTTTTATAAATGCATATTTTTCTTTGTCTTTTAATATTTATTTTTTGTATTTAGAAATTAAAAATTTAGAATGCAGCCTTGGGACAAAGGATCTGTCTGGTGGATATAGTGAGTGGGAAAACTGCAGGCCAGGATTCAAGCCCAATGGTGCTTGACAAAGAATATGTATTCAATACGGCACTAATTAAAACCCTGAATATGAAAAGGACAACTTCATTCAACACTGGAATGCTAGCCCTGCAATACCAGTTTAAGTCTGCATTTAAATTCATGTAAATTGAAGTTAAAAAGAAAAATCACACAATTTGTTTCCATTCTAGTTTCTACCAGGCTACTTTCCCATGTGTGTGTGTGTGTGGGGGGGGGGGGGTTGTTGTTAATGGATCTGTTTCAAGACATTGTTGGCTGCTCCTCAGCATGTGTACAGGCCGATCCTGTGCAGAGTTACTTGGAAGTAAAACCTCAACATGTTCAGTTGGGGTTATCTCCAGATAAGTCTGCATAACATTACAGCCTTAATAACTAGAACTACTTGATCTAGCTGCTTATGCATGAGAGTCTTTAGCATCTGTAATGCTGAATGACCATCACAAATAATAATCAGAGATTAATTTTGTGTGCAATAGATGGAGACAGTAAAATAAAACCAAACGGATCTGAAACAGAATATTGGACACAGGGAGAGAACCCAGCTGCTTTAGCTTCAGATGTGGGAATCACTTGGGTGCCCCTCTTTGCATCTTGCTAATATGTAGCAGGAAAGAGAGTTCTCATAGTATTTCAAAGGGAAATGTAACAAGCTGAGATTGCTCTCTCTCTCTCCCCTCATACTTTGGAGAAAGAAGCAACCCAGCAGTGCCTGGGCAATTCCCAGCCAGCAATAGAAAGGGTTTTGAAGTATTGACACAGAGTACATCCACAGGATGCCACTGACTCAGCTCACTGAGTCCCCAGAAACCTAAATCTGGCTTTGCATGTATTATACAAGGGGTTTACTGTTAACTAGGAAATGCTCTAATAACCGAGAGCCGCTGCACTTTATTACATAGACAAAGCACTTTGCCTGAAAAGCTACAGAAATGAAGGAAAGCTACGATGTTAAGGCAAAAGAGTTCTTACAAGGGATGTACAATAATTTTGTTTCTCTTTGCAAGTTCCTGAATTTGTGATTACGTTCAAAAAATGTGTATTTTTTTTTTTAAAAAAAAATGCACTTTAAAATGTGCATTAAAAATAAGCATTTTCACGCTTTAGTCAATAGGGGGAAGTGCATACTTCTGAAAAATATGCACAGTCAGAAATACAAACTTTTCCCATTCAAAATGTGCATTTTTCCTGTTCAAATGAGCTGAAAACCAGGTAGAAAACCAAAAAGGGAGTGAGCCGAAATGAACTTCAAAGTGACTTTCAGATAATTTAGGTGAGCTCAAAAATCACTGCTTCTCCTATCCGTACTGTCCACTGGGAAAGCTAACCAGCACAATTATCTGAAGGATATTTATTTATGATCGATTTATTCCAGAGTTGTTTATAAAAATGGATGACTATCTGACTGACAAAAGCCTTTTCCTTTTCTCCCTTTCATTGAGGATAGTACGCATAGGCAGATTTGGTCATTCCAGTGGTTCCAAACTTCCGAAGCAAACCTGCTTACAAAGCCCATACAAGACATCTTGGGACCTGAAACAGAAAAGCGAACACACCATTACACATATATTGTATTTTTTGTCATAAAAATACAATAATAAACAACTGACCATTTGTCAGCTTTGAAAGGTACCCCAAAACTGTCACTTTCGTTTCAACATTCACTTCACTCTGCCTTGAGGTAAAACTATCCCTTCCTGTTGCTTTCATTTTGGCTTAATGTGAACCAGAAGAACTCATAATCGCATCAGTCAAAAGGACTAAGAATCATCTTCTCAGGTCATTCTCAGAGGAACCAAGTGGCTGAGTCATGGATGTCCTAGCCCTGGGATATGGGGCCTCTTTCAGCCTGATGGCCAGATTTCATTTCAGAGAAGCTCTCGTGGGCCACAATCCAGTGGTGGGCAGGGCTGGAAGACAAAAGGGGCAGGGCCAAGGAACCCAAAATACCAGCTTAACACTCTTAACTGCCAGTAACTAAGTCTTAGGGAGGCATTTCAACCTTTTAGAAAAATGCAGAAAAGCCAGGAAATCACCAAATGATCAGTAGTTGGGGGCCAGAGGAAGGCGGCATGGCCAACTGGAAAGCCCAGAGGGCTGGATTGGGACCCCCAGAGGGCTGGGTTTTGCCCTCAAGCCTCAGGTTCTGCACCCCTGTTCTAGCACCTGTTCTGAGGCTTTTCAGGCTCAGCCATGCATACTTCCAGTCAGGTGAGGTGGGTCGTAGGACTGCAGTAGGGTCAATTGCCATGCAGCGTCCGACAGGGACCCTTGATCCTTTTGTGAGAATATGAATCTAAATATAGGAAGGCTAGCTGGAAAAGATATTGCGGAATTCAGTCAAGAACATGCAAGGGCTTTAATCAATGGAGGAAAATGGTGGCTCAAGGTAGGCGCAATCTCAAAAATGTGTCCAGGAAAAACAGGGTCAGCCCAAGACATTTTGCTTCTTGAAGCGAAGCTGCAAATGGCACCCCCACCCACCACCTAAATCAAGGTGCCTCATATTCAAAGCCCACCAATATATCCTGTCACATGAGGCAGAAAATCTCACAAGCGCCTCTCTCTATCCCTACAAGTAAAATAAAAAAAATATATATAATGCCAAATTAAATGCCAAGCAATTTGCCTCCCTTTCATGACATACAAAATCTGCTGCCTGAGGCGGCCACCTAATTTGGCATAATGGTAGGGCCAGCCCTGAGGAAGAAGCAGGATCAGTGTGCCATTTACCTAGCATGAGATGAGCAATGGGAAGAAGAGATGCCAAGATTGCCTCAGCAAAGGCTGATTGACATTTCTTTCAAGCCGCAAGTTCATTGGGCCATCCACTGCTGCCTTTTTCTCCTCACAAATTCCCTTAATTTGAGAGCAGGCTTTATCCATAGTGCTAAAGTTAAGGGGACTAGGTGTCCTACTTTACAGTGGACAGTCCTCTGTTTGAAGGCATCATCTATTTGATGGGCTGCCCAGTTCCAGATTGGTTTAAAGTCAAAGAATCATAAGAAGGAAGAGGAAGGGCCTTGAAGCTGTCCGTCAAGAGTTAGCACCTGTACAGCAGACAGAGCAGGCACACAGGTCCCCTGGTCCCAGTCTTCCTCACTATGATTATTGTATTTCTATTTAAATTATAGCAATACTTTCTAATCTTGCAGTTCCACGTCTAAATTAGCATATGCAAATGTTATGAAAATCAGCGTCCCCTTTGGTCCTCTTTTTTGGTGACGCATTTCCTCTCTTTTTTTGGCAATGTGGAAGTTGCCACTCTAGGTGCAGTGTTCTAACCTGCTTTTGAATCCCTTCTTGGCTCCTCCTATGTAAATCAATCTAGAGCTGCTTGGGTTAGAAAAGAATGCCAAGGACCAGGCGGGTCTTTTGGCATGGCTCAGGATGTGTCTGTCACATGAAGAGGTGTTCAGTGTCACCTCCAAGTTTCCATGCTCCGCTTCGAATGGAAGGTAGATGTATTTTTATCCTTCATATGTTATATCAAACTACTCTGAAGGCAGCAACAGCTGTTCATGTGTCTTATTCTGAGGAAGGGAAAGTGCTCAAGAGTACTTTATTTCATTTACAGGGACAGTAAGTACACCAGCAGCTGTGAGCCAACTGTGCCATCAGGATATTCACTTTCAAGGTTCGACATCATAAAACCGTCACAAAATGTGAAAAACCACAGTCAGACCCCTTTCTCTGTCAAAGTCACTGATAGTAAGCAAGATTTAAAAGTGCCATTGCGACCAAATTAGTCCAAGAGGCTTTCCTAAGGCTCACCATGCAAACACAAATAATGCAAGAGGCGTACGTTGCCACCTCGTTTATATGAATGGTGGCAGCAAGGCAGGGAAAGTTCCAAAACAAACAATAATCTGGTTTCCAGATGAGAGTTCTATTTACATAGGATTACATTATGGTTTTCTATTTAAGGCAGCCTTCCCCAACCTGGTACCCTCCAGATGTTTTGGACTGCAACCCCAGCATTCAAGACCATTGGCCATGCTGGCTGAGGCTGGTGGGAGTTGAAATTCCAAACATCTGGAGGACACGGGGTTGGGGAAGTTTGGTGTAAGGTATAGGACAATAATCGTACCTCCAAATGAAAGCTACTGTTGTGCATTCCTGGTTTCCTGGAAGAAGTTTCCTGGGGCAGTGCTAACTAGGTTAGGTTTGCTTGGATGAGAGAGCAGACCGCAGACTTGAGGTGTTTTGTAATACATGTTTTATTTACAAATATGTAAAGGCCACAGATCTGCTACCACATTCCAAATCCCCAGGAACCCTGGACCTCAAGGTGCTTCCAGTGAGTCTTCAGTCACCTCTCTCTCTCTCTCTCTCTCTCTCTCTCTTTCCCCTGACAAACTGAAATGCTGCTATTTCTCCACACACGTACCTTTCATCAGCCCTTTGCTGTAGCTGCACGGGGGCAGGGGGTATCTTTTCTTTCTAAGCTCTGTTGGCTTTCTCATTCAAACCTCCAGAGAGAAGATCAACTATCTCTCAGCCATTAGCTCCTATCAGTCAACCATTATGGGCTACTGACCAAACAAGTATAGTTCAGGCCAGAAGCTGTAACTACATCCTAGAATTAAAAGGTGCACTTGGAAAAATGGCTGCCCTGGAATATTAAGCCAAAGTCAAGATAAGTCTCTTCCTAACTGGCAGACAAAAGATACCTGAGACCAACTCATCTGAGAGGCAAGTGCCATGTTAGGACCTTTCCCAGACCTTTAGAGCTTTTCTACTTGAGGCTGTATCTACTTTCAGTTTCGTTGCAGAACTGAGATCTGAGCACTACATGAAAAGCATTTCCTTTCCTGCTTTTCTGCTACATAACCTCAAGGTGGCACTGTGGTAAAGCAGAATAGTGCAACTGCACAAGTGGAAAAAGCATCTTCTTTCGCTTTCATAAATAATACTGTATTTCCCCTTTTCTAAAAAAAATAACTCACTGAAAGTGCTGTTTAAAAACAGAAGGGAAACTGGAGGGTCATGCCAACATCTAACGAACCTGTATGAGTAGGGAATGACAAGCACAGATTTGTATAATCCTTTTTAAAAGCCATCTAAGTTAGTGGCCATCTCTATATCTTGCGACATTGAATTCCATATAGGGATGCCTTCCAGGGATAATTGTGTGAATTCATTGGTTCTGACCAGTTTATGTGGTGACTTCCATGTCATCAGAATATGGAAAATGTCCCTCTGAAAATCATCCCAAGTTGTCACAGATGGATAACCATGATCTCCTGGCTCACAGTATGGAATATTAGATAAAGTGGTAAGACTTAAGATTGGGGAAATCTGGGTCCAAATCAACACTTGACTGTAGACCTTATGGGAACTTTGGCCCAGTCAAAATTTTGTCATGCCAGTATACTTCGCAGAGTTGTTGTGAGGGTAAAGTGGGTGGGATAGTTTTTGCAAATGCTACATAGACTTTCCCTTATTTTGGAATTCCCATTCAGTAACGCTAGTATAAATGTATCAATTAGTGCAGTGGCAAAAACAAAACAAAAACCCAGCCCAGTTTCAACCATTTTCTTTCCATTTGATAGAAAAGAAATTAGTTCAGAAAAAATGTTCAAAAGAGAAGACAATTTCGGAGAAATTCTTTTGGGGTTTGGAGTTCATGTTCTTACCTTACATATGAGGTGGCGGAGAGGTGTGCGCAAGTTACCTGCTTTTCTTTGTACGACCATCTCTCTGGCAGCAGGCAGCCTCCCTGGCTTCCTGCACATCAGTTATAGCCCAGGGTAGTGAATAGCAAAGTTCCACGTTGTTTTCTGGAAAGTTTGGTAAATTCATGTTTTCAAATCCAATTGCAGAATTGGCTCTGAAATAGAAAATATTAATTAATTCAAAGGTCTGTACTTAAATAAATATTCTGAGCTACATTTAAGATCAACAACAATAGAGTGGAACAAGAGTAGGAACAAAATACCCTTTCCTGTTAGCCTAAGTGGCTGAATAACTGAGTCCACAAAATGAAGGCTTGGGAAAGCAAACTTTACTTGGTCCTAAAAGACACACAAAATGCTGAATAGAAGTGAATTTTTATATACAAGAAACCCTGGTTGAGAAACAAACTTCTTTGCCTCAACCTGGCTGTTAAGCATTCCCCTGCCCTCATGACCCCTGTTTGCAGCCATAGATCCCTGCATGTACCCAGGGCAGTTAATTAGTTCTACACCCTAAATGACCCCTGCTATTACATCTTTAAAACTTGATCAACAAATTAACCCTTAGGCGCACCTTTTTCTTGGCGTGATCTCCTGCCAACACTTCTCCTACACTGGGCTGTGTCAAAGTTCTGCGGACACTTTTCCATGTGAACTCTGACTTCCCCCAGCATACGGATGCCGATTAAACCAATCAGCGCCTGTGATGCCGGGCCAGTGCTGTTCTGCATGGCGTGGGTCTGACGGTTTTGCTGACTGCGGTTGCAACAGGAAACAGACTTTGCATATTATATCACTTTGGGGGTGGTGTTGGGGGTGGTTTTATTTCACATGCAGTGTTTTGCTGCTTTCAACTTTGGGGTATGAGGGGGGAAGGCTGTAATCATATGGCCTTCTGCAGATGCTGTATTTGCATTTCTATTAATCTGGAGCCTCCTGGAGATGCTTGAGCACAGGGCACAGCATGCCTTGTGTTTCAGCTTGTGAGAATCTATACCGCTGCTTAATAAGTTAATACATATGTATGGCCTCCTTCAGACTAGGAGGCAGAAGCAGAAGGAAGTGTTGTTTGTGTAGAGGCTGCATGGCTGTACACAAATGCATTCTGACCGAAAGGAGCAAGTTGTGAATCACAGGACCCGGAACCTTGATGCTCAGCCATGCCAATCCAGGTAGGGGTCCTACCCCTTCCACAGTTCAGTAGCCATCAGGTTCGTGCTTCCCCATCACTCCAAAGCTCTGATAAAAGGAACAGCCTCCGTGAGTCTTTATGTATTTCTTTTCAGCCATTTATTTATTTACTTCCAATATTTGTACCCTACCTTTCTGTCACAGTAACTAAGATGGCTAAAAGTAATTGACTGAAAATGGTCAAGCCAGCGAATAAAACAATAATCCAAAAACACATCATTAAAAATATTATTTTATTTTGTGTCAACTTGATTTAACACCCCTTTTGTTGTTGTTCCTATTTATTGTTTACTGAAAGGTTTTTTGCGGGGGGGTTTAACAGTTGAAGAGCCCCCTCCCTCCACTCCTTCCCAGTTACACAGTTGACCACACAAGACAGATAACAGTAAGTGTGCATTTTCCATGTTTCCCTCCCACTGCCATCTTCCCTTCAGGTCACTAGTATGTGTTAAGTTCTGAGTCTTACATACTAACCCTTTTACAATTATTACATTAATATCTGCTAATTTGTCTATTATGGTATTATATTAAGAGAGAGAGAGAGAGAACAAAAGAATGTGGGGAAGGGAAAAGGGGGATTTAAAAAGAAAGGAAATGACAATGATAAAAAATAAAACCGAGCACGGTGTAGATAATGTAGATGGCTGGGCAGTGCAAGGGGAAGAACATGTCCTCTAATCCTCAGTCCACATCGAGTTCTAAAAACATTGATTTTCCTTCCCTCTTTTTATGTAAATAATTTGTTCATGAGCTGCAAGCTCCAAGAGGTCTTTCATACATCGATCCACATCAGAGGACCTGGTGACTTTCCACCTCTGCAGTATGATTAATTTGGCATTGACTGTGGGCCTATAGACCTGGGCTCTCTTTTCTTCAGATGTGCCCCATTTTAAAGGTATATGTCCTATGATAGTCTGGAGAAACTGAACAGAATAAGATTTGTTTAAGGTCATATTGATTCTTATTATTACTTATATAATGACACAGTCCCAGAGAAGGTAGGAGAGATTAGCATATGGTGCTTTACATCGCCAGCAGTCTGCATCTGTTTGGATGCTTAAGTGGAAAAAAGTTTGGGGTTGCAATGAAGTGTGAGGAATATTTGTTGTTGGATGAGCCTGAGACAGAGATCTAAGGTGGAAGTCTTTATAGGTGCAAGAGTGGCTTTAAATTAATCTTTAAAACAACAACAACAATGCAATGATCCAGTTCGCCAGAACTGAAGAGCAGCAGCAGCAATGTTTGATTTAAGAGACTGCAACCAAGAAAGCCCAGCAAAACAGAACTGTCTTTACTGCCTCCGAAAAGGGAGAAGTGGCAGTAAAGTGGCATATCTTCTTGGCCCTTATAATTTCCCTTATAATTCTTACAGCCCAGCCCTACGCAGGTTTACTCAGAGAAGGAAATCATGTGAGATCACTGGCATTGACTCCTGTGTCTGCATACTTAGGACTGCTGGCTTCTAAAGCATTTGTTTGGAGAATCAAAATATATGTTCATTATTCTTCTACAGTCAAAAGAGCCAGAAGGTTACGTTAATAGAAAAAGTACACCAAACATGCAGAAATGTACATGGCCAATTCAAATGTCCCAGAATATTCTATACCTTTCCATCTTTCAGTCTGAGAACCTGTTTTTTGTCATCTGTCACTTATAATGAATGGGTGGGATGTCAGTCAATGGACTGGTAAACCTTTGTCAATAGACCCAACAGTCACCTGACTGCCTGTTCTTTGATCATGGTTTTAACTTTCTTTGGAACTCCCTGCTCCAGAGGTTGGGCAAGTGCCAACACTGTATTGCTTCCTGCACCTCCTGAAAACAGTTCTGTTCCAGGAAGCATTCCTTGAATGCCCAGCCTCTCTTTTTATTGGCATTCTGTTTTTAATCATTTCAATACAGTGTTTTAACTTTTTAAGTCTTTTACTACTGTACCTCGCACGTTCACCACTCCAGAATCTGTTTTAGATGGGGAGCAGTATACAATTCTTGTAAATAAATAAAATAAATAAATATTGTCAAATATTTCATGAAGCCAAGAACACCATTGTGGCAGTTTATGCTTTTGTATTGCATCATAGAGTCATAGGAATGGCAGGAGAGAGAGAGCCCATCTCCCCAATCCTGCAGGAGTCAGAGTCACACATGTCATGAATACATCCCTCATTTAGTAGCAGACACACCCTGCCCTGCAAACTATAGACATTGTTATGCCCTCTCCTCTCCCATATGGCCTAGCTTCTGATGCAAACTTCAGCAACTCATGCAAACTTCAATGACCTTGTTCACACAATCACCATGGATTAAATAAACCATGTGGCTTATTTAAGCTGCAGCGTGGACGGGTGCCATTTGCTTAATCACCTGCCAGGCGCAGCATGTTGTGTCATCTCAACCTAGGCAGCATAGCTTTTGGGAAGGGGAATTATAGAATCATAGAACAGTAGGGTTGGAAGGGGCCAATAAGACCATTGAATACAACCCCCAGCTCAAAGTGATTATCCATCCAAAAATGGCTGGAAAAGTGTATCAGCTAGTAGTTCCCTCTGGGGCAGTTGTATCACTGCTGGAACATTATCATGATCAGTCAGGACAATGGAGTATGGAAAAAACAGAATCATAGAATAATAGGGTTGGAAGGGGCCTATAAGACTATCGAGCTTATAACTCCCTGCTCAATGCAGGAATCCAAGTCAGAGCATCCCTGACAGATGGCTGTCCAGCCTCGTCTTGAATGCCTCCAGTGTGGGAGAGCCCACCACCTCCCTAGGTAATTGGTTCCATTGTTGTATTGCTCTAACAGCCAGGAAGATTTTCCTGATGTTCAGCCGGAATCTGGCTTCCTGTAACTTGAGCCCATTATTCCGTGTCCTGCACTCCGGGATGACCGAGAAGACATCCTGCCTTCCTCTCTGTGACAACCTTTCAAGTACTTGAAAACACTATCATATCTCCCCTCAGTCTTCTCTTCTCAAGGCTAAACATGCCCAGTTCTTTCAGTCTCTCCTATAGGGCTTTGTTTCCAGTCCCCTGATCATCTTGGTTGCCCTCCTCTGAACCCTCTCCAGCATCCTTCTTAAAGAGTGGTTCCCAGAACTGGACACAATACTCCAGATGAGGCCTAACCAGTGCTGAGTAGAGGGGAACTAGTACTTCCCGGGATTTGGAAGCTATGCTTCTATGAATGCAGCCCCAAATAGCATTGGCCTTTTTTGCAGCCACATCACATTGCTGGCTCATATTCAGCTTGTGATCTACAACAATTCCAAGATCCTTCTCGCTTGTAGTGGTGTTGAGCCATGTAACCCCCATCTTGTAACTGTGCATTTGGTTTCTTTTTCCTAGGTGCAGCATTTATCCCTATTAAATGTCATTCCAGTCTATCAAGATCACTTTGAATTTTGTTTCTGTCTTCCAAGGTATTAGCTATCCCACCCAATTTTGTGTCATCCTGTGGCCTTCCTGATTTTTGTAGCCTTCCTAACGCCATCCCTGCAATTCTGTGCTACCTGCCTGTACTCTTCCTTTGTTGCTTGGCCTGCTCTCTGCTTCGTATATGTGTGCTTTTTTGTTTTCAGGTAATCTCTAAGCTTTTTGTGAAGCCACATTAGCTTCTTCTGTTGTCTTCCACCTTTTTTTCTTGTTGGAATTGTTTGTAATTGTGCCTTGAGAATTTCCCTTTTTAAAAACTCCTACCTATAGATTCCTTTTCTCGTTAGAGTCACTTGCTATGGGACCTTGCTTATCATTGTTCTGAGTTTATTAAAATTGGTTTTCCTAAAATCCAGGGTACGCGTTTGGCAACACTCGGCTTTTGCTTCCTTTAGAACCAAGAACTCAAGGATAACATGGTTGCTTTCCCCAGAGTTCCTGTAACTGCTACTTTACCCACTGAGTCATCTCTGTTGGTTAGGATCAAGTCAAGGACAGCCAATCCTCTAGTTCCTTCCTCTACTTTCTGTAGGAAGAAGTTATCTGCCACACAAGTCAGGAATTTCCTAGAGGGGCCACATTTTGCAGAAAAAATTTGTCTCCCAACAAATATCGGGGAAATTGAAGTCCCCCATTACTACTACATCATGCTTCCTTGAAACACTGGAGATTTGCTTTTCAAAAGTTTCATCCTCGTCTTTAGTAGTAGACTCCGACCACCAGGTTCCTTTTATTCTTTGCTCCATTTATTTTAACCCAGATGCACTTGATGGGGCTACCAAGCTCATCCTCCTGTATTTCTGTGCAGAGATATGAATTTTTCACATATAGCACAACTGCACCTCCCTTTCTGTTCCTTCTGTTCTTTTTCAAAAAGTTATATCCTTCAATTGCTGTATTCCAGTCATGAGAGTCATCCCACCAAGTCTCAGTTATACATATCAAGTCATAATTTCCCTTCTGTATTAAGAGTTCAAGTTCATTCTGTTTGTTTCCCATACTCTGGGCATTAGTATATAGACCTTGAAGACCATGTGCTTCATAGTCTGGCTTTCTTCCTGCATGTTTGTGAAGACTATTATTGGGCACTATTATAGCTGTTCTGTCCATTGCAGTGCATGACCCTTTGTCCATTGTTACCCCCAACTTTATGTCTCCCTTCCCCGTAGGATTCAGTTTAAAGCCCTCCTGATAAAGTTCTTCATGCTGTGGCCAAACACATTCTTCCCAGCCTTTGTGAGGTGCAACCTGTCCCTTGCCAATAGTGAAGTATAGCCCGTGGTCCCAGAATCCAAATCTCTCTCGTCGGCACCGCATTCATAGCCAGTAATTCACCCAGGGTATTTTTCTTTCCCTTTCTATCCCTCTTCTAACTACTGGAAGGATGGATGAGAAAACTATCTGGGCCCCAAAGTTCTTGAGTTTCCTTCCCAAAGCTTCAAAGTCTGACATGATTTCTTCATAGTTCCGCTTGGCAGTATCATTTGTTCCCACATGGGTGAGAAGAAAGGGATACCTGTCAGTGGGCTCTATGAGTGCAGGCAACCCTTCAGTCACATCTCTAACTGAGTGCAGGCCTCCACATCATCTGGTACAGTGTCGGGAGCAGACACCTATGCATCATCTGGTATGGTGTCGGGTGAAGAAGCCTCTGCATCATCTGGTACAGTGTTGGGAGAAGACGCCTCCACATCACCTAGTATGGTGTTCTTGTCTCTGGGAGGGACTGAATTTGCAAACATTTAGTACTTGGCTGAGGAACTTGTAGCCTGTGAGCCACATGCAGCCTTTGGCTTAATTTCATGTGGCCCACAAAGATGGGATAGCAGAGAGAGAGAGAGAGAGCAAGAGAGAGAGAGAGAGCTAAATGGTCCTACAATCCTGCAAACTCCACCCACTTTGGCTGTACCTCCACCCGTTATCACCATTACCATGGGACAGTGGTCTTTCATAGGAAAATGTTTCCCCTCTCCTATTCTAGAGGATTAACTGTTTTAGTTAGCATACCTTGGGCTCAACCCTATGCATGTGTAGATGGGGGGGGGGGAGTCCTACAACTGGCTGGAGAATGCTGGGAGTTGTAGGCTTTTTTTCCTGTCTAAACATGTATAGAGTTGCATCCTGAGAGCACAATCCTATCAAGAAGATAGGGGGCCACCTCCGAACTTGGAGGCTACTGCCTAGCCTAAGCAAGACAGGAGAGGCACGGCGGGGATTGTTCCCTCCATGGCTCTCCTGCCTTGCTATTTTTCGCTAGACAGCCGTTTTCAGCTGTCTAGCGGCGGCGGCGGGGGGGGGGGGGAACCAGGACAGGAAGCTGCCGTACGACAGTGGATGTGTCGTACGCACAGCTCTGCTCTCCCCGCCCCAGAACGCCCCCGAGCCCTGCCCCTTTTCAGTCGCTCCATGCTCATCTTCTGAGCGCGGAGGACAGGGCTTCTGTGCATGGGCTCTGAGGTCAGTTCCCGGAAATGAGCATATCCTATGGCCCTCTAGACAGTGTCTAGTGGCCATAGGATTCCTCCCTAAGTCACTGTTCTAATAAAGACTTGATAATTATTTTACCAAGTTTTGTTGACCACTGCTTACCCTAAACGAAATGACAAAATATACCAACCCCTTTAAATAAAAATTTTAAAACCTCAGTTACACAACAAAGCTGCAAGTTTCAGCGCTAGTTGTTGCGTTTAGAGTTGCTTAAAGCTATCTTCCTTTCCCACTTTTTACTAATGGCACAAACCAGTTTTATTAATTTACAGTAAATCCATTTAACACCAGTGAAATAGGCCAGAAATGTATAATGAGTACCATTTAACAACTTACAGTGGCAGGAGGACTAATCATGTTCCATTTAGGAGGGCCTGTTTCATTCTTATAGAATACGCCAGTAGAGTAAATGCTACATTCTTATGTTACAACAGAGAGGAATACATTTCCTAGGCATCTTACTAGCCAGTAACAAAGAAATGAACAAGCTTAATAATCTTCAATTTGGTTCTTTTTCTCGGCACATAATGATACATACACTGTGAGATCTATGTCCAAAGTACATGAAGAAGCAACCACAAGTACTGAAAATTTAATTAAAAGTCAGAAAGCCATTGCAATGAAGACTCAGCAGAAAGCCATTTATTTTTAAAATCTAATATATTCTTCATGACCAAAGGCTACAGCACACGCTGACTTACACATTTAGCTGTAACTGATTTAAGGTACTTGGTGGGGGGTTTTGCGCACAGGGTGGTGCTCAATTTGCAATGGAGTAAATTGGCAGAAATTTAATTTGGTGGATTTTTTTAACTCTGCAAAAGAGAGAGAGAGAGAGAGAGAGAGAAAAGAATCCTCATTAAAACCTCACGATGGGCTGTTCGCTTTTTTCATCATTAACTAGCCTAACTGCAGGTAAAAAGATACAATTATGGATTTATATAAATCCTATTGTCAATTTACAGCTCAAAGACTGGCGAGTTACCTCATTTTAAATAGGTTATTTTTTTCCCCTTAACCTTTCTTTGTTTTAATGAGGATTCAGTTTGTCAGTGTCTCAGATTCTGTTTGCAGGAAAGTTTCTCACAAATTGCTAGGGTTTGGTGGGACTAAGGATGAAAGAACATCTTATGTTAAATTTCATGCTCAAGTGATAAAGGAGAGCTGGAGATTCAGCACTGGAATTGAACATTTCCACATCAGATGTTCTGCTTGTGTTCCATGTGCCAAGTTGTGCAGTACATTATAACTGTGGTTTTCATCCAATAGGAGTTTCTTTGCCTAGTGGCTTCCTCCTTCCTTCCACCAATGTGCTCCCTCTTGTTTTAGAGGAACCTATCAAGCCCTTGGTTTTGATCTTTTCATCCTAACAGGAGCAACATGGATCTATTGCAGAAACCATACATGTGTCACAGACAGAAAATGGCCACGCCTTGTCAAGTGTTCCACATGTGAAACTTCTGTTTACATTGCGTGTAAGTACATGTGGAACATTTGACAAGGCGTGGCCATTTTCTGTCTGTGACACATGTATGGTTTCTACGATAGATCCATGTTGCTCCTGTTAGGATGAAAAGAGCAAAACCAAGGGCTTGATAGGTTCCTCTAAAACAAGAGGGAGCACATTGGTGGGAGGAAGAAGGAAGTCACTAGGCAAAGAAACTCCTATGGTTATGAATAACCATAGGAGTTATTCACCACTTATGAATAAATGGTGAACTACAGCTTTGATCATGGCTGTTCTGGGGTTCTGAAAGAAAAATGGAACAGAAAACATGATGACATTATCCCAACCATCCCACAACCATCCCACAACTACTGAGGTACATTATTATATTGGGGTTTTTTTATGAAGAAATTGTATTTTATTTTGAAACAAGGTTAACCATTATTGACAAAACCATTAGAGCTTATTCAAACAAGCAGTAAGGATAGTCCACAATATGTGGATCAAACATAGGTTATCCATGTGCAGGGGGCACTGTAGAGTAGCCACGCACAGAGACCAAGGTACCCATGCCACACTGCTCCAGCACCTGGGTCCCTTCCCCTTAAAAAAAACAATAATAATCCATTGCCCAACTTGGACAGCTTGACACACTGCAAAAAATGAAGCATTCACCCAAGCTCCAATTGCCCTGCTTTATTAATTACCCCAGAAGCACTTTGGGGAAGTTAAGATGGCAGGGTGGCTGGAGCCTCAGCCAATGCTGTGTGCTGTAGCACGCTCAGCTGTCCTGGGGAAAATATTTTATCTTAAAATAAAAACCCTCCTGCTGGTGCCTGGGGAGCTTCGGGGGAGGGCTATGGGGGGGGTGCTTGGAAAGGTAGTAGGGAGTGCAGCAGAGGGGAGTGGGAACTTCATGGGGCTTATAGTGCAGTGGGGCAACTGGGGGTAGGGAGGCTGTAGGGAGTAACAAGGTGGGGAGGAGGAGGGAGGTGTGTTTGGAGTGTGTGTGCATGTGTGTGTGGCTGATAATCTGGGGGACAGAGAAAGTGACTGGAGGTGAAGGGGGTAGGGAATACATTTGCTAGCAGAGGGGAAATGAGTGGATTGCAAGTGAATTAAACAAGAATTTTTGTGGGCGATCTCACTTTGGAGGAATAAATTAATTTTAGAGAAATGTATTTCTCTAAAGTGATTTGGGGAAATTAATTGACTTGCTTTCTGTGAAATGGGTATTTTGTTGTGCTATATGGGGTCAATTATGTAGTTTGGCATTTCGGTATCTGACTCTACCTGTGTCTTGTACTGAGCCTGAGCAAGTTATTATCTCTAAGCCTCATCAGTTAGTCCTGTGAAATGGGTATTCTGTTGTGCTATGTGGGGTCAAATATGTTGTTTTTTATTTGATACTCAAACCCAGCTTCTGCCTTGTACTCAGTTTCTTGAGCAGGTTACTTGTCCTTTGTGACTAGCCAGGCCCTCACGGCAGCCATTTTGTGACTAGCCAGGCCCCATCCATGGTAGTTCCTCAAATTTCCAAATGTGCTCCCAGGTTCAAAAAGACCAGGGACTTTGGGTTTATTTGAAGGCATCCTCTGTTTGTTTTATTATTTCTTTATTTACAATATTTATATACCACTCCACATCAAAGATTTCAGAGTGGTGAACAGCAAGATAAAAGAATAAAATCCCGTAATGAAAACAATTAAAACATTTTAAAAAAACGGATGAACATAACAAACTGCGGCTGGTCACTCAGGGAAAGCCTCTCAGAATAATAACATCTTCAGGAGGCATGGAAAGCAACACAACGTTGGTGCCTGCCTGACCTCCAAAGGCAGGGAATTCCACAGGAAGGAAGCCACTACTCTGAAGACTGTTTTCCTAGTGGTCTCCAACTGGCCATAGGTCCATGTGGAACCACCAAGAGCAAGCCCTCCGATGACCTCAGTGACCGGGCAGGCTCATAAAGAAGAAGGAGCTCTCTCAAGTATCTTGGTCCCAAGTTGTTTAGGGCTTTGTATGCTAGTACTAATACCTTAAACCTGGCCCGATAGCGAACAGGCAGCCAATGCAGTTCCCTCAGCAAAGGGGTTACATGCTGAAAAGGGGCAGCTCCTGACAACAGCCGAGCTACTGCATTCTGCACTAGCTCCAGCTTCCGGACCAGCCTCAAGGGCAGCCCCACAGTACGTTGTGGTAATCCAGTCTTGAGGTTACTAATGCCTGTACCACTGTGACCAAGCTATCCCTGTCCAGGAGAGGCCTTAGCTGGTGAACCAGCTGAAGCTGGTAAAAGGCATTCTGAGCCACAGCGGCCACTTGGGCCTCCAGCGACAATGATGGATCTAAGAGTGCCCCCAGACTATGAACCTGATCTTTCAGAGGGAGTGCAACCCCATCCAGAACAGGCAATGAGTCTATCTCCCAGACTCGGGAACCACTCACCCACAAGGCTTCTGTCTCGCCAGGATTCAGCTTCAACTTATTGGCCCTCATCCAGCCCATTGCTGAGTTTAGACACCAGTCCAGGGCTTACACAGCTAGGGGTGTACAAAACACTTACCTGGTTCCGCTGGGGCCATCCGCGGTGGGGGGGAGGTGCTCCATCCCCACCCCTGGAATCCTCCCTGGCTGGCTCCACTCCACAGCAACTCTGCGGAGCCGCCGGCTGGGGCCAGCCGCAGCCGGAATTCCGGCCGCTGCCGGGCTGCTGCAGATGCAAATGGCAGACGCTTTGCTGGCCACCATTTGCATGGCTGCCAGCTGTGATAGGCTACGTAAGTATTTACGTAGCCTATCACGCCAAAGAGCAGGGGCGCAAATGGCGTAGCGGCCGCCATTTGCGCCCCTGCCCTTTGCCGTGATAGGCTACGTAAGTATTTACGTAGCCTATCACGAAAAAAAAGGCAACCACACAAATGGCGGCGGCAGCAGCCCGGCAGCAGCTGGGAGACCAGCCGGAAGAGCTGCCACCACAGCCACTGCAGCCGCCGCCGCTGCAGCCACCGCATCTGCCGCCAAGTAAGCTCCGTCCCAGGGGGATTCCACGGGGTGGCGGCGGGGAGGCCGTTCCACCAAGGATTCCAGGGGGCTGGATTCTAAAGAATCCGTCCTCACTGGAGTACGTGGCGGAATTCTCTGACATCCCTATGCACAGCCAATCCTGATTCAGATGTCACAGGGAGATAGAGCTGCATGTCATCAGCATACTGATGGCATTTAGCTCCAAATCCCCTAATGACCTCTCCCAGCAGCTTCATATAGTTGTTAAACAACACTGGGGACAAGATGGTGCCCTGTGGCACCCCATAGCTCAATTGCCAAGGGGCCGAGGAATAGTCATCCAATGTTACTCTCTGAAATCGGCCCCGTAGGTAGGACCAGATCCACTGTAACACAGTGCCTCCGATACCCATCCCACAGAGTCAATCCAGAAGGATAACATGGTTGATGGTATCAAAAGCCACTGAGAGATCGAGCAGAATTAACAGGGTTGCACTCCCCCTGTCCCTCTCTTGATAAAGGTCATCCATCAGGGCAACCAAGGCTGATTCAGTCCCATAACCAGATCAAAACCCAGACTGGAATGTCTAGATAATCAATATCCTCCAAGGGTGCCTGCAGTTGCTCCGCCATAACCCTCTCAAGTATCTTCCCTAGGAAAGGGGTATTTGTGACTGGGTTGTAGTTGTCTAATACCATTGGGTCCAGAGTGGGCTTCTTCAGGAGTGGCCTCACTACTGCCTCCTTTAAGGACAGCAGGAATGACCCCTTCCTGCAGGGAAGCATTTATCACTCTCTGAACCCACCCAGTCATATGCCCTCAGCTAGCTTTTATCAGCTAAGAGGGGAAGGGATCGAGAGGGCACATGGTTGTTGCATTACTGCAAGCACCTCGTCCACATCATCAGGCCGCAGGAACTGGAACTGATCCCACAAAATCAGACAGATGATGGCATCAGACACCTCCACTGGAACTGTGATAACAACAGTGTCAAGTTTGCTGCGGAGACAAGCGATTTTGTCCTCAAAGTGCGATGCAAAAAGGTCACAGTGGGTCCTTGGTGGGGCCAGGGCCCCACTGCGGGGGGGGGATGTTAACAACCCCTGGAGCACCTGGAAGAGTTCCGCTGGACGGCTACTCAAGGACGCAATGGAGGCAGCAAAATGAGCCTTCTTTGCTGCCCGGACAGCCATGCAATGGGCACGATTATGTAGGGATGTACGGACTGTGTAGAATCCGCTCTGTCTGTGTTTCACAGATTGTCAGGTGCCTTTCATTCCATCATCCACCCACAGACGGATGCTTCTTCTTTTTTCATCATGCGGAAAAATATGGAAATAATTACATAAATATTTACGTATTACGTAAGTCACACTGACAACAAAGGTCCGCATAGTTAAAGCAATGGTATTCCCTGTAGTAACCTATGGCTGCGAGAGCTGGACCATAAGGAAGGCTGAGCGAAGGAAGATAGATGCTTTTGAACTGTGGTGCTGGAGGAAAATTCTGAGAGTGCCTTGGACTGCAAGAAGATCAAACCAGTCCATACTCTAGGAAATAAAGCCAGACTGCTCACTTGAGGGAATGATATTAAAGGCAAAACTGAAGTACTTTGGCCACATAATGAGAAGACAGGATACCCTGGAGAAGATGCTGATGCTAGGGGAAGTGGAAGGCAATAGGAAGAGGGGCCGACCAAGGGCAAGATGGATGGATGATATTCTGGAGGTGACGGACTTGACCTTGGGGGAGCTGGGGGTGGCGACGGCCGACAGGAAGCTCTTGCATGGGCTGGTCCATGAAGTCATGAAGAGTCAGAAGCGACTGACTGAATAAACAACAACAATTTACGTAAGTATTTACATAATTTAACTCAGTACGTAACATTTAGTGTATTGTCCCCCATTCCATTCAACATTTTCTCAGCAGAAACTTAACGTATTTTTCAAGAATTTATACGCATAAATTTCGGGAAAGTAAAAAAAAATCATCCGAAAGTCTACAGACTCTGCACGGCCTATGGGGGGTGCTCTGCAGTAGATTCCGCAGGTCGGAGTATTAGAAATCCGAGCTCATTTTAATTCATCTCAAATTTCTCAAGCGTCCCTACAGTCATGTGCTCTAGAGCGTGCTCGGTCGTCTTCATTTTGTGTCTTATGCCATTTGCGCTCTAGCTGACATCCAGCCTATTTCATTGACTGCAACTCCCCAGTATACCAAGGAGCAGACCGGGCTCTACAGTGCTGAAAGCATCCTCTGTAAAGTAGCACACATGGTCACTCTAAAAGCTGATCTCCTCAGTGATTTAAATTCTAGAGGGCTTCTGTACTCTTTCTTTGTCATCTTTGGTCTAAATAAGAATAATATTAACAACAACAACAACAACAACAACAACAACATTGTTGCATCCTCAGAATAGGATGGATAATTTCTACCTCTGATGATCCATGTGTCCTAGGGGCATCTGTTACCAAGAAGTGGACTAATATTTTAATGGTCATTAAAAAAAAAAAAAAAGATTGTTTGTCTCCAATTTTCACCATGATTCTCCATTCCTTTTCAACTTTACAAAAAGTCTGAAGACATGAGGATATTAATATAGCAGAAGCAGAACCACGTTTACTACTCTGCTATTTTAAAATGTCCCTGCTTCTTTGAACTCTGAAATTTTATGTGTGAATGAACTCATACAGTTGTCTTTGTGCTGCTGGATGATGAGTTAATTACATGCCAAAATTAACCTTTGTTAAGTTCAGTAATAGGACTTCTTTTTATCTCTGCAGCCAAGGTCTATGTTAAAAATTCTTAATGATCTTGGATGGATATCAATAATTTGTATGACTTCCATGTATGAACCAAGGAATGATATGTATCATTAAAATGTACTCTAATGATAACCTCAAGCTGAAATGGAAAGAAAGAGCAATTCCACAGAGCTTTCAAGGACAAGTCTCTTAGCAGCCAAGGGGCCATGGCGGCCTCTAAAGGGATACTGCTAAAGGGGACAGCTCATTTGCCCTAGAGCTCAGACAGAGATCAAGCTAGGAAGGCTAACTCCAGGACCCAGTTTTCGCACATGTCTTGCAACATTCTTCTTTGTTATGTCATTGTCAGTCTGCAGGAATGGACACCCTATTATTTATATTCAGATTTTTTTTAAAAAGACCCTACAACAAAATAGTGAATATCATCAATGTAATACAAATGCACGCGCGCGCTCTCCCCCATTGATGTTGTTTTGGTGGCTGCCTCATACTCTAGTTAATGTTCATTGCATGAAGAGAAATTGCAAAGTTGCAATCTACTATGGAACCACACATGGGGCAGACAGACTACTACAAAGTTACATCAACGTGGCTGTCCCCATTATGGTCAAAATGTTCTCAGGACAGCACCTAGGGAGACTTCCCCAATCCTTCTTGCAGTTCCCTGCAACAAACTCCTCCATCCATTTCTGTAATGCAGGGATGAGCAACATGTGGCCCTCCAGATGATTTGGACTACAACTCCCCTCATCCCTCACCATTGTTTAAGCTCGCTAGGTCTGATGGGTGTTGTAGGCCAAAACATATGGAGGGTTGCACATCCCCCCCTCCCCCGCATAGCAGTTTATACGGTGCCATATCTATTGAGGATGGCTCTTGCTGGCCAAGCAGTGCCGGTCCTTCGGCATGCTGATTCCACTCGTAATTCCATCACTGGGTTCAGCATTACAAGGACGTGGTGCTCATAGTTCTCCATCCTATTTGTCACAGAGCACGTTTTCTGGCTGGCACAGGTGAAGTTGCATCTAGGGATGGGTGAGAATTATGTTTCAGTTTTGTTTTCATATGAAGTTACCAAAATTTGCAAAGTTCTCCGTATCTGGGACAAAAAGAACGTGAGATTTGTTTAAAAAGAAATAGAATGTGGGAGAAAACAAAGCTGACAGATTCAGAGGGCTTTGAGTGCTTTGCTCTTAAATGTCTGGATTTGAATCCCTGTGTTTTCAACCATGTTAGTGCTTAATTGGGATTGTCAACACCACTTCATCATTTGTTTTTTTTACAAGCTCCTCATCTTTAATAGCTATATGGCGGAAAAGTACATCCTGGTCCTCTCCATCCTGGGAATACTTGTACCTACTGAATTTGGCTGGTGCCAAATTTTTGTTTCAGTTTGTTTTGATCAGAATTTACCAAAATTCACAAAGTTCATATCTGGGAAAGAAATATTTTAAAAATCTGAATGCAGAGATAGTGAAACTGTCAGATTCACGCATCCCTGGTTGCTACAAAAGATAGCAAAGGTGCAATCCTACACATGTTTAGAGACAGAAAAGTCCTACAACTCCCAGCATTCCCCAGCTATGCTGGCTGGGGAATGCTGGGAGCTGTACGACTTCTTGTGGTCTAAATATGCAAAAGATTGCGCCTAAGGCTGGCAGTATGCCATATGTTTAAGAATGACTAAGGCCACCCCTAAATAATTAGATGGAGTGGAATCATTATAAGTGTTCCTTTTATAGCTTTCTTTGTAATTATGAAGATATAAAGGAGATTACAAGCACATTTTCAAATTGCTTTTGAAAATAATAAGGCCTCCGAAACTTTACACTAAATTAGCTTTCCCAAACTAGTGCCCTCCAGATGTTTGCGACTACGGCTCCCAGGGTTCCTGACTATTGGCCATTTTTGCTTGGGCTGATGGGACCTGACGTCCACAGTGCCTGATCTACATAGGTTGGCATCACAAGTTCATATGGGAATTATTAAACAGTGGGCTTAAGATATGCAAGGTCCTTTCCTCATAGATGGGTATTGCCTCCAGGAGATGAAAAGGCTGCCCCCAGACAGCCAATGGGATCATGGAGGTTTCAAACCAGCGAGCCTATGACATAATAATGGCAATGTGAATTCATGATTATGTTATCTTCAGATGCCTTTTAATTTTAGCTGTTCAGCAACTGCAAGAGTGGATGGCATTGTGTGAACTTTCAGAAAGGCATTAACACCACAGTTGGTATTCTAAACAGGATAAACTATGCTGAATGAACTGTATATCTTAGCTAAAGAAAGTTGGAACTGATGGAGCAGGACAAACTGTAAAATGGGAATTATCAGCTAAGATTCTTCCTATCATACAACAATTCTGTTTGTTCATTGTACTCTAGCAGCCAGGCGGAACATTGTACAGTCCTGTGAAGCCTATTTAATAAATATGAAGCTTACCAGTATGTTGCTGTTCAAGAATGAAGACATTTTTGTTGATATTTTTCCATGACATATTTTTACTACATTGTGTGGTGCAGCATCTAATTGTGTCCATGTGGCGGATGAAAGGAACAAACCAGAGACAACAACTCAAATGGGCTATTAAATTGGCCACTTTATTAACTTTGGAATAGGATTGGCAGAGGAATAGGGCGTGGATCCTGCCATCGGGCAGCCTGACTGCTGTCCAATTTTCCCTCCTGGCCCACCTGCCAGGAATGTTGGTGGTGGGTGGAAACGTCAGACTGCTAACGTGAACCCCTTCCCCTCTGCCCTGGATGTGGCATGTTTGCAGCCACCGTGCTGGCTTGGTCTGGTCTGGGTGCCACACCCACCCAGACCAGATCCCTTAAGGGGATCCCACCGCAGGGAAGCAGGGAGCCCCGTCCTGCCCTCCCTCCCAAATTGATCCAGCCCAATGCATATCACGCCCCACGAAGTTGTGACACAAACAATACACCTCCACCGAGACAGCACACAAATAAATAGTTCAACTTATTTACACGTGGACTAATCTTGCAATGGGGAAGGAGACCACCACCGCCACCACCGCCAATTAGGAGGCAGATAGAATTCCTTTCCAGCCCTGTTAACTGGTGACTGACTTCTGTCCACTGCAAGATCTACTATTACCAGGTGTGTGTGTGGGTGGGTGGGAAGCCGGCAATGGCAATGGCACTAGCCGACAAACGAGGCCCCACTCCTCAGCCGAGCCAGTCAGCCTTTCGATTGGCTCAGCACTATCAGGCTGCAGAGGGGCGCTGCCTCTGCTGAGCAGGCTCCTGCCGGCTCCCTTCCTTTCCTGCCACCGGACCCCCACACACCCACAGCAGCAGCTCCCGGTAAGCAGGGAACTCAATTTAACATCATACAGAACAACTTCTTGGCAGGATAACTAGAACTAGGCAATTCTAAACATGTAGGTTACAACAATATGAATTATACTCTGATTCCTCCTGGCATCTTTTTTAGACTAGTGAGATTTAAGCTACAATCCTATATGCACTTTGTTGTTGTCTTGGGCTCCAAGATCACCGCAGACGGTGACTGTAGCCATGAAATTAAAAGACGCTTGCTCCTTGGGAGGAAAGCTATGGCAAACCTAGACAGCATAGTAAGAAGCAGAGACATCACCTTGCTGACAAAGGTCCGTCTAATCAAAGCTATGGTTTTCCCAGTAGTAACTTATGGCTGTGAGAGCTGGACTATAAGGAAGGCTGAGCGCCGAAGAATTGATGCTTTCGAACTGTAGTGCTGGAGAAGACTCTTAAGAGTCCCCTGGACTGCAAGGAGGTCCAATCAGTCCATACTAAAGGAAATCAACCCTGAGTGCTCATTGGAAGGACAGATACTGAAGCTGAAGCTCAAATATTTTGGCCACCTAATGCGAAGAGAAAACTCTCTGGAAAAGACCCTGATGCTGGGAAAGATTGAAGGCAAAAGGAGAAGGGGACGGCAGAGGATGAGATGGCTAGATAGCATCACTGATGCAATGAATATGGACTTGAGCACGCTCCAGGAGAGAGCGGAGGACAGGAAGGCCTGGCGAGCTATGGTCCATGGGGTCACGAAGAGTCGGACACGACTGAACGACTCAATAGGTCTTACTTCTGAGTAGAGTTGTACAGGATTGTATTGTTTATGGTGCAATGGTAAATGTAACATATGTCCAGTTACAATATGATAGTTATCCATCCTATCCACCTTTCCTACAAAGGTCTCAGGGAACCACCCATGGAGCTATCCAATGTTATACATGTGACCACCTGTCAGATAGTTAGGTTGAGAAATAGTGACCTGCCATGTCATCCAGTGGGTTAAGATTGAGTGGGGATTTGAATACAGCACACTCCAATCCAAATCCAACACTCTTATCTACTATACCCTACTGTCCTTGTGTGTACAAGCATTGTACAACATATGTTAACTTTTGTGGGTGCTCATTTGTACAGTATATACTTATCCCTACATCAGTCTGGTGGTTAGAGTACACAAGGTTAGAGTGTTGGAGTATGACTGAGGAGTCTCAGGTTCAAATTCCAATTCAGCCATGAAGCTCACTGAAACCTTGGGCTAATCAGCCTAATCTACCTCACAGAGTTATTGTGAGGCTAAAAAGATAGGTAAGAAGTATATATGCCACCTTGAGCTCCTTGGATGAAAGGCATGCGATATAAATGTGATGGACAGATATTGGGTAATACAGAAATCTGATAGATAGATACCCCTCTCTCTGCCAATGTATAAGAAGTGATATCATCCTGAATAAAGATCATAGAATCATAGAACAGTAGGGTTGGAAGGGGCCTATAAGACCATCGAATCCAACCCCCTGCTCAATGCAGGAATGCACCAGGGTTTTCTGATGCAGCCTGTGCTACAGCTGATATGCATCAGTATTGCCAAGAAGGCCCCCTTTCAGCTCATGGCAACAACCACTGGGAAACAGGGGAGGTTGTGGTGACCACGGGAAGCAGTGAAAACAAGCTGCCTCTCTCAGAGGCTACCCTTTGAGGACTGGAAGATGCCAGCCATTGTGAGGCTTAACAGGACCGCTCACAAGGGGTCATGATTTGCAGTCTATCGCAAGTCCTATATAAGATTCCATTCAGCATCTACCAGCCTCCTTTGCAGCCAGCTGAGTAGCACATGGCTAACTTAAGTTCTATTAATTCCAATGGCCCTACTCTAAGTCTGGATCCAGCCCATTGTTTTTAAACTTTATTAGTATTTTTTTCATTAAGAAGTAATAAAATATGTGTCAAAAAAGGAACAGTGAAAGGGATTTAATTGTAACAAATGGATTTATTTTAATTTTTTTTGTAATGGTTGTTTTAGGGGAAACACTATAAGGTCTAGATGTATGAAATATACCTGGAGTTTCTTCTACCAGATTAATAATTGTCTGTACACTTTTGGCCGAGGACAATGAAGTAGCTACCTGCCATTGATCCTGTTTGCCTTGGTAATAGAATGCCTTGTGTTGCTTGTCAAGGATAATCCTAATATTGGTGAGTTATTGGCAAAACTGGGAGCACTGCCTGGTACTCCCTCTACATGGATGATCTTGTTATTATTAGGCATTACTAGTTATTAAAAGTAAATGTTAAATGGATACCGGAGCAGTATACAAGAGGCATGAAAAGACTAAATGTGCCACCTGCTGATTGTACACAGCCATTTTAGTCCTTAACCTCCCTCATTTTTATCTCTGCCTTTGGCAGGCTATTAGGTTGAAAAACCCGCCTTGATAACTTTCCAGAACTTCCACAATTATGGCCTACTTCTCACTGAGGTGGTAAAGCAATGCATTAACCAGCTCGAACAACTTTTAGAAAACTGGAGACAGTCAAAGGGCATGGAAACCTTCCAGATTCAGATACTGAAACTCTACGACGGCATCTCATCAAAACAAGCATCTCTCAAATACACTCACGTGTGAAAACTTTATTGCCTTTTTTTCTCAGGCAGCTGTGTCGCATCAGCTTCCACTGATATAACCCCAGAGCATCTGCAGACACATTTGCCAGAGACAATAGGAGGGGAGACTTTGAAAGGGTTAGCCCTGTAGCTGTACCTACATCATTATAGAGATGCAAAGATAGGACAAATGTGGGATGAGTTTGTAAGGAAACTGAAGTGAAAAGGAGATAGATTGTGTGTGACCTCGAATCACATGTCATTACTTTCCAAGGTAACATTTACTGAATTCTTCCTTCAGGCTTTTTCTTTCTTTTTTTATGTTGTAAAAAGTTAGTTTCACAGCTGTTTTCTGAATTGACTGCTGCATTCCTAACAGCCAGATAGTCAACTTTATGCAACGCCATCGCATCAGGACATTTGGTGGTGGCCGCTGAGGCAGTCCTCTATGTGAAATCATCAGTGGCCACTGTGTGGCAACAGAGGGCAGAGGGGAATTCCTGTCCCTACCTTTCAGCCTCTGAGGCGACAGTGGAGATAACCACACATATTCATGGTTGCTGAGTGGATAGTTGTCCCGGCATGGGTCAGGCTGCTCATGGCAGCAGGAGTGACTATCACACCGGCTGGGAATGATGGGAGTTGCAGCCCAACCCATCAGAAAGACCTCAGATTGGGGAAGAGCACCACCAGGAGTTACTATAGTGTCATACTATATTAGCGCCCTCTCTCAGCACCTTATGTCATATTGGAAGAGCTGAATAGGCTTTGCAAGGAAGCAGATACGCAACTTCTCACCAATGTCCATGAAGCATCCACAGAAGAAGTCCAACAAGCAGGGGCTTCTTTTTGTCATTGGCACTGTAAATCTTTAAAACAAATAAACCACTGGTTTACAACATGGAGGCTAATCAACATGATTGGTTGTTAGCAGTTACACAGCCTGTTTTGTTGTCATACGTCTTTTCACCATTTTCTTGATTTCAGGAAGATCAGGATCAGAGCTCACAAAGGCGGATAAAATATTGCCCAAGGGAGAGACTGGGAGCAGAACTCAAACTCACAAGCTCCATTGTGCACCTCTTCCCTCACCTCCCCCATTCTGACGTCTATGTGTGATGTGAGCATAATGAGGTGAGCAACAACCAGCACAACTGCTGTCTGCCTAGAAATGCAAATGAGTGACAGTACAAGATTTAGAGAAACAGGGACATGTCCTCCAAGGTCAATGAGAAGGGCCATAGCTCAGTGCACAGGCTTTACATGTAGAAGGTCACAGGTTCAATCCCTGGCATTTCTATTTGGTCTGGGAAAGACTCTTGCCTGAAACGCTGGAGAGCAGCTGCCAGTCAGGATCAACAGTACTGAACTAGATGGACCAATGGTCAGAGTTGGTATAAATCAGCTTCCTACGTTCTAAAATCTGGGACAAACAAAATCAAATCCTGCTAATTATGAAAGGCCTTGTGCATTTGCAAACACATTCCTATCATTTGATCAGCGTCTCCCTAACATGGCTAGAGAGATGGACTACAGCTTTTGTAGGTGTGTGAAGGGAAGAGGTGAAGGAGGCTGTTGAACTAAGATGGACTCACAAGGGCAGGACTAAACCAAACCAACTTGAAACTTGCCCAGTTGTGGAAGAGCCATTTTGGCCCCAACACGAAAACAGAAGGTGGTTTGGATTTTGGGAAATGGTTCGTGTGATTTCGGGGTATGGATTGGGCAATTACCGTTGTGGTGGCAGCACTTTTTCTTTTTCTTGCTGTAAAGAGAAAAGTGCTTGTTGCTGCTGCTCCTTTTATTTTTAGTTTTTGTGAACATTTTTTAAATAAATTGTCTGTACCAACAGCAGCTCCAGCCATTGCCATGTTTTCCCCGAAATGATCCTGGGAATGGATTAGGGATTGGCACATTTGTCCATTTCACTTTCTTCCACGTTCAAATTTTTTTAAATCTCAAGTTCTTTCTTTTCAAATGTATGAAAAACTTTGTGAATTTTGGTAAATTCTTACCAAAAAGAGAGAAAGAACTGAAATGAAATTCTCATCCATCTGCACCAGCCAAATTCAATTGGTACAGCTATTCGCAGCCTGGAGAGGACCATGTTGTACCTGCCTGCCATAAAATCATTCAAGATGATGAGCCTGTTAGGAAAAAAAATGGTTGCAACCCTAATTCAGCACTGCTACCATGGTTGAATAAACAGGGATTCAAAGCCACAATTTTAAGAGAGAAGCACTCAAAGCCCTGAGCCTGGACACATCTGTCTGTTTCAGTTTCTCCCAGTTTTGATTTTTTTCTTTTTCTTTCCAAGGTCTTTTTGTACTGAACATGGAGAACTTTGTGGATTTTGGTAAATCCTTGTCAAAACTGAACTAATATTTTCACCAAATCCTACCCTGGATGACTTTAGTGTCACTACATGGCGACACTAGGGCTGAGCAAGGCCCAAGGCAAAGAAATGTGGGGCAAATTCCAGCTGGGAAGAAAAGCTGGCACTGCTGTACTCAGCAGTCTCAGCTGGCCCATGGCAGAAGAAAGCTACACAGCTTCAGAAGCCTCCCTCAGCCAGTCCAGGCTCCACCCCCTCACCCTACTCTCTAGGGATCATCTCCAAATTCCCATCCCAATGTTTCTTGTAAGGAAATGTCTCTAAATTACTACAATCACTACACACACCCTCAGCCACACCCATTTTTATTTCCATAGACAAGCTCATTTGGTGAGCCTCTCCACTGCAGTTCATAATCATGTAGGTAACAAATATACATAAGATAAAATGACAATGCCAGGTATGTTTACCACACAATAGTGAGAATTATCCATAGCCTAATGACTATGTGTACCACATACTCTCTGAAGCTAGCAAAGGAGGCTTCACGAGAAGAGAAAAAGTCACTTGTATCAGATTTAGGCTTTGGTGTTGGTCATATTAAAATTATCACATTTTCAAGACTTTTTTTTTTAAATCACCAAGCACAAAAAGATCAATTATTGTTAAAGCTGCAGAAAGGCAATAAAAGCAGTACAGGTTTTGTGGGGTTTTATTTTACGGTTCCCTGTGCTTTTCTTTTACTGGAAGGTTGCTTGAAGGGAAACAAGCCAAGACATCACAAAACAAAGCTTCAACATTTCAAAGCCACTGTTAATATTGTATTACATGTTGGATTTTGTTCTACCAGCACGGCATGCTATAAACCCTTTTTTTACAGGAAAAAAAACATCCCTTATACATTAGCTAAATATGGCAGCCAAATGGTGTAATATCTTGCATCATCTTTATTTAATAACTATAACATAATAGGCTGCTATAAATATGCATAGGCTTTTCAAACATGCAGTACACATTGGAATATTTGACAGTACATTAGAAATGCAAGCGACATTTGAAAATTACCCCCAAATTAGTTACCCCCTGCTTAAAACACAGAGCTGTACTGAGCCATTATTGTGATATCTGAAAAGACTTGCTCCTGGATAATGTGGCATAGATACTTGATTAGCTCTAGCAATTGTTCTGTGTTTTTCAAAAGCTACAGCCCTTGACCCTGGTGAGAAACTGCAGACTGTGCATCCAGGAGCAGATCTGGTTAGCGAAGGGTAGCAAACCAAATAATAAATAAATAAATAAATAAATAAACCAGAGCTCTCTGAATCTGTCATTAGTGAGGTATTGCCAGGGACAAGAACAATCAATAAAATGATGATCTGACATTCCAAGGTGGATATAAGATGTCCATCACAGGCATCGTCTTTTAATACAACTATCACAACAGTGGGAACTTGCAAAAAAAATGGGTGGGGGGCTAGTGCAAAGGAGGTAGTGCAAGCAAGGATACCTGAGGCCTTTTATCCATACATCTACAAGCTGAGAAAAGGGGATCAGAGGGAGAAGAAGCACATACAGTTGGTTGAGAACAGATGCTAACCTATGCCTTGAGTAGAGGAATGGAAATTCTTTCACAAGCAGAACTGCAGGTGAGACTTGACCACATCTAGGCATTTCTAGTTTAGATTCACCATGCTGGAAAGGCAGCAGTAAACCTAACCAATTTGACACTCAGACGTCACTGATTTGTCTGGATCTAGACTAGGGTGGCCGCTTGGCAAAAACAGAGGAAATGCATCACCACAAAAAGAAGACTGGTTTGCATAACATTTGCATATGCTAATTTAAATGTAGAACTGCAAAATTAGAAATTATCACTAACATTTAAATAGAAGTACAATACATCTCATCATAGTGAGGAAGACTGACCAAATGAGTTCTGGGCCTGCTCTGTCTGCTGTCCAGGGGCTAATTCTTGATGGGCAACTTCAAGGCCCCTGCTCTCCCTTCTTCTGGTTCTTCTACTTTAAACCAGATTTGGACTGGGCAGTCCATCAAGTAGAGGATGCCTTCAAATAAAGGACTGTCCACTGAGACCTCTTCAAATAGAGGACTGTCCTATGTAAGATAGGATATCTGTCCCCCACCCCCCTAGTATGGACTAAAGAAGGCTTAAAGCTTTGAAAATGGAGAAACATAAGCTCATGTTGTTGCTTCAGCAAAGGCTAGAAAGCAACTAAGTCTGCAGTCATATGCATATTTACTTGGGATTTTGTAAATAACACCACTGAGTTCAGTGAGATTTGCTTCCAAGTACACATGCACAGAATTGGGATACACAGCATTTTTGAGACAATGGGGACTTTATCAACATTTTTCCATCTCATGCACACATTTTTAGATTGGAATGTGTACAGAATGCTGTGCTTGTGGATATCTCGGTAGATTTTACCAGAAATGAACCTTGCACTCAACTTTCAGTAGAGAAAGATGAATCTGCCAACTTTGATTCTGCTGAGTTTCCTCATTTTCCCAACATTACATTCTTGTCCCTTTTCTGCATCAGTTTTTTTTTTCCTTAAAGGTTTGCATGAAAATTTGTACTTCTTTTCATGCACATTTCTCAAAATGTATGCATTTTTGTACATACTTTTCCAAATATACACATTTTTCCAAAGTTGTTTCCCCTGACATATTGCATCTTCCTGTGCCTTTTCCCCTAATGCACACCTTTTGTGCATACTTTCCCTTATTATGTGTATTTTTCAATTTGCAGACTACATTGCAAAATTCTGAGAAATGTGAATATCGCCGTACGACTGTGTCCTGGTTCGTGTGCAGTTTCAGGAAGTGTGAATTTGGAAAGTTTGCATTAAAATGAGGACTCAACCAATTTCTCAACCATTCCTAATTTTCCATTTCCTGATTAACCTATAGGATAGGATAGATCCATATGATTCCTGCAATGCTAGGATCACTTCACAGGAACATAAAAACACAGGAAACAGCCATATACCAGGTCAGACTGTTTGTCCATCTAATCCATGATTGCCTATTCAGACAAGCAGCAGCTCTCCAGGTTTAAAGGAAGAGGTGTTTTATCACATCAACTGCTACCTGATCTTTTTAGCTGGAGACACCAGGGATTGAAACTGGGACCGTCTGTATGCAAAGCATGTGCTCTGTCACTGAGCTACAGTCCTCTCCATACCACCACCCCTTCCTGAACAAATTAGTCACAGGCTGAGATACACTGCTAGCTCACCACGTGCATGGAAAGGCAGGGGCAAGAGCTCCATCAGCCAGCCTTCCACCCCAGGAATAGTTCTTTACAGCAGGGATGGGCAAAGGGAGATTGCCAGGGGGGTTGGACTTCAACTCCCAGAAGCCACTGCCAACTTGGCCAATGGCCAGGGATGATGGAAGCTGTAGTCCAGAAACATCCAGAAGGCTGCAGGTTCCCCAGCCCTGCTTTACCATCAAACCATTAGGGTTCTAATGATGTGGATGACACGCCTCTTAAAACACATTTCAAATCTGCAGACCATGTTAACGTTTAGACAGTAATGGCCACCAATTTGGATGGCTTTAAAAGAGGGCAAGACAAATTCTTGGAGGAGAAGGATATCAAAGGCTACTAGTCCTGATGGCAATATGCTACTCCTATTATCAGAGGCAGTATGCCTATGTGAACCAGTTGTTGGGGAACATGAGCGAGAAGATGCTATTGCCCTCATGTCCTGCTTATGGGTTTCCTGTGGGCACTTGGTTGGCCACTGTGTGAACAGAATGCTGGTTAGATGGACCCTTGGACTGATTCAGCATGACTCTGCTTATGTTTGTGTATGTATGTATGTATGTATGTATGTATTACATTTATATCCCTGCTTTATTCCTCCTTAAGGAACCCCAAGTGGTGTACATAATCCTTCTCCTCTCCATTTTAACCTCACAACAACAACCCTATAAGGTAGGTTGGGCTGAGAGTCTGTGACTGGCCCACAGTCACTCATGGGGACTAGATCCTGGATCTCCTGACTCCCAGTCCAATACTCTAGCCACTACACCACACTGCCTCTCTTATGTTCTTATGTTCTCCAGCACAGATACACATTCACCAAGCAGCTTCAAGGGGAAAGGTTTCAGTTAGATGAATAGCTTCTACAGATTGTACCACCTTCCCCAGCTATCTTGGCCATCTACCTTTGGTAAGAAATGGGCAAGTGAATAGACATGCAGCCTCAATTCTACTTTGTTTCCAGAGACCACCAGAACCACAGGCCTCAATCTCCACAAGCAGTTTAAATTGAAATTAATGAGACCATTCTAAATTAAAAGGTGTAAATAGTTACATTGTGTGAATATTGAACTATTTCAATGAAACACACACATATATAAGTCAACAGAAGGAAATCTCTACAATAACGGCATGCTTTATTCTTTGGCAGAGGAAGTTGTATATTCATATAAAACAATTAACTGTGTTAATTGGTTTGTTTTTAGTCTAACACCTTACCAGCAATTACAGCATTCAGATTTAATGTTCTATTAACAAAATTAACAGTAAACAAGAACCAAAACCAAAACCAGCTTTTGAACATACATCCAAAGTGTTCATTTTCATTAACAAGGGGGTAATTGTGTCTATTTAGTGATTTGCTCTAAGATTTTTTTGAAGGAGTTAAGTTAATAATTTATACTGTACTATTTAAAAGAAGGCTGTGAAAAGCCTACAGAAGGATTTGAATTAAACAGTCTTTCACCCTTTTAATATCTCACAAGAGATTTTTCTGCACTGATTCATTTAATTTAGTGGACGCAGCAGTGTGGCCCATTGATTGCGGACAAAACTTCTGAAGGGCCTGGTGTGCGCCCCTGTTAAAACGTGGGAAGAGAGTAAAGTTGGCCGTGAATTAATTTGATTCTGTACATAATTCTTTTTTCAATGGGATTCTGTGTCCCATTGCAGAGGCATGAAAAAAGGAGACACTGAGTTTGATTGCTTAATATTCATCTACATTTTCCTCTCTATGGGCACAATATGCTTGGCTTAATTAACTTTTCTCAAAGGTGAAGCAGTGCGCACCATCTGCTGTGAGACAATCACATTTGTATGCCTCTCAGAATAATCCCTTTACTACTGAAACTGCTATCATACAGGAGCCAAATCTGAAAAACTTTCAAATGGCATTGCTCACCATTGAAACCCATGCTGCTTTGCTCCAGTGGTACAGTGCCAGCATGATTTGGTCAAAGGGGAGGTGGGCTATTTTAGTTGTTGCTTTTAAAGAGGTTTGAGGAGATGGTTCTTGCTTTGCTGTAACCTACCTCCTTCCCAGTAATTATTTTGAGCACAATCACTCTCGTCAGCTCCAGCAAATTAAAAATTCTATATGCTTCATTTAAAACCCAGCTCAAGAACAGCTACTCACCAGGCTCATCCGACCATTCTCCTATCTCTTCACTCTTGTTTTTTAAGGAGATAGAGATAGATAGATAGATAGACAGACAGACAGATAAACAAAAATCCAAAAAAAATGGCTGTCTGACAAGAATTATCAAGTCACTCAAAATTCCAACATGAAATATTGAGGCAAAGTTTAGCCATTTAATTTTTTAATCAAGTCTCAAGGACCACACAGTGCTATCAAGGGCCTACTGAACTTGCACTAAAGCTGGGTCATTATTTGATCTTTGTGGCTGGTAATCTGATTATCTCATTGTGGAGGTAAACTTCAGACCCAATCTTGTTAGCAGCTGGCTAGGCTGGATTACCCCAGCTACTGAGCTGGAAAATGAACTGAGCAGTCCGTCTTTGGCCTTGTTCCCTTTGAGCCTAAGGTTGGCTACTTCAGGGTGTCTACTTTTGTGTCTGAATCAGCACTTCATTCTTCAATCTCCCTTATGCAATGCAAACATATTCTCTATGGTATTGTCAAGGCAGGACTTTAAATGCCCTAGAAAACCCAAAAGTTACGAAACAGGTAGTATAACAGTGTTGCTCAAACTGGGCAGGAATCAGGGTTCTTTAATTAAAGCAATCTAGTGAAGGAGGCGGTGTCCTTCTTTACTTTTGAGATTCACACTGGCCTGAGTTGCTAAAATATGCAAATACTCGCAGGAGTTGTGTGGTCTCTCCTTAAGACACAGTTTTGCTTGTGGTCTCATTGCGGCTTTGACTGCTTTTACAGTGAATGCCCCCGCACCGTCAAAGCACAGAAAGTCTTGAAAAATAGCCTGAAAGAGTTCAAAGGATCCAAAAGACAAAAAAGGACTAAGCTGGGATTTTTATGTACACTGAAAAGAAGAATAAAATATAAGTTCCCTAATGCAGGCTGTTATGGCAATGTTACCCGTATCAAAGCATTATGGTGCTACGGAAGAGTGTTGAAAGGTTTCTTGCCCACCATATGCAAAAGAGAAATAGGAACAATTTAGGCTGGCGGTGATTTTGCTACATGAACCATTGAATGCTCTTTTTTGACACACTATTGAGTGAACAAGGAATTCAAAGAGTTTGAACTCGAACAAGTTTTCTGCCTCAATAGGCCATAATCAGTCCCAAAGAACTGAGTACTACTCAGTGTAGTGGTCTGCTCTCAAGGCTAACGGGGGTGTTTTTTTGCCTGCTATTATAGTACGCATCAAAGAAAGAGCTCTTATGTTGGCTCTCCTCTTATCAATCCCGCTAAAACCTAAATCTCTTTAGGACAGTTTTTGAAACCTTAAGGGAGAGAGAGAGTTAGTTAGTTATGTGCCATTCTCAAATATCAGTGTAACACATTGCTAATGCTGCTGCATATACAGAAATAAATGTATAGTCACAAAGCAGCCTACCATTAGTGAAACCAGAGAAGTTAAGGCTGGATTTATATAACGGTATACAACAGCGCAGACTAAAAAATGTTGGCGCTTTAGAAGAACACCTCAACCCTTTGTCCAACCATTCACATGTCATTTTCCCAATAAGTAACAACAACAGAATTCTTACTTCAGCATTCTAATTTCATCACCAAATTGACTTAATGGTACTATAGCCAAATACAGAATGATTGTTTTAATAAAAGAGATCTCATTTTAAATAATGCCACTGCATTAACAGCAGTCAAGCATGTCAGGCACTTTCAGCTTTCACAGTTCTTATAAAATAGTTATTTGGACCCCAGTTTGTGTGCAATAACTAAAGTCTCGATACAACTAGAGTTATGACGCATGACAACAATGAATTTCATCAAACACATGCAACTTCCCTAATCCTAGGAAAGTAGTGACCCATGACACGGTGACATTTTATTAGTCTTTCTTCCAATTATTAGTCTGCCTTCCAATCTTTTACAATGAAATAAAATAACAATCAATTTACTCATCACAATTACATTTTTCCATTTTAAAGAATAATGGATATTATTATTATTATTATTATTATTATTTTAAATCATGCATAGATAACATGGCACACATGGAAATATAAGACATCTCTGCAACAGCAATTTTATATCCCTCTATTTGAGCTTTCTGACCATTTTTCTTATGCTTAAATCCACAGCCATGTGACTATAAAGAACTAGACTATAGTCTAGAGGCAATCATTTTGTGCACCCAAGGACTTCCAGGTGCCTAACAGGACCTTTTTTTGCCTTGAACATCAAACCCATCCATGCACATCTACTCATACTACATCACTGCTTCAGAAATTCTCCTGTATTTATCATCTACCATCTAACTGGTGAATGGCCTAGTTCACACATAATGCTATCCCATGGTTTATTTAACCCATGGTTTTTTGCCCTACCCAGGTTTATCTGGCAACAATTAAGCAAACCATGATGTGAGAACCAGGTCTCTGTAGCCTGGTGAAACAAGCCAAGAACAACCTATGGTTCTGGATTCACGTGTAATGACAACCCATGGTTTAAACAACTCAAGAGTTCACAATCTAACAACAAACCATGGATTCTGTTTCTGGGTTATTCGTAGTTATTTGTAACAAACCATGGTTTGTTAGTGTGGCCATGTTGACACATCACAACAATCCAGAAATCAATGACCCATACCATGCGTTAGCATTATGTGCAAACCAAGCCAGTGTCAAGAGTCACACTGGCCAGAAGGCAAGGGTAACACCATTCCCTGAATTGGAACAGTTGAAGTTAGTGAGTATCATTGGCCACATGCAATTATTATGCAGTTCAATTTGCTCTCAATGATACTAACAAACCAAAAGCAACACACCATTGTAGGGGCACTCTGCAGAATTAAAATAACACTTACCCTCTTGTATAAGAGGCAAGATCATTTTCAGATGTGTGACTTCCACGCAACCTCCTCCTTTTCTTATTATTCCAGTCCCTTTAAGAAACGGTAAGCATTAAAAACTCTGTGCACCTCAAAACCTGCAATAAAAAATCCGTCTCTGCTCATTTTTCCCATCTCCATCAAACAGCTTCATTCTGGAAACCTAGCACAACCAAAGACGCTGGCTATTAATGACCTTCTTGCTGCTGACTTTTCCTAGAGGTGAAAGAGAAAGGAAACAGAGTGGGAAATTCCACCAAATTTCTCCAGAGGGAAGATAAATTCTCAACAATTTCTCACAGGTAGGGCTCTGTAGCTGGGCCAGGGTAAGACCTCCTTCCACCAACCTCTCTTCTCTTGCCACCCACCCCCAGCTGCATTGACAACAGTGGCATGCACCTGCCCCTTCCTCCTCCTCCCTTCCCCCTGCTGATAGCAGTGACACTCCCCCTCCTCCTCCCTTCCCTCCCCCCACCACCACTGCCTTCTCTTCCCTCTCCCCTCAGCTGTGACCTCAGTGGTGGTGCCCACCCACCCCCTCCTCCCTTCCCCTGCCGCTACCTTTTCTTCCCTCTCCACTAGCTGCAACATCATGAAGGCAACCCCACCTCCTACCTTTCCCAAGAACAAGGGCAGTTGCTGGGTGTCATAGTCACCCCCCTCCTCCTCCCCCATTCCCCCACCCCAGTGATGGTAGCAGCGATGATGATGACCACCACCTCCCCCTCAGTTCCCCCGTGTTGCTGCTGTACTGCAGGCCTCTCCTTCAATGCCTCTCTGAGGGGTCCTTTCTCAGAGTGAGTCATAGGTAGGGAGGTGGCCCCAGAGACTGCCTCTGCCATGGCAGCACAGGCAATCTCCACAGCCACCTCCCTGCCAATGCCTTGCGCTAAGGAAGGACCCCTCACACCAAAGCATTTGGTCCAGGCTGTTTGGACAGCCATGCTGGCTGCTCTCTTCTGAGTGGCTGGGGGGGCTCCCCAGGAGTCTTCCCACACAATGCCATGATTTAAGGAGTCCTCAGTGCGAGGCATCAGTCACGTGGCACTCCAGAGATCTCTGCCAACCACTCTTGCTGCAGCAGGAGAGCAGACAGCGTGGCTTTCTGGAGCACTGGGCAGGGCGTGCAGTTCACCTGGAAACAGAATCCTTTCAGGATCCGCCACCTGAGGTCGGGCTTCACCCAGCTTCATGGAAGGGCTGGCCCTGGCATGCAGCCCAGCTTCTTTCTTTTTTCCCTAAGGGCTTTTGGTTGTTATTGTGTGTGTGTGTGTCTGTGTGTGCGCGTGTGTCTGTGCTGCCACTGCAAGTGGCACCAGCATCAACTGTGTTGGCAGGCTGGCCCCCATTTTGCATCCACCATAATGCAGGTGTGAGCAGGGCAGTGTTATGTCATTAGCTCCAGGGAAGAGGTGGAGCTAGTGCTGAGACAAAATCTGTCCTCCAATATCCCAAAAGTTTTCTTCCCCCATGAAAGAGGTTTCTGTTGTTCTGCCTTAGAGTTTTCTTTAATTTATTTTTGTGGTATTTTTGAGCTTACCTAATCACTGTAAGGCAGCTAAGAATGCTGTGTGTGTGTTTTCTTGCTATTACACATCTCTCCATTGCTCTGCAGCCTCCCAGGCTGCCTGTTTTTATTGATCCAAAAAAGCCCTATGGAGGAGTTACCTCCTGCTGTCTTCCCCTGGACGTTAATTGAAGTGTGGGAAGCCGAGGAGGCTATCGACTGCCAGAGACATGGTTGTGCAATGAAAGACAGGACACTCACACACACTACTTGGCCACCTCCTAAGTAAGGTAAGCACAAGAAACCTGAACCTAATCCATGAGAATTTCTCCAAGCCCATGCTTTATATGCAGACAGTCCCAGGGTCAAGGCATTTCCTAGAAGGGCTTGGAAAGGCACCTGTCCAAAACCTGAAAGCCACTGCCAGTGAGTGTAGACTAGGGGTGGGCAATACATTGTCTGCAGGCTGCATGCAGCCCACCATAGCCATTTGTTCAGCAGGTGGGGGCAGTCCCCACTGCCACCATTTCTGCCACCACCCCTGAAATCTCAGCTGTTTGGCCGACTGATGAGAGCCCCATTTTGCTGGGAAACAAGGTGCCTGCTCCCCAGCAGGATCGATGGGATTTCATTGGTGTGACTACTTCCAGTGGCAGTGGGGGAGGGGTGCAGCCCCCACAGGCTTCCAGGGAAGTCAATGTGGCACCCCAAACCCCAGATGTTGCCCTGCCCTGCTGTAGACCAGTGATCTGACTCCATGAAAGGCAGGATCCTCTTCCCCTCGTTGAGTCTTTTGTCTCGAATTGTTCAGGACAGACCACTGATTTCTGATCTCGTTCCAGCACATAAGAGACTAGTAACTTCATCCATGAAGGTGGATAAAAGCTTAACGTGGGAGTGGTTACATGTCCTTCCCTCCGGCACCCCAAGGCCAAAATTAACATATCCAGTCCGTTTGGGATTGCTTTCCTTCAGCAGCCTTTTCTAGGCAACAGGAACAACCCTGTAAACCACAGGACAGGTGAGATGGTGGTGGTGATGATGATGATAATAATGATGAATTACATTTCCATACTGCCCCATAGCCAAAGCTCTCTGGGCGGATTACAAAGGTTAAAAACATTAAAAATACAATATGCAAAATTTTAAAAACATAAAAAAACACAGACAGTATACACAGAGACAACATATACTGTATCTAAAAACAATATATCTAAAAACAACATAGACCAGAGTTTGTCCCAGAAATTATACAATGAGCTTCTTACAAATTCCCAGGTTAGCCTAACAGGCTATCTAACAGGCTTGAAGAGCTGGCAGAGGTGTAGTCTATACGTTCACATTAGAAAATTAACAATAATTCACAACTAAAGGCAGCAGGACCAGTCCTCCATTAGGGATGGATGGATGCTCCCCCCATCCAGGTTCTCCAGGTGCTGCCCAGCCGCTGCCCCCTCTCACGCGCTCCCCCTCACACTTGCTCAACTGCCCGCTCCTACCCTGAGCCATTTGCAAGTGCCTGTCATTCCTGTGGTCACCAATATTACAGGTGTAAATGGGCCATTTACAATATTGAATAGATGGGGCCTTTATGGCCACTATGTGCACAATATTAAATTTACGGAAGTTCGCAAGTCACCATTTTTTTTGCAAAATGGCAACCGCAGGGACAAACGGCTCAGGGTAGGTGTGGGTAGCTCAGTGAGTATGAGGGGGCACGAGCGGGGACAGCAGCTCAGCGAGCGTAGCCCAGACTAACGAGTTGGTGGGAGTCCATTGGACTCCTGGACTCAGCCAAGTGCCCACACCATCCTTATCCTCCATATATGTGTTGCATTCTTAGGGCTGCACCTCCTTCTTCAACTGCAAAGCCACCACCTCTGCCTGAACCTTCTCATAACACTCTAGTTTCCTCTGGAGACCCTCCTCCACGTTTTTAAGCAATCCCTCGTTTTCTTTCATTTCCCTAAGGTAAGCATTCTCCTCTCTGGGCTGTTGCAGCTCCTGCTCCATTTTGGGACATTGCACCAATTAAGTCTTCACAATTATAGCATCTTGTTCTTGCGAGGAGAGCTTTTGCTCCAGATCCTAAATCTTCTGCTTCTTCTCAGCCATCAGATCTTCCTTTGCTTGTAGCACCTGAATGTGCTGACTGGCCTCTTCGCATTTTTTGCTGTAGCTGTTCAGTCAGCTCCTGCTTCTGCAATTCATGGCTCTTCATTTGTGTGTTCTGTTTCTTTAAGGTGCACTGTAACTCAGATATCTGCCCTTTCAACCACTGATTGTTTGGGCAGCTTCAGCCAGCTTGCTTTCCTTCTCCTGCAACGTCTTATTCAGAGACTCTGCATTCTTCTGACAGGATTTGTTGATCTCAATTTGCTTTTGAAGTTTGTTTTCTGCCTCAGTTTCCCTTTCCTAACACTGCTTGATGCACTTCAGGAGTTCTTGGTTACGGTCAGCTTCCCACTCAAAATTCCCAGCATTTGTATTAGCTGCCTCCTGAAGCAAAATTAGAGCCCTTTTGTGACTCAGTTCCATTTGCTTTTTCTCCCTTTCCACTTGCAACAGCCATGCCCGTGTTTCATCATCCGCTGGTACTGTATCTGCAGAGAGCCTTGAGGTGATTGTGTCATGTCCACATTCCCATAATGTGACATGAAGTAGTTGTGGATGGAGAAGTCCGTTGTACTTCCCTCTGTGTCCTCCATATGTATCTGACTTCAGCTGCTGTTGTCCTCTGCCTGAATCTCCCTCCTTGTCCCAGCACCAAGATGTCACAAGACTCCCCACCACCACCACCAGTTCCCACCCATGAGTGTGTCATTTTCATGTTCAGTAATCATGAGTTACACACATGGAAAAAGGGCAACTTCAGGTTTTGGAGATGCGATTTCTGCACTCTTGCACATGCTGGTCACCATCTTGTTATGTGGTTGCTGCACAGGCACTGAATATACATGCCATTTCTTTCTAATCACCATGTGAACAAGAGTCAAGTTGTTGACTATATTAGTTAAATTGAAAAAATTGTAGCCTGTGTCCTGCTATTTGTTTAGTTGTCTATGTATTTTAACTTGAACAGGTCTAAACGGCCGTAATAAACAGTATTTGATTTGATTTGATTTACATGCCACTCAATAGGCCCCAAGGTAGGTGGAGATACAGCACAAGTCCCAAAGTTCACTGCTCCTGCGTCAGATTTCTAGGGAGGCAGCTGGTACCCTAAGATGCTTCCAGAGACAACTCAGCACGTGCGCGCTCTTCTCAGTCTGCCTTTCTCCAAACTGCAGTTTCTTCACACACACACACACAGCTTGATGACTTCATCCCCAGCCAAAAAGCGGAGGAGATGGTTGGAGAATAAAGACATGGCTCATTCTCCAAAATGGTTCCCCTCTTCTAGGATCATTTCCTTAGCCATTGTTTTGGTCAGCTATTGAAATGTATCAGCTAATCTCCCTAAGGGGGAGCTCAGCCAGGGCAGCTTTGTACTGGGCAGCTTTGCCAGGAGTTATTAACGTGTCCAAGGCTCTGACCAGGTATCCCTCAGGCAACCTACATGGATAGAAAACCCATTCACAGAAATCTTAGAGTCAAGCATCACTGAGTTGAAAGGTACCCCCAGAGGTTATCTAGCCCAATCTTAGAACAATATATAAGCACCTAAAGTAAATTGAAAATAAGGCAATGGGGAGATCATTTCTAAATCCTGTTCAGTTCCATGTTTGGTCAACTTTATGCATTGAATTTGCTTCTCAAAGGCCACCCTAACTCGTGGAAAGTATCTCATTTGTCTAATTTTATTTTGTATTATAGCTTCCAGATGGTGGATTACTTATGGACTAATCCTCATTTTTGATTTCCTTTGTTAGAAAAACTGTACCATGTACTAGTCACAACATAATAACCTAATCTTGCAAATTGATGTTTCGTTTCTTTTTTGCTTACAATAGCATGGATCATCTGCAACATTGCCTGAATAAATGTACCATTTGTCACAAGCTAAAAAACTGTCATCATTAACTTGATTAATCAAATGCTGTTGTTAAAGATGGATAGAAAGCACAAAATAGTGAGCCCAGTGCCATGTAATGAAGAGATTAATTTGAACAAGACAACCAATTTTGTATAACAACTCTCATGCTTTATTTAGAAGGAGATATATATATATATAGATATATATATATATATATAGATATAGATATAGATATAGATATATATATATTTTCCCCACTGATGTACTGTTTTGTCTTTCAAAAAGACATTTGGGGGGGGGGAGTCTATCTGCTTGCTGGGTGTGTGTGTGTGTGTGTGTGTGTGTATGTGTGTTTAAGGCCGAGTTAAGTAACTCCATACTGTTCAGTTCTATAATCCTGACTTCGAGATGGCCAAAAGAAAATTAATGATAGAATGGAAAAACTTACAGTGGAATTATTCCCCCTCTCATGATATCACTAATTTCCTTTTTATAATGTGATTATAATTCTGGTAGCAGGAGTCACAGCAAGGAAGGCCCATGAAGACTTCCATTCCTTCATTATCATGGATGGAGATTAATGTGACCCATGCTCAGATGCCAGCTCTAGTCATGGGAAAAGTTGCAAAACCATTTCATCAGTTTCTGTTGCCTAGGCTAGACCAAAATGGGGGGGAGCAGGTGAAAGATTGAAAAGGTATTTAAAAGAGGTGGTGTACTGATTGTTTGTTTTTCTGCACTTGATAAGCTAAACCATGATGTATTAAAGAATATGGTTGTTCTATGCTGGGGTTGTCGAGCCTCGTTCAGCCCAAGGGCCAAATTCAGTGGTGGGTGGAGCCAATGTAAAGGGGGTGGAGCCAAGAGCAAAAGGGGTGGGGACAAAATGCCAGCATATTTTAGTGTTAAGCTCTTACTGGCAGTAACTAAGCACGAGGAGAGTCATTTCAACCTTTCAGAATGGGGGGGGGGATTGTGCAAAAGTGGGAACCACCAAATGATCAGTGATGGCGAAATGGGGGTGGGACTAGAAGAAGGGGTGTAGCTGTCTGAAGAACCTCAGAGGGCCAAATTGGTATTGGGGGCCCTGGCCTGAGGTTCGACACCCTTGTTCTATGTTGTATCACACTCTAGGTTCATCACACTACTCTGACCCATGTGCCATACTCCCTTGATGGCAATCATACAAGAATATGAAGGTAGTCAAACAGGCACACAGACAAGGCAAACATTCTTTTTAATCTGTTCTGCTAATAGAGTGTGTTGTGTCTACTCTGCTTGGCTTTTTGTGCAGTGGATCAGACTTCCATTGCTTTAAAACTAGAAGCTTACAGCCCAAGAACTGGATGATTTGTTTGAATTTATATGTGAAATTCAGCCCATTCTTGTCCCATGCTTTTGTGGTGCCTTCCATGTCCCCTTTGGAGTTACAATGTTGTGGTGACAGAAGCCAGAGCTCTCAGAATTCCCCTATCAGGCTTCAGCCTATGTGATGGTTCTTTATAGGACAATCTTGAGATAGGTATTGAACAAATTCCAGCAGACACTGGTAAACCTTAGCAATATTTATCAATGTTAAGAGAATTACAATTTTTATAAACATTAACCACAAAGCTAAAAATACTCTAATATCCCTGTAACCTCAAATAACCCTTTAACTATTGTAACAGTTCACTTTCTCTCTTTCTTTGTCATTGCGGATCTGTATCTTATTCTTTAAGACAGTTGATGATCTGTGTCTTTGTCTAGTTCTTTAGCTGCAGGCCTCCCAATCTGCCTGGTCCTCACAGCCATTCTGTCCCACACCATTCTCTCCACATCCAGTTCTTCAGTGTCTGCAGTCCTCTCCAAAACCAGTTCCTTCCCAGTCCTACTGGCCAACTCAGCTCCCTCCACACTTGATCTGGCTTAGCCCTCCTCCTTCCTTCCAACTACCTCTTAACTGTTCCACCTGTCCATCTCCCTCCTTCCCAACATTCCATTATTGTAGTACTTGCCACAGTTCCTTCCCTGCTTTTTATTAGTCTGTCCCCAGACTAACAATACCAACATAATACATATCTTTCCAAACAACATTTTAAGAACAGAAAAAACAACCATGCATGTTATTCTAACATTCCTCTATCCACCTTCGGAGATAGCTTAGCTTTGTTTTTGTCTCTGAGAAATGTGTTGGTGACACATGTTTTGGATGGAAACTCATTCCACTTCCCATTCCAACATATCACCCTCTTGTGGTTCCCAGTTTTGGTCCCATCTTTGTGGAATACAGGTTGTTAGCCATTGTGTAGGATCTTCCCATCAACTTTGAGGGGTCACCCCTGCCTCCTTACTTATGCGGTATCCACCTTCCTGATCCGCACCTGAGATCATCACAGCTTCTCCATCTTTGTGCCCCTTCTGTTTTCTATCTTGTTCTAACTCTCCTCCATGTGTTAAACTTATTTCTATGTATGGTTTTACCTATGCCTGTAGAAATATTTTTTATAACAAAAACTGGTGAATTATCAAAAGGTAATTTTAAAGGTAAAGGTGTCCCCAACCAGTCGTGTCCGACTCTAGGGTGCGGTGCTCATCCCTGTTTCTAAGCCGAAGAGCCAGCGCTGTCCGAAGACGCTTCCGTGGTCATGTGGCCGGCATGACTGAACACCGAGGTGCACGGAACGCTGTTACCTTTCCCGCCGAGGCGGTACCTATTTATCTACTTGCAATTTCTTGCTTTCGAACTGCTAGGTTGGCAGGAGCTGGGACTGAAGATGGAAGCTCACTCCGTCACGCAGCACTCGGGTCTCGAACTGCTGACCTGCCGACCTTCCAGTCTGCAGTTCAGCGTCTTAACCACTAAGCCACTGCGGCCCCTTTTACTACTTCATAAATATTCTTCTCCCAGTAATCCCATAGTTTATCTCTCCTGTCTTTCTGTAGTAAGGCCCAGTCCCCTATTTTAATTTCTGTCACTCTTACTCCTCTATTATAGATCTGTTTTTGTCTGCTTTGTTCCCTATCTATATTCATGCACACTTATTTATACAGACTCCAGAATTTCCTGTGTTGACATTTCACCCAGTCATCAGAACTGTAGCTATGACTCCCACCTTCCTTTCCTCCCAGTGTAACGAGATCAACAGACAGTTTCTCTCTCCTTCCAAACATTAAATACATAGAAATAAATCCAGTAGAAGTTTGAAGAGTATTGTTATGGAGAAATATAATTTCACCTATATGATCTGACCAATGTTTCTGAAATAATTTTTGAAAATAATTATTTTCAAAAATAATTTCTGAAATATCTGTGGCTCAAATGAGGATCCTTGGTTAGTTAACACTTTTTCTGGGTATCCAAAAACTTACACAAATTTTTCAGTGAACACTCGTGCGATCACTTCTGCGCTGCATTCTTTTACTGGGATGGCAACAGTGAATCTGGTAAAATGATCTATTATAGTCAACAGATACTGATAGCCTTTTGTGCACATGGGTAACTTAAATGATCCAAGGTTACCAACTCCAATGGTCGCCCTCCCAGCAACCACAGGTGCCAAAGGGGCTTTCTCCCTTAAGGAGAGTTTTCTTTTCATACTACATATCTGACATTTGCTAATCCAGTCTCTGACATCTGTCTGTAAACCTGGCCAATGAAATCGTATCCTCAGCCTAGCCTCTGGGCTGTTTCCCACCTCCCAGCTAAGCAGAGCAGAGCAGAGGAAGCTGGTCCAGCTGGTCTAGAGACTATAGAAGCAAGTAAGCTCCCAGAGAGCAAGCAATCAGAGCAAGCAAACAGGGAGAGCAAACAGGAGTTGGCCAGGGAAGTTTGGCAGGGGAGACAAAGGAGACAAAGAGTGAGTAGACGACAAGGCACAGGCTACCCTAGAACAATCAGAAAGCTAGACACAAAAAGGGAAAAGGGGCTATGGAAGGATAAGACTCTCCAGGGGTGGTGACCTGCAAGGTGTGTACCATGTTTGCTTTCTTGCCTGAGAACAACATGGCCTACATGTGCAACAGGTGCAAGTTGATCACACTGCTGGAAGAAAAAGTATCAGGACTGGAGCGGTGAGTGTCGACCCTCCAGGGAATAAGAGAACACAAAGAGTTCTTGGACAGAACAGTGGAACTACAGCAGCAAAGTGAAGAACAGAAGCTTGAAGAGCAACAGCAAGCTGAGGCAGAAGTGGGAAATGCTGAGGTGAGGAAAAATGCAGTACAGCAACAGCATACTCCTTGGAAAAGGGTGACAGTTAGGAGCAGAAGAACTAGAAGCCACTCTGCACCAGTGGAAGCAGTGGAGCTATGGAACCGTTTCCAGGTACTTGAGGATGAGACTGGAGGACAGCCTGCAGAGGAAGAATTACAGGGGAACCTGCATGAGAGCGAGCAAGAGGCTGAAGGTCAGTCAAGCAGAGGTGATGAAACCAAGGCCTACAACAACAAGAAGAGAAGAGTAGTAGTAGTGGGAGACTCCTTGCTGCATGGGATCGAAACCCAAGTATGTCACGAGGACCCGTGGACTCACCAGGTATGCTGTCTCCCAGGAGGACAGATTAGAGATGTGACTGAAGGGTTGCCTGCACTCATAAAGCCCACTGACAGGTATCCCTTTCTTCTCATCCATGTGGGAACAAATGATACAGCCAAGCATAGCTACAAAGAAATCACATCAGACTTTGAAGCTTTGTGAAGGAAACTCAAGAACTTTGGGGCCCAGATAGTTTTCTCATCCATCCTTCCAGTAGTTAGAAGAGGGATAGAAAGGGAAAGAAAAATACCCTGGGTGAATTACTGGCTACGAAGGCGTTGCCGACAAGAGAGATTTGGATTCTGGGACCACGGGCTATACTTCACTGTTGGCAAGCGACAGGTTGCACCTCACAAAGGCTGGGAAGAATGTGTTTGGCCACAGCATGAAGAACTTTATCAGGAGGGCTTTAAACTGAATCCTACGGGGAAGGGAGACATAAAGTTGGGGGTAACAACGGATGAAGGTTCATGCACTGCAGAGGAGAGAACAGCTCTAATAGTGCCCAATAATAGTCTTCACAAACATGCAGGAAGAAAGCCAGATTATGAAGCACATGGTCTTCAATGTTTATCTACTAATGCCCAGAGTATGGGAAACAAACAGAATGAACTTGAACTCTTAATACAGGAGGGAAATTATGACTTGATAGGTGTACCTGAGACTTGGTGGGATGACTCTCATGACTGGAATACAGCAATTGAAGGATATAACTAGTTCAAAAAGAACAGGAGGAACAGAAAGGGAGGTGCGGTTGCACTATATGTAAAAAATACATATCTTTGCACAGAAATACAGGAGGATGAGCTTGGTAGCCCCACCAAGTGCATCTGGGTTAAAATAAATGGAGCAAAGAATAAAAGGAACATGGTGGTTGGAGTCTACTACTGGCCACCCAATCAAGAAGAAGATGAGGATGAAACTTTTGAAAAGCAAATAGCCAATGTTTCAAGGAAGCATGATGTAGTAGTAATGGGGGACTTCAATTTCCTTGATATTTGTTGAGAGACAAATTCTGCAAAACATGGCCCCTCAGGAAATTCCTGACTTGTGTGGCAGATAACTTCCTCCTACAGAAAGTAGAGGAAGGAACTAGATGATTGGCTTTCCTTGACTTGATCCTAACCAACAGAGATGACTTAGTGGATAAAGTAGGGATGTACGAAAGTCACTTACCTTTTCGACGGGGTGATTCGCGGTGGGGGGGAGGCGCGCCACACCTCCCCCCTAAATCCTGGTCCGGCCGGCTCCACTCCACCACCGCCACCAGAGCCACCGCCCCAAGTAAGCTTTTGTCCCGGGGGGGATTCTGCGGGGGGCGGGGGGGGCCGTTCTGCCATGGGTTTCAGGGGACCGAATGCCAGTGCATTCAGCCTCACTGAAATCCGTGGCAGAATTCTCTGCCATCCCTAGGATAAAGTAGTAGTTACAGGAACTCTGGGGGAAAGCAACCATGTTATCCTTGAGTTCTTGGTTCTAAAGAAAGCAAAAGCCGTGTGTAGCCAAACCCATACCCTGGATTTTAGGAAAGCCAATTTTAATAAACTCAGAACAATGATAAGTAAGGTCCCATGGCAAGTGACTCTTAATGAGAAAAGGAGTCCAAGATGGATGGGAGTTTTTTAAAAAAGGAAATTCTCAAGGCACAATTACAAACAATTCCAACAAGAAAAAAAAGGTAGAAGACAACAGAAGAAGCCAATGTGGCTTCACAAAAAGCTTAGAGATGGCCTGAAAACAAAAAAGCGCACATATAGGAAGTGGAAGGAAGGACAAGCAACAAAGGAAGAGTACAGGCAGGTAACTCAGAATTGCAGGGATGGTGTCAGGAAAGCTAAAGCTGAGAACGAGCTTAGGTTAGCAAGGGATGCTAAAAGCAACAAAAAGGCTTTCTTCAAATACATGCATAGTAAAAGACAGAGAAAAGAAATGGTGGTTCAACTATTAAAAAAGGATGGCAAAATGATAACAGATGACAAAGAAAAGGCAGAGGTGCTCAATTCCTACTTTGGCTCAGTCTTCTCCCAAAAGAGGGTCTATGACCCCCCTGGCAAAGGCGAAATACAGGCTGAAGGGGCAAGATTGCAGCTTGAGATCGATAGGCATATGGTCAAGGAACACCTAATTATTTTGAATGAGTTCAAATCTCTAGGGCCAGATGAACTGCACCTTAGAGTAATAAAGGAACTGGCAGAAGAACTCTCAGAGCCACTGTGTATTATCTGTGAGAAATCATGGATGAAGTGCCAGATGACTGGAGGAGGGCTAATGTTGTCCCTATCTTCAAAAAGGGTAAAAAGGAGGGACCTGGGAACTAAACACCAGTCAGTCTGACATCAATCCCTGGGAGAATTCTGGAGCAGATGATAAAGCAATCAGTCTGTAAGCATCTTGAAAACAATGCAGTGATTACTCAAAGCCAAAATGGATTTGTCAAGAACAAATCCTGCCAGATGAATCTGATCTCATTTTTTGATCAGGTAACCTCCCTTGTGGATTGTGGGAAAGCTGTGGATGTAATATACCTCGACTTCAGCAAAGCTTTCGACAAAGTGCCCCATGATATCCTGATGAGCAAACTAGCTCAAAGTGGGATAGATGAAACAACGATCCAGTGGATCCACAGTTGGCTACAGAATTGGACTCAAAGAGTGCTGATCAATGGGATCTTCTCAAACTGGGGAGAGGTAACAAGCGGGGTACCTCAGGGCTCTGTCCTGGGCCCAGTGCTCTTCAACATTGTTATTAATGACTTGGAGGAGGAGGTGCAGGGAATGCTGATCAGATTTGCAGATGACACAAAATTGGGTGGGATAGCTAATACCTTGGAAGACAGAAACAAAATTCAAAGTGATCTTCATAGAATGGAGCACTGGGCTAGAAACAACAGAATGACATTTAATAGGGATAAATGCCAAGTTCTGCACCGAGAAAAAAGAAACCCAATGCACAGTTACAAGATGGGGGATACATGGCTGAACAACACGACAAGCGAGAACCATCTTGGAATTGTTGTCGATCATAAGCTGAATATGAGCCAACAATGTGATGTGGCTGTAAAAAAGGCAAATGCTCTTTTGAGCTGCATTAATAGAAGCATAGCTTCCAAATCCCGGGAAGTGCTAGTTCCCCTCTACTCAGCACTGGTTAGGCCTCATCTGGAGTACTGTGTCCAGTTCTGGGCACCGCACTTTAAGAAGAATGCAGACAAGCAGGAGAGGGTTCAGAGGAGGGCAACCAAGATGATCAGGGGACTGGAAACAAAGCCCTATGAAGAGAGACTCAAAGAACTGGGCATGTTTAGCCTTGAGAAGAGAAGACTGAGAGGAGATATGATAACACTTTTCAAGTACTTGAAAGGTTGTCACAGAGAGGAAGGCCAGGATCTCTTCTCGATCATCCCAGAATGCAGGACATGGAATAATGGGCTCAAGTTACAGGAAGCCAGATTGTGGCTGAACATCAGGAAAAACGTCCTGACTCCAATTACCTAGGGAGGTAGTGGACACTCCCACGCTGGAGGCATTCAAGATGAGGCTGGACAGCCATCTGTCAGGGATACTCTGACTTGGATTCCTGCATTGAGCAGGGGGTTGGACTCAATGGTCTTATAGGCCCCTTCCAACCCTGCTATTCTATGATTCTATGATTCTGTTTTTTCCATACCCCAGTGTCCTGACTGATCGTGATAATGTTCCAGCAGTGATACAACTGCTCCAGAGGGAACTCTTAGCTGATACACTTTTTCAGTCATTTTTGGATGGATAATCACTTGAAATAGCCAATCCTCCTTCACTATCAGCCATAGTTGTCCATTCAACAATCCCTTCTTTCCTTCATTTAATTGTTGGTGGTCTACTTCTCTACAGCTTTCCTTTGATGTTAGCCATTTCTTCAATCTTTTCAACCCAGTTCTGTATGTCTGCCCAATCTTCTTCATCCTCTAGTTCCAAAACCTGAGGTACAGCAATCACAACATCATCCTCATCAGCTTTACTCCAACATGCCTGCACACCTTCAGCAGGCACCTGCCCAGTCTGGCATTTCTATATCTTCACTCTCATCCATTTCTTCTTTCTCTGGTGATCCTCCTACTCAGGACAGAACACCTGCATTTACATTATGTTTTCCTGATTGGAACTTTATACTGAAATTAAAATTTGCTAAGCGAGACTTCCATTGCTGTTCCTATGACTTGACTGAAGCTGATCTTGGATCTTCTGCTCCCCCCATATGTCAAGGAGATCTAGGATTTCTTCATGTTTCCATGAGACCCCAAGGCTGTTGCTGACTGAATCTACTGCTGCCATTGTACAAAGCTGTGAAGCTGTGAAGGTATGTTTGAAGAGGGAGAAAGAGAGTGCAGCTTCATATAGGCGGATCTGCGGAGCTGTGAATGAATGAGGCAGGGAAAAAAGCACAAAAGAAAAGGGACACCCCACCTACGATAATGCAACATCAAAACACACCCCTCAACACGCTCACTAAGCCACATTTAATTTGGGGATATGGGGCACACTCCAGTGGAACCATGTGGAAGGTGTGTTAAAGGGAAAATCCAGCACAAAACACCTTTGCAAAAATGAAGGTTGTTCAGCAGGAAAACCTGTGGTTGCTGTGGAGTGGGTGCAAGATCCTATGTCATGATTACCTGTGAGGCACAGGAGCATTCCAGTAAATCCCCCATGTAGATTGGCCACTGCTTAGCCAGTCAGTCTTAAAGGCTTCATTACCACAACCACAATACAGTACAGATGTTCCCGTAACTATAAACATACCATTGTTCCTCTGTTACAACTAAAAAGGGCTTGTAGATGTCATAAAGGGCCTGCCTTTTTCCCACCCCCACCCATACTTTGAGCACCAGTTTGCCTTGCTGGAATAGACCAAGCTCCATCTAGCATAGCAGCATACTTTTTTAAAAGTGGCAAGGTAGACACCTCTAGGCATTTCCAAACATGGCATAAAGGTTGTTCCCACATCTCGTAATCGGTGGTATAGCTATTTAGCTATTATGGATAAGAGCCATTGATGGTTGTATGTGAATTATGTATTCTGGGAAGTAGTATCTTTTTTTCTCTATCCTTACCTACTGTAAAAACAATTTCATTGAACCACCATGAATTCCTGTATGATCAGAGAGGAAGAAACATTACTCTGTTCATAATCTTACTAGCATCTAGTACATCCTTCCCTAATATTCCCTCTGTCCCCACCTCCACAATTAAACTCTCGCCATGTTCTGAGCTTTTAAGGAATCTCAGAGCAGCCCAGCATGGTGAGCAGCATAATTACACTTGCCACACAGGGGCACTCTCAGATTACTATGCTTCAGCTGGAACCTTGATTTGACTGGAGCCCTGCACTATGGCATACTTAACCTAATGGTTAATTCAGCCCTGTTGTTATGAAATTATCAAGAGAACTGCTAATGCCATAAATCTAAATACTGTGACATTTCCAAATTGTATGCTACAATGATAAGTATATACTAGATCGGGTAGTTATATGGTGACTCTTGAAAATGACCTTATAGAAACATTTTTTCACAACATTTTAGCCTCATTTTGATTAATTAGATTTAGAAATTTTCCTCATTGGGGAATAGAAAAAGATGCCAATCAGCTGCGATCACACATGGAATCCATGTAATGTGCCATCTGTCCCAGGTTAGGATATATAACAGACTCTCCAAAGATACAGGTAAACTCTCTGGCTAAATAAACTTTCTCTTAGGAAAAAAGAAAAGTGGGGGATGGGGTGGGTGGGGAGAGTGTTTGCTTATTTAAAAAAAAATACTCTAGAGGAAATCAGAAACAGGATGAATGTAACCTCCAACTAATGAGGCACTAATGCATAATTATTATAATACACACACTTATCTCCACAGAGGAATATTTATAAACACAAGAGTGCTCTAGTTTGCACCAGTATAAAAACTGTTGTTCCTCTTGTGGTTTTATCTGACTGCAGCAATGTTAACAAATTTTGTAAGAATGAACTCGGTCATTTGAAAATACTGGTGAAACTTACCTTTTTATTTCTTGTTGTTGCCTACAATGACTATACAGAGACACAGCACTGAATGAAATTGAGGCAGGAATGGTTACTCCAGTATCTAGCTCAGTCATATTTTATGAATCATTTAGTTTCATGTATTGGGAGGGTTCAGACAACCCTATCTCAGCTTAATATGCCAACATACAATCATCCGAATGTGATTGTTGTGCCATTACAGTGGAAGACATAAAGAACGATTGAAAACAGATTTTGTTATCCCTTTGGCCACACACACAGCTCCTTTGCTCCATCCTTTATACATGCTTGCAAACAAACCAAATCTCCCATCTTCCTGCTTCATTGTGGAACCATGGTTAACAGCTTTGGAATAAGCCAGGATATTAAATCAATATGAAATCATGGCTGAATATCCTGATTTGTTCCAAAGTTATTAACCATCATTTGCAAGTTCAGATGAAATAAAAAACTATAGTTAATGGAAGACTTCCAGGTTTCCTTCCACACTCATGCGGGGGGGGGGTGGCAGGGGAGGGATAAGTTTCGTTCATATCTCAGCTCATTAAGCCAACATACATATGATCATCCAAATATGGTTGTTGTGTCACTACAATGGAGCTAATAAACAACGGTTGAAAACAAGTTTTGTTGATGCTTGAATGAGCAATAACAGTCTTCAACATCAGTCCTATTTTTAAGACACTTGAAAAAAAATATGCAAATGGAAATATTTTATTTAGGGTAGGAATGTTTAATTGATTAATTGGTTAGTTTAATGTATTTTTTAAAATTTTTAGGGTACAATCCTATGGCTGCTAGACAGCAGCTAGATGGCCATAGGATTGTTCAGTTTCTGAGAACCAACCTCAGAGCCTGCGCTCCAAAGTCAGTTACCAGAAAACCGCCTCCCTGCCCCCTCCCCCACCCCTTCGTAGGTGGCGTGGATCATCCTCAGGCTCCATGCTCAGATGAGCACCGTGGAGTGGGGCAAAAGGGGGTGTTCCTGGGGGTGGGGAGGGGCAGGGAGTACGGTGGTGCCAGTACAACGCTTCCTGTTCATCATCCGGCCTCCCCTACTCCCGCTGCAAGGTCCCACAGCTAGACACCCAATATCAGCCATCTAGCTGCAAATGCTGGGCAGCCGGACTGCAGAGGAGAAGATCCCCTCCGCACTCTGCTCGCCCTGCATTGGATAGGCGGCCGCCCCCAAGTTCGGAGGCAGCTGCCTAACCTGATAGGATTGCTCCTTAATTGACTAAAAAGGTGTTTCCAATTAACCAGGCAGCTTATACATGTACAAAGTAAGCAGCAGCTTACAAGAGGCATTTTCACTTGTCTCACACACAAGAGGAATGCCTCTTCACCTGCTATGACAAGTGTGCATCACCTCAAAGCAAAGCAAATATATTCCATGCTTTATAATTATTATTTTTACTCATATTTTATTTTATTTAAAACATTTCTTGGCCGCCTTTCAAGGCAGCTTACAGCAGTAAAATACATAAAAACAGTTAAAATATTAAAAGTGATAAAACCATAAAAACCATAAAAACAACAATAAAAGCCAACAACAAAACCAGCAACAATGGCAATGGCAGTAACAGTGACAATAGCAGTCACATGATTTATACTATGATATTTATTATCATTGGTACTTTTATGGGAATAGATTAATCAATTAAGGGAACCTTCCTATGGGTTGCAGCCCCGATGATCATAAGCCCCTGAACTCAGAGGCTTATGATAATCTAATGCAGGAGGGGAGTAGCGATGCAGAAGATCTTCACCTCCCCATCCTCCCGCCTTGCATTTGTCACTAGACAGCATTTTTGCCTGTCTAGCTGGGGCACTTCCAAGAAGAAGGGAAGGAGCCTGGAAGAGGCTCAGGATAGCTCATATTCTGGCCTCTCCAGCCTTCCCCTCTCTCCACCCACCAAAACACCCCCTTCTCCAAGGTCGAATTCCTGACCTCGGAAAGCAGCCAGTGCAGTTCTTTCCATGTCGGCTGCAAGGCGGAGGGTAGTTGGAGCCTCAACACCCCATTCCAAGGTTGGAACATTGTCTCTGATCTCCAATTGGGGAATCTAAAATATCCTATAGCCCCTCAGACGCCCTACTTTTATTGCTTGCAAATGTTCTCCTACCATTAAAAAAAGAAAATCTCTACTTGTACCACAAATCAGATCTGATATGTTCTTCATAACTGAGTTAAGTTACTGTAGCACATTTCTGGACAAGCCCCTATCTGAAACCCTGGAGAGCTGCTGCCAGTCAGTGGAGGCAATACTGAACTAGAAGAACCAATTTTCTAACTCCATATAAGGCAGCTTCCTGTGTTCCATTTTAGACATTTCCAACTGGAACTAGATGTTGTGGGAAATGCTGGCTGCCACCAAAAGCAACAGAGCTTCTCCACCTTTCAGCCCATAATGTACAATGCTACAAAATATGTGGGGTGATGTCATTGTGCACATATTGGGTATTTGTTTTGTTTTTGTTTGGGGTTTGGCCACTTACCATACCCTCTCGAATCTGGTGGTATAGTGGGAGGGAACACAAAGGAGTACAGCTCCTGGACATTTTCAGAACTGGAATGATTACGGGAATTACCCAGAGCTCCATGCTCTGGCAAGTGAATGAGGTGATAATAAGGCTTTCAAGTTTGTTTGTGAAAGTATAAGGGAAGTCAGAGAATGAGGAAAATAACCAAGCAGAAATTGGATACTTCCCTTTTCTTTGAGGGGGTTCCTACTAGGGCTGTGCAGGGACCCCCCGATCCAACTCGGAAGCTGCTTTGCAGGTTCTGAGACCGGCCCAATTTGGCTCAGGCAGATTTGGGGGGGGGCTGACCCAACTCAGCCCTAAACCCAAAGCGGGATTCGGGTGTCAAACCCCATTTCGGATCCCCCCCCAATGCCCCCGCGCAAAACCCCTTACCTTGCTGCCACCACCGTTGTCCAAACTGCTGCCGCTGGCACTGCCGCCACCACCACTGTAATCGTCCTCGCTGCCACCGCTGCCGCCACCGCTGCCATCACGATCCTCGCCACCGCCATCACCATCACCATCCTCGCCGTCGTTGCCTCCACTGCCACTGCCCTCACCACCGCTGCTGCCACCATTGCCATCCTTGCTGCTGCCGTCCTCACCACTGCCGCCATGGCCACTGTCCTCGCCACCTTCTCCACCGCTGTTCTCACTGCTGCCAACTGCTGAGGCCCAGACGCGTGTGGCAACTCTTACTGCAGGGAGTTGCTGTTTTTAAAATGGCAACCTCCTGAAACTTCCTGGAGGTGGCCATTTTAAAAATGGCAACTCCCTGCAGTAAGAGTGATCGCGCGTGTCCGGGCCTCAGCAGTTGGCAGTGGTGAGGACAGCAGTGGCGGCAGTGAGGGCAGCAGCGGAGGAGTCAGAGGTGGCGGCGGTGAGGATGGCGCAGATGAGGATGGTGGTGGCGGTGGAGGCAAAGGAGGCGGTGGCAGAGGAGGTAGCAGCGGCTCAGGTAAGTACCTGGGGCAGCTGGAGCGGGGGTGCCGAAGCTCCGAAGCACACAGAGTGCTTCAGAGAGGCTTTGACCCACTCCAGGTCGCCTCGTGACCCCTCCGCTTTGCCTTGGAAGGGGCACAAAGTGACCCGAAGCAGCCCGCTTCAACTCAGGGTTTGGGCCTTGGGCAAAAGCAGTGCACAGCCCTAGTTCCTACATTATGCTAGCCGTTTAAGTGGGAACACTTCTTTGTCAAGATTGTTTGCATTTCTAATTAAAAGCTAATTTCAGCTGGTTGAAGATATTTTGTTGAAGCTCAAAGGGCGGACCCAGATTTAGGCATGTGCTACTGAGCTGGGGGATTGGACTCCCCTGCCCCCTCCTCCCCACAGCAGCCCCTCCGCCTCCAGCCTCCTGAAAAGCCTACACAGAAGGTCAAGGGATCTTTCTGAATGGGGTGAGCTGTGGTGCAGCGGGGAGGAGGGATCCACAAAAGTGGTATCTTCCATGAGCAGAGCTTTTCTGTCCATGGAACGCAGATCCTGGATTAACACATTTAACCTGTGCTGTCAAAATTATGCACCATTGAGTTCAATGGAGCTTACTCCCAGGTAATTAATGTTATGCATTGGATTGCAGTCATGCTGATCCTAATAAACTGAGGATTATGCTAGTATTACTGCTGTCTCCTCTCTCTCTCTCTCTCTCTCTCTCTCTCTCTCTTTCTCTGGATAGATAGATAGATAGATGGATGGATGGATGGATGGATGGATGGGGAAACTTGCCTGAATTTTTGGTTCCTCCTTGGGGGCTTGGTTAAGGACTCTCCTGGGGGTCATTACTACGAGAACTGTCATGACGAACTCCTGAACTTCAAAAATTACCACTACACAACTGAGTGAAACATGGGGCTAATCAAGATCAGCTCCATAAGATGAAAGATTAATTCAACATGTAGTGTTGATGGGGTGTCTTTAGAGCACTTCTTACTTTCATGGAACACACTTCTGCATCATCCCTGATTATTGCCCATGCTGGTTGGGACCAATGGGAACTGAAGTCCGACACATTTGAAAGTCACCAGGTTGGGAGGTCTTCATTACACATAACCATCTCTTCCTCCTGGTCCTGTAAGGTGCTCACAGCACCTTACAGGACCAGACACATTTTTCCCCAGTAGAACTGTGCCATGTGTCTTCAAAGCATTCTCGGAGCCAACTGTAATACACAGAGGAGAGAGCTAAGACAATGGAAGCTGACAGCCCCCTCTTTAATGAGCTTCTGTCGTGCATTAAAAACGTTGTTCAGGCAGGCATTTGGGGTGGGTTAGGGTATTTTAGAAAATGTTTTTATTGTAGAATTTTATTGTTTTAAACTGTTTTTATTGTATGTTGTACATCGCCCAGAGTGGCTGGGTGACCGGCCAGATGGGCGATTAATAAATTTAATAATAAATAAAAAATAAATGGAAGACCCCATTTCAAACCAATGCCAGTCCTAAGCAATGAAGGTCAGTGGATGGCCTCACTCAGTTCCCTACTCTCCATCTAAACTACCTTGTGTGATATAATAAACAAGTGGGATAATTATTGTGTAGCACTGTGCGCGTTAAAAACACCTACATATCTTAGTTTATTTATTTCAAATGATTTTAGGTCACCTATAAAAGTGAAACTCTCTCCTCTAAATAACAACAACAACAATGTAGTGGTCTGGACATTTGTTGAAGAAGAAAACATAGATCAACACAAATTAATTTTCTCTACAGATACACCCACAACTGGGCTGGCCCCAGGTTTGAGGGGGCTGTCAGCAAAGTGCCCACTGGTAAGTCCCGTTCTACCTTGGAGGGCCCTGGAAGTGGTGATAAGTGGGCAATGCTTTGAATCAGCTCTGAGTGACTGGGAGGCACCATTTTAATTTCCCACCATGCCTTGAAGCACCACTTCATTTGGATGCTTGGTGGGAAATTAAAATGGCAGCTCCCAAACCCAGATGCTTTTTTAGAAGGAGGGGGGCAGGGCAGGTGTTCAGACATGGGCCCTCTCAGGCAGCTACCTGAAAATGCCACCTGCTGATGCTCACCTGGTTACCCCTTCTCAGAAAGCTGGGGAACCACTGGTGGAAACCCAAAGCAACTAGAGTGGCCACTTATGCACTGCCAAAAAAAGAAGACAAAAGAGGAGACAGGTTTGCATAACATTTGCATGGGTACTAATGTATACATATAGCCAAAAATTTAGACATAATTATTGTCATTTAAGTAGAAATATACAATACATCTCACTGTAGTGGAAGACTGTCAGTCCCCTGTCCATGCGCTAACTGTTGATGGGCAACTTCAAGGCCCCTGCTGGCTCCCCTTTCTTAGGGTTCTTTATCTTTCAACCAGACTTGGACAGGCCTTGAAATAGAGGGCTGTCTTCTGATAGATGGAGGATTGTTCTCTGTAAAATGGGACACATGGCCACCCCATTCTTCTCCCAGTATTAAGGACATGAGTCACAAAATGTTATTGGAACATTCCATTTTCAAAGCACATTTTTAGGATCGAATAAATCAGAGGGTTTCACTCCATGAATTAAAATGGCCAGGAAGTGCTGGTTGTATGCACATTACATATAGACAGATTGTGGCATATTACAGATAAAAACAAGCAGGAGATTTACCCTACACTAAACCTGCTGTTAGCTTCTGAACATCGTAATTAAGTTTATTTACCACAGTAGAAATCAAACTCAAGTTACCAGGGCCAGGTTATGAACCACAGTAAACCATGTTAACTGGGGCGGGAGCGGCAGCTAGGGGAAATGTGACTGGGGAAGAGAAATTAGGGAAATAAAAAGCCCATGTTGGCAAAGATGCAACATTAAACCTCTCTGCATTCCTCTGTCACCAAAGTATACTTGAGGAAGGATTCTCCATCACTTTGACAGCATGCTTTATTTCCACACCGGGAAGTTTATTTACCTGAATTATTAATGTTGCTTTTGTTCCTTGCGATATCTTAATATTTTCCCTTTTCTTTTCATTCACCTGTCACAACTGTTTTTGATTCTCATCTCAGGATGATACACAAATCTTTGGGAAACACGTCAGTGTCACCCATAATTTTGCTCTCTTATCAGATGATTCTGTCTTCATGGTAAAAACCAGACTATTTTACCTTATTTTTCCCCCCGTGATGACTGTCAGTCACAGAGATTATGCTTTAAACTCAACCAAGTGGATACAAGATAGAATTTAAACTACATCTTGTATGTCAGCAGATAGTTGAGCATGTACAAGCAGCAGAGCAAATAAAAGACTCACTTTTCTCAACCACCACTTCATGATGTAAAGAGTTTCAGGAGCGGTGTGATCCAGAAACTCTTAGCCAACAGGGTTCAAAGTCAGTGCAAATCATCATCTAAAGCAGGAATAGGCACAAGGTAGATCTCCAGGTGGTTGGCAGTAGATGTTGAAGGGTTTCTGACTAACCAAAAGGCTCATTTCCCCTTCTAAATTAGACTACTAAAATGAAGAAAGTACTATGGAGGAGGGGAACCAGTAGAAGGGATGAATGAATCTGTCAGTTTAGGTTTCTCTCAAAATTTCTCAGTTTTCCAGTCTTAAGTTCAGTTTGTCTTGAACTTTGAAAATTTATCCAATCTTAAATTCAGTTTACCCCCAACTTTGAGATTTTTTTTTTAAATTCACATGAAAATTCATAAAACTTTCCTACACATTTCTCCTCTTACATACATTTTTGTATGTATTTTTGCCCAATATAATTTTGGCAAGCAATTTTCCTAATATACTGCATTTTTGAATGCTATTTTTCCTAATATATGCCTTTATGTATGCATTTTTTAATTGGATAACTCTATTGTAACTTTCAGAAAAGTGTGAATTTTGAAGGATAATTTTTGTTCATAGGGTGATTTGAAATGCAAAATTAAGTAAATGCGAACTGGGTGAATGTCTCCCGCATCTCTAACTAGAAGTAGATTGTGGGGGAGGTATATGAAAGTGTCAGCTCTGTAGCGATGTGTGAATCCACCAATGTCCGGTCCAGGGGATGTATGTCATGGGGAAATCTGGCCTTCATGGGGCTTGATGGATTTCCCCAGAGCCCCTGCCAGCTTGCAGATTTTAGCATAATTTTTTCCTCTGTAAAAACAGCAAGATACGCAAATTGCAGCCACAATTTGCATATCTTGGAAAAATTACATCCGTAATTATCGTATTTTATGCCATTTTGGTCATAAAGTGCTTAGTTAAACGTAAATTGCAGCTGCAATTTGCGTATGACTAAGCACTTTGTAGCTGTAAATGGCATAAAATACACTAATTACAGATGTAATTTGCCCAGAATACACTAATTGTGGCTGCAATTGGCATATCTTGCCCTGTTTAAAGACAAAAACAAACAACGCGAAATTCAGAGGACGCGACAGAGCTCCAGGGAAATCCGCTGAGCCCCAAGAGGACTGGATTTCCCCAGGATGTACCCTGCCCCCTGAACTGGACATTGGGGGGTTTGCACATCCCTACTTGTAACTCTGGTCAACCCATGAGTTCCATACAATAAAGCCTGTTTCAGAAAGCCCTTTCCATTTGTATGCTAAATGCAAAGAGAAGGAACATATTCTCTTTGCATTTAGAGAAAGAACCACAGCTGCTGGTCCCACCCATGCAATCACTTATCCCACAGGCTCTGCCAGCTGACAAGTACAACATTAGGGAAGGGGACAGCAGGTTTGAACACAGATTTTGCAGAAAACACCGGCTGCAATTCTGCCTCCTGCAAGGCTACTTAAATTGAATCAACTTCCATGGGTTTAACAGTAGTTTGCAAGCTCGCAGCTGATGGCTATGATCTAACCCAGAGTTATGCATGCTAAGTCTATTGAAATAAGTGGTTTCAGTGCACTTAATTGTGTGTTGGATCACACCTCCAAGACCGTAGTTTCCTATATACCAGGGGTGTTGAACCTCTTCCAGCCTGAGGGGCTACTTTAATTTTGGAGAAACTCTCAGGGGCTGCACTGCAGTGGTGGGCAGGGCTGAAGACAAAATGGGGGCCAAGGGGGCAGGCCAAAATACCTGCATATTTTAGATTGAAGCTTTTACTGCCAGTAAACTAATCCTTCGGGGAGGCATTTCAGCCTTTCAGAATGGGGGAAATACACACACACACACACAAGCCAGGAAACCACCAAACAATCCACCAAACACTCAGGGGAAAGGGGAGGGGGTTGCCATCTGAAGACCCCAGAGGGCTGGATTGGGACCTCAAGAGAGCCAGTTTGACCAGCCTCTGCTATATACATTCAAGATCAATGCTTTAGGGTGCATGGTTGGCTGGGGAATGCTGGGAGTTGTAGGACTTTTTTCTAGGGATGGCAGAGAATTCCGCTACGGATTCCAGTGAGGCCGGATTCTTTAGAATCCATGGAATCCATGGCGGAACGGCCTCCTGCCCCCCCCACGGAATCCCCCTGTGACGGTACTGACCTGCGGCGGATTCGGTGGCGGCTCCAGTGGCGGCGGCTCCCGCGGCGGCTGCGGCAGCTCTGGCAGCTGGTCTCCTGGCCAGCCGCGGCCGGGCTGCTGCCACCGCCATTGCCATCCTTGCAGCCATGATAGGGTAAGTAAGAATTTACATAGACTATTACGGCTGGGTAAAAAAAAAAAACCCAGCGTACGCAAATGGCGGCGGCTACGGCGGCCACCATTTGCATTCCCTTTTCTTTCACCAATTTATCTTACGTAAACATTTACGTAAGATAAAACGACGAAAAATAGGGAACGCAAATGGTGGCCACCGTAGCCGCCGCCATTTGCGTACACTGGGTTTTTTTTTTACCCAGCCGTGATAGGCTATGTAAATTCTTACGTACCCTATCATGGCTGCAAGGATAGCAATGGCGGTGGCAGCAACCCGGCTGCAGCCAGCCAGGAGACCAACCGCTGGAGCTGCTGCCGCCGAATCCGCCAGCTGGCAAGGATTCTGGGGGGAGGACCGGAGCACCTCCCCCCCGTCGAGGATTCTGGCGGGAGGGACGGAGCGCCTCCCCCCCCACCGCAAAAGATTCCGTGAAAAGGTAAGTGAGTTTCATACATCCCTACTTTTTTCCATCTAAACTTGCTGCACTCTTAGTAAAGTATTATTTTCAAAACTGGATGTCCTTTTGTTTAAAGAACTATTTTTTATTATTATTCCTTAGGCCTTGAAAATATGTTTCAAAATGTGAACGTAATGCAGGTAGAAGAAAATGGAAAATGTATGTTTTACTCACCTGCAAGTTACTTTCGCTTTTCAAACTCCTATACACACACAATTATATCACAATGATTCTACCAAGAGGGCAATACTGGGAGACTATACATACAAACATTTCAAACAGACAAGGCTCAGTGGGAGAGAGAGAGAGAGAGAGAGAGAGAGAGAGATACACTGGTTTTTTTCTCCCTGCCTGCCTTTGATTTTTCAGAAGGATGAAATGAAAGGGACAGTGATACATATTTTAAGCCCTGTGAATTCACAATGGGGCTTTAGAATAAAGAGGTTAATAAAACACACACGCACACATACTCACAAACACACCTCAAAACCTTTGAACTGAACAAAGGTCCATCACGGCGCCCTCCTTTTGCACAACCACCTTATAAAGGAAATTGTGCTAGATGGAGGGACCAGCTGGCTTTTGCCATTGCACCTCTCCTGACACAACACAGCGGCATCATTTCCAGCCGCCATCAATCCACTGTATGCCATGTCATTGACTCCTCTTGGTCCTGATCTCTTATCTCATACAGATTTCTTTTCTAGTCAAATGTCCTGTGAAAGTATCTATTCCGGGCCTCGCCTCTGAGTGTCTCTTTGTACTCCCCCAAAGCCTGTAGCCTAGCGAGCTGCATTAAGTTGATTAAAGTGGTACTATAGACAGTTACTTAGGCTCTTACTTTGCCCTTAGATTAAAGACAAGGCAGTATCCCTCTTTCAAGAGGGTTTTTTTCCTCCCCTCTCTCTTGAAAAACTGCAACTTTCAAAAGGGGTCAGTAAAAGACAAAGGCTCTTATGAACCGAAGAAGGAGAAAAGGCTTTTATGACAAATGATTTCTAATTTCCTCTTTGTTCCAAAAAGGCAGCAGTTATGCTGCCAGAAACATAACAAGCCATCAGTAGGCCTTGATGGAAAGCTTCTACCGAAGGCTCCAGGAAAAGAGCTCCTGACAAGCACCAATCATTTTCTCTCAAAAAAAATAAAACAAATAAAATTACTTCTCCAAAGAAAAATGCTTACTCCACCAGCCTTAAATCTGAAAAGAAAGCCAAAAGAAAGAAACATAATTCTAGCTATGTAGATAAAATGTCAACCTAATAGAGAGGCCAGGTGAAAATTATTTTCATTTTGTATACGGTGGGTGGTTAGGAAGAAAGGGTTCTTGTTGGGAGGGGGGTTGCTGTGTGAGATTTGTGAGTATGTGTGAGATTTGATATTTCAGTTCAACATATAGGATCACTTCAGAGGCCTCATTGAAATCTTAGAATAAGTGCAGAAGACACATCGTTTAATTTACTAAGCAAGAGATCCACACGCCATAATTGTCATACTTGAGGAGGGGGATGTTGAGGCATTTTGCCCTGGAAACCCCTCTAAACAAACAACAGCATTTTAGCCACTTTTGAGTTCACTACAGACAACTATAACTTATCTATCTATCTATCTATTTATTTATTTATGAATTAATTACTAGGGCTGTGCACCGCTTTGTTATGAAGCCTAAATAATGAGGCAAAGCAGACTTATTTGGAGCAAAATCCTCATGATACGAGGTGGGTTAGAGCAGTACCAAGGCACCCCGGGGCGAATTCCCCCCCCCATGAAGCTCCTCCTCTGCCCTGTATATTTGGAGCTCTACTAAATGCCTGAGCAGTCCAGACAGGCTGTCTCCAAAATGTATCAACTTCTGCATGCTCACGCAGAAGGGCATGAAGAGGAGGAGGAGGAGGAGGGAGGGAGTGGGAAGGCGAGCAGATGCAGGAAGGCGGGGGGAGGCAGGAAGGCGAGTGCAGGAGGAGGAGGGAGTGTACTTTGGCTAATACAAACTCTCAGCCAGAACTCTCAGCAGTCTCCAATCAGAGAGAGTAGTGGAGGAAGGGGGTATATATACAGCTAGTGCAATAACTGAGAGGCTGCATTTGGTTATTGCACTAGCTGTGTCTTCAGGAGAGAGGGCTAGTGTGGGTAGATGATTGCATGTGTGTGTGTGTGTGTGTGTGCGCGCGTGCGTGCATGCGTGTGCATTCCTAGGAGTTGTTCCTTCAATTTCTTTGATTTTGATCGCCTCTAGGCTTTCCTCAAAATTTAAATTAAAAGGAAACAGCTTGGTTGTACTGGGAGTGTTCCCTTCCCTCGCTCCTTGATCATCCGTCCTTTTTGGGATGGTGTCTTTTACAGCACCTCTTCCAGCCACCTTCTCCTATTTCTTTCTACCTCCAGGTCGTTTATTATTTGTATTTGATTAGATTCATCTCTCCTTTCCATATTTTTTCAAATTAACATAGCTTTTCCTCACTTGTTGCTGCTATGCTCTCCCCTCCCCCGCCATTCCTGTGTTTATTTATCTCGATTTTTGACTCTGGAAAAGGCTGCATTTGTTGTTTAACATCGACCCTCACTTCTGCTTTCTCCATTCTATTTCCTTATCATTTTTGTCAGTCAACTCTGTCTCTTGTAGATTTTTACAAACCCAGTCTTATTTCAATTTCTAAAAGCAAACATTAACTTCTGGGCATGTTCCTCCCCACCCCCCTTTTAAGTCATATTCAAGCAGTTAGTTTTTTCTTTCTTTCTTTCTAAATTCTTAAAGAAAGGCATATTATAGCAGCCTCTGTGTGTAGTGTTTATTCCCCCACTCCACCCACCATGCTGTGTCTTCTTTGTGTTGATCCTCCCAAACCAGAAATTAAAGAAGGGCTTTTTATTATTATATATTATATTAATATAGCATATTATTATATATTATATTATTATATTGATCTTGGCTCTTATCTTATTGCCTCTGCTGTTGCCCTGTATTTCTTGAAGTTAACCTGCCTTCCATAAAAGAATATGAAATATAAAACAATAAATTAAAGACACCCATTATTTGCTTAGGTAGTTCTGCTTTTATTTAGCTCTTGTGTGTCTGTGTCCATATGTGTGTGTGTTAGGTTGTTGTTCCACAAACACTATACGTCCAAATTTCAAGACAGTGTTGAAAGAACACGAGACACATAGTATTTATATTAATTACCTTCTTATGCCAATAGCACTCCACTGTGTGGCAAAGCAAGCCAGCACAATATGAGGCATATTCAGGGTGTTGGCAGGGGCAGCGGTGGGGAGAAGTTACAGCTCCTTGCTTTGGGAGTTTTCCTGAAAAAACTCAAATTTGACCTGTGCCTAACACACAAGCCAGTGGGCCGAACTGCCTGGGTTTTGGGGGCTGCAATGCCCTTGAGGAGGGCTGGGAGGGCCCAAGGTGTCGCGTGCATGTGTGGAAACAGGGAGAAGTTACAGCTCTTTGCTTTGAGAGTTTTTGTGGAGAAAATCAAACTTTAGCTGCTCCCAGAGCAGCAACCATTGGGTAAAATACATTCAAAATACTCTTTTAGTGTGTGTGCTAAAAATAAACAAAAGCAGATCTAAAAACAAATAACCTCTTCTAGCCTACCTGCCAGGTAATGTGTGTATTCAGCCATAGAGAGGCTGAGCTGGTGATTCCTCTGAATAAGGGTTGTTTTGCACTTCAAAGAAACCTGCAGCAGAGATTAGGGACCTCTCCTTCAACACATTTTCCCTTCTGAGTTTGGTCTGAGTTTCTGGGAATATTCGATTCAACCTGCACCTAGCACACAAGCCAGTGGGCAAACTTCCTGAGCTTTGGTGGGTGTAGGGATGTCAGAGAATTCCGCGACGGATCTCGGTGAGGCCGAATGCCAGTGCATTCGGCCCCCCGAAATCCATCGTGAAACGAAGCCCCCGCCCCCCCAACCCACAAAAGGCATGTGGGACGAAGTCCCCGCCGCCCCCACCCCATGAAAGGCACACGAAACGGAGCACTTACCTGCTCCCATCCATGCTGCTTTGCGAATGACAGCCGACCTGCGGCCGCCATTCGCTTCGTCTTCATAGCCGTGATAGGCTACGTAAATACTTACATAGCCTATCACAGCTAACGCAGGGACGCCATTTGCGTCCCTGCGGAGGCCGTGATAGGCTATGTAAGTATTTACGTAGCCTATCACGGCTCAATACAGGGACGCAAATGGCAGCGGCTACGACAGCCACCATTTGCGTCCCTGCAGGGCTGCCCAGCGGCCAGATGTCTGGCTGTGGGCGGCCGGAGTCGGCCGGCGGCTCTGCGGCTTGGCTGCAGAGTGGAGCCGGTCAGGCAGGATTCCGGGGGGGAGGACCGGATCACCTCCCCCCCCGTCGAGGATTCTGGGGGGAGGGACGGAGCACCTCCCCCCCACCGTGGATTGCCCGGCGCGGAGCCAGGTAGTTGTTTCGTACATCCCTAGGTGGGATGCCCTCGGGGGGGTGAGCTGCGAGAGGCCAAGGTATCACATGTGTGTGTGGAAACAGGGAGAAGTTACAGCTCTTTGCTTTGAGAGTTTCCATGGAAAACATCAGGTTTTAACTCCGCCTAGCACAAAACCCCCTTTTTTTGCAGGTGGCCTCCCCTTCAGGGGCATGGAAAGGTCTCCAAATTCCATGCCTGTATCATAAAAACTAAAAACGTTATGACCATTTGTGTTTTCCCATGTAAATCAGTGGGAAATCAAAGTGGGTGCTGCAGATATCCGAATCTTGCTTCGGAATCAGATCCGAGTCAGAGTGGAGGGTGTCCGAATCAGTCCGAGGCGGATAGGGGTCACTTCTGAGGATCCGAAGCAGCATCCAAAGCAGATTGGGTGATCTGTGCACAGCCCTATTAATTACATTTAGATCGCATCTTCTCTCCAAGGAGGCATACACAGGGCAGTATCCAATGTTACCCATGCATGTTCGAGGCTCACCACCACTTCCGTTCCACAAACAGCCAGCCCCAATGATTCTGTTGTGCAAGCAGCATCCACCGCTTATGCAACGAAGATTTAGCGCTTCTGGGGGCAAATCTCAAAATGAGTGGAAACACTCATTTCTCGAACGGGGCAGGTCAGTGGAACTCCCTTATGTGAGCTCCACCAACTTGCCCCATTCCAGAAATGACCATTTCCATTTGTTTTGAGTTGCCCCCAGAAGCACTACATCTCAGTTGCCCAAGCAATGGGAGCCGCTTGAACAATGGAATTGGCAGGGCTGGCCACTCACTAACTCCTCTCCCACATTTTATCCACACAACAATCCTGTGAGGTAGGTTAGTTTGAGAGGCAATGACTGTCCCAAAGACAGCCAGTGAGCTTCGTGGCTGGGTGGGGATTTAAAATTGGGACTCCCTAGCTGCAGTCCAACACCCTAACCCAGCCTTCCCCAACCTTCCTGATGTGCTGGACTGCGATTCCCATCATCCACAACCAGCATGGCCATTAGCCCTTCTGGCCAGGGACCATGGGAGTTGTAGTCCACCACATCCAAAAGGTGCCCAGTTGGGGAGGGCCACTCTAACCACTACACCACATTCTGATCACATACAGTGGTGTGTACTTAACCAACCAGAGGGGAAGCCAGACATCAGAGGCACATAGTTAAACTAGTGAGGAAAATTTTGCCACCGCTTCTGCTTCTGCATCTTTAACCTGTTACCAGATTCTGACATTTCAAACAAGCAGCTTTTCAGCGATGAAAGAAGTGCTGTATGGAGTCGCACAGCAAACATTTACCCAAAAGCCACTAGGAAACTGAACATGACTTGGAGCATCCCAAAATATCTATCAGTGAAAGGTACATTGGATCAATAATTACGGTAAGAAATGGAAGAAGTAACTATGCTGAGAATCTTACAAAGAGGATTAAAAAACATTTTCCCCCAAGGCTTCATTATTTCCAGACATTTTACATCTCTACTCTTTCTATGAAAGTCTTCTTTTTACACAGTTTTCAGAAATCGGGGGGGGGGGAACGACGACAAGATATAAACACCTTGTCTTAAATTCTAAAAGAAATATTTCATAATCCAAAGCTGTTCAATTTTTCCAATTGCGGGGGGGAACCAAAAATGGTCCTTGGGAGAAAAAAATGGGGAAAACACTGTTGGGGGGGGGGGTTTCTGGGCCTTCACATCTCTAGTTCTGTTAAAGTCTAACCTGAAGCTTTCTTGTGTTCAGAGAACTGCATAGTGCAAAACAATAATTTTTGCAGCATAATGATCTGAACTTCATGCTTTGCGGCACGGTTTCTCAAAGCAGGTATCCATTAGTTCCAATTAGCACAGGTTGCAACCTGACTGGATTTGTTCTAAAAAACACATACAGTAGCAGTACTCGGATGTAAGGCAGATCTATGAATGCTCATAAATAAAAATAACTCACCTTCTAGGACAGCCTTCCCCAGCGTGGTGCCCTCCAGCTGTTTTGGACTACAACTCCCATCAGCCTGTCACCATGGCCAATGGTCAGGGGTGATGGGAAATGTCATCCAAAACATCCAGAGGGCACCACACTGGGGAAGGCTACTCTAGAAAAACACTATTCATTTGTGCCCCAGCACAAATCAAGAGGTTAATTAAACACACACAGACACACACACACAGACACAGAACCTCTGAACTGAACAAAGGTCCATCACGCACACTCCTAGAGTGAACAGAGTCACCATATCATAATATGAAAGAAAATGTACATTCTTGACAGTTTGGGTTTTGTTCTACAGAGTCCTGTGTTTCTGGTCTTGTCTCCCTCTGTCTCCATTTATTCCTGCTGCTTCTGGCTTCTAGGATGGCTCAGATGTTTCAGGGACTACTTGCAGAAGTTCCCCCTGGTTAGACATAAACTAGGAATCTAAAATATGTATAACTTGGTTTGCTCATAAAATGAATCACGTTTGGTATATTAAATTTTAAAGTTTATTCAGACAATAATTACAAATTTACTGAGTTCACTTTTAAAGTTTTCAAATATAATGATAATTTTAGGAGCAAAGCATGTTATACATAAGGCTGCTTTACGTTCCTAAAGCAGGCTTCCTCAACCTGGTGTCCTACATTTGGTTTGGACTACAGTGGCCAACATTCCTGACCATTGGTCATCCTGCCTGAGACTGAGGGGTGCTGAAGTCCAAAATATCTGGAGGGCACCAGGTTGGGGAAGGCTGCCCTAATGCAACAAAATGGCTTTAGATCTGTAAAGAGTGCTAAAAAAATAAGTATCGCTTATTCTTCTATTTCCACCCACATTTCCATTTCTCCCCACAAAACCAGGAAAAAAATGGGTTCTTTCCATGGCTTCAAAATTTCCGGAAATTTTATATCTCTAAACAGGGCCCATTTCCTCTAAAGAAGAGGATGCTGGGATCTTCTGGTGTTTTTAAGGTCTCTATTTATTAACCAGTATTCAAGCTGAGAAGCACTCAAACTACAATATGGTTATGTGGTGCCCACATCACTGGTGATGAAGAACACAGCTCTTGAGCTCTCCCACACCTATGCCATGTTATAAACTTCTAAATGTTATTTGATTGCAATCCTATACATCTCTACTCAGAAGAAGCCCCACTGAAGTTCAATAGGTCTTCCTCCAAGGTAGCTGAGCATAGAATTGGAGCCTTAGAAACTGCATGTTCCCCAAGGGCAAGGATATTCATATAAAACGCTTTTTTAAAAGGGGCAAATCTTGCCATTTCAATAACCTTTTGCTTTGCTTTTTTTTTTTAGAAAAATCATTATCGTTGCTGTTTGTTTCTTTGATATTTAGTTCTTGAAATACTCTGTGCTCCTCTCCAGAACTGCAGTGCATCCCTCCACTGATGTACATCCCTCTACTGATCCCCCAGTCAGCACGGGTTGGTGGGGGATGCTGGGAGTTGTAGTTCCACACATCTGAAGGGCACCAGCTTGAAGAAGCCTGGCCCAGAGGTTGCAACTCAGGAGTAAGAACCACTGAACTCAATGAAACTTGCTTTGGGGTAAATGTACTTGTGAATCAGATCACAGTTTGTATCCCTGGTTTGTAAGGAGCTCTTAGACCACAGTTTCCCAGTTTGGATGTCATGGGAAACTGTGATTTAAGAAACAAAGAAAGCTTCAGCAAAACTGGGCACACAGTTCATTTCCCAGTCCAATAAATCCTGGTTTATTGGACTGAAATAGTTACATCACAGGCAAATAATAGATCGTATGTAGGCTATGTGTAGCAGGCCATCTTCAAGGTTTATATATCAAGGTGACATTCAGCACCCTCTGCCTCCCACCTCTACCTCATCCATCAGTAAGGCATCTGGTCACAAGGACTAGGCATGTAGAAAACACACCTCCATACTTTGCATTTCACACTTCCTTGCATAAATTCTGACCTTGTCTGACTGATACATAAGCATTTTAGTGACTCGGGTTCCTAGATTTTATTTTAGTCTGAGAAGGAAATGTGATGATACGTACATGTGTGTAATGTAGCACAAAGGCATGCTTACTGAGGCATACAATCAAGATGTGTCAGTTTAAACACACACACACTCACACAGCAAACTTGCTCCATTCCTAGACAAATACTACACACTATACTCAGTCCTTATTTATATCATGGGACAACCTCGTTATTTCATAAACACACCCGTACATTTTAACCTCCTATTATTATGCCTCAGTCCACCCTAGTTTTTTTTCCAGACCTTAATTATTCTAGAATGAATCTGACATTAAAATATGTGGATGCTTCTGTAGACATTTAGGGCTTGGAGATGCTATAATCTTTGTTTCCTTATGCTGTGAGCATTAATTTAAAAAACAAACCAAAAACAGCCATTGTCATCAAAGATCAATTGGAATCAGTAAACCATGTGAACAAGAATTATACGGGATACTAATGTACAATTAACACAGTCATATAAATGTGGTCTTTTTAAAACACACACACACACACAAAACCAAGCAACCTTCCATTTCTACCAGTGAAATGGCTACAAATGGGCTGCCATTAACTTTTGTAACTTGAGTAGGTGCCTGCAAAGGGCCAGGTGGTGTTTATGCAGATGACTGAGCATGTTACAGTGTGTTCTTCCTTTTGGATAAAACATTAGTGTATCAGATGTGACAAATCAGATGTTCATCTTCCGCACTCCTGCATTATTTTACATTGAGAATTAGATAATGTGCTGGCTCCGCTTTTTGCACAGGCTTTTCCTCCTCCTCTCCTATTTCTTGAGGTTACATTTATACATAAAGTTCTCCCAACACTCTGCATAATCATTATCATTGCTGCACAGTATATTACAAGCTGGCTAGGTACTACCGTGAACCTAACACCTATAGGTACTGCGTCTTTTGTACTCCAGTTCACACCCGGCACTGCAATTTAGAAGCAGAAATACTGTCACGATGCCATGCCATCAGTGGAGAGAATTAGAAAGCGGCCATTTCCACCACCACCCGCCTAAATTACCAGGCATTGGCAATGCTAATCCCTTCAAACATATGAATGCATTTGTCAGACATCAGATTTGCTTTGCAAGAAGAACGCTGCACTGGTATCACAGTTCCTTCCTCAGCCGTTGCATTACTAATCCTGAGCATCGTGTATAACGCCAATGCGAGGGGGCCATACCAAACACAAATTGCATGAAGACTCTCTGGGCTGTTGTTGAAGAGCACCCTTGATATACAAGGCAGTGTTTGCCATAAGAACACTGGGCGATTCAGCAGGATAAATATTTATGGAGGAGTCCTTTTGGTAAAGCAGATGAATATGAAAATAGCTAGTTCACTGTGCTAAACAAAATAAAAATTGAACATATGGTGTTGCCTTATCCTCAGGGCTCAAGCATTATTTGTGGGGCCCTGTATAAAACTGTAACACAGCCCCCTCCCAAACATACCATGATCCCATCCCGATACAATCTCATGAATGACCCACCCGCCCTGAGCTCCCACACTGGAGCTTTTCAACCAACATAGCTGCAAACATTTTATAAATAGACCAAATCAAGTGAAAGCTTTATTTTTCCAGGCTTTTGTATTGAAAAATCATGAATTATCTGTTATGTTGTTAGCCCACAAACCTGAACTGTTGAAAAAACATGAATCAGAAAGTGCACCACCGCTCCTCCTCCTATTTGTAGGCCTTCTTCTGATTGTGGCAGTGCTAATGGTGATTTTACCTGACTATCTTTTGAAAAGATTAGACTGGAATTCCATGATGTATCTGGGAGCTTTTCTTCACACTTAGTTGCCACAGACACTGTCGCTATGTTGACATAAATAAATTTCATCTTGGTTTTTTTTGTTAATTTAATTACCTATTTAGTGTATTGCCTGAGTGAGGCTGCAGTAGGGCCTTGACTGTTTTGAAAAATAGCCAAACTGATCAGTGTCCTTTAGTTTCTCCTAGTTCCCTTTATTTAACCTCCTTATGTTTTTGGATGCCGAATTTATATTTAAATCCAGATGCATAAACATGGGGGGGGGGGGTACACTAGACATTTAGTCATATCCATTTGGGTCCTGCAAATCCTATTAGCAGTTCTGACCCTCCGCCCACCACCGTCCCTGGGATCAATTACGCTGCTTTGTCCCTCTCACCAGCAATACCACCATTCCTGTCTAGGCACAAGGAACTCTGGAACTGGTAGTTCTTGAGAGAGCATGTCACATAAGGAAGCACAAATCTCTCTGTCTCTGAAATGACAAGTCCTAGTTTAACTGCACAAGCAGGACATTGTCTCTGCTCTAGAGAAGAATCAGCAACTCACTGGGTTGCAGCCAATGTTGGCCCTACTCAGAGTAGACCCATTGAAATTAATGGGGCTTCATGTTAGACTGACATTGGATCATTACATGTTTTGCTCTAGCACTGCTTCTCATTGGCTCTGGTAAATCTCACATGATCTGGACAATAGGAACAGAGATACAGGGAAATAAGTTTCCACAAGTATTGTCAAGCATGATCTACAAGTTAGCATCAGGTTGTTTTTCCCCATATGGTAATAAAGCTCTCTTGGGTCTCAAGCAGCAATCACCATCTGATTGTTTTTAAGAAAACTGGAAATGGCAATGACTGAGCCTGAGACCTTCTGTGTGCAAAGTGTGTGCTCTGTCGATCCCCGAGGTTCCACCCCAGTCACTAGAAATTCTTACTCAGCCACCCTTCAGGTGCTAGAGATTTTTTTATCTGACTTTGCTCACATACTTTCATAAGGACTGGAAAATGAAAGAAAGGATATTCAAATTAATGCTGAGATTCTCAAGAAGCTGAGTTCTGATGCAATATTCTGCACTTTTCAACATGTGCACAGAAGCTCTGAAAGTAACCACATGTGTTATTAAGTTAAGCCATTTCCTTCTGAAATTCTTCTCATCTGAATTTCTTCCCAGATTTTGGAAAGCTATGAATGAATTTATTTTTTTTGTTTTCTCTCAGTTTCTCACTCTTCCGAACTTAAATTCAGTTCATCCCAAACTTTGAGATCTTTAAGTTCACATAAAAACCTATGTGCATTTTTGTGTGCATTTCTCCTAATACATGCAGTTTTGTATGCAAGCGCAATTTACACATATTTGCAAACAATTCTTCTAATTTAATGCATGTTAATGTTATTTTCACTTATACACATTTTTGTGTGCACTTTCCCCTAACATACACATATTCGTACTCTTTGTTTTAATGGAGAGCTCAACTCAAAATTCAGAGAAGTACAAATGTCAATGGATAACAGAGTTTTGGTTTGTGTATTGGTTCAAAAGTGCAAAATTAGGAAAGTTCACATTAAAATGCGAACTGAATGAATTCCTTCCCAGTCCCTAAGTTCGGAGTCCTGAATGATATGGTTCTGTTTCTGAAATGGAACCAATACATGAGGAATCTGTTCTGTTTTTGTTTTGTTTTATAATTTCTGGATTTTTATAGGGGCATGCACATGAAGAGTTAGTTACAAATGTTAGTTCTTACATTCATCTGTGTCTTTCCTCCCCTCTATGTTATCACTGCACACATGCACACTGATTTTTTTTCAGTGTGTTATCAATCTTGAAATTCTTGATATGACTGTACATACGGTTGTATCCAAATTCATGTGTGTGTGCACACACAGTATTTTAGTAAAAGATGTGTGACCCTTTATGCATTGATAAACCACTGCAAACAAAGCAATGCTGACATGATTGTTCATATGGTTATATCAAGATTCTTTTTTTCTGTGGAGTTTTATTATTTTTTGATTTGATTAGATTTGATTTGATTTGATTAATACTCTGCCTTTCTACCAAAAACGGCACCCAAGGCGGCTTTTAGTTTTTGCAATCCACATGATTGCATGAGCACATCAGTAAACACACACACAAAGAATCTTGATGCGATCATACATATGGCCACATGAAAACAGCTGTTTTTCCAGTGTTTTATCAATGCACCCAAGGGCACTGCAGGAGAGGAGAGGAAAGATGTAAATGAACTGCCCATGTTCCAATTTCAGAAATAATTTCTGACATTCTCCTACTTGAATTGGCATTCAGGAGGAGTACAATGCAGAACAGAGCAAATCCATGGGTCTCTCAAGAAACAGCACCCCTGCCCCCCACAACCATACCTATGGGAAGGGAGGGAATTTGTAGAGTGGTGATGCCGCCTCTGGACTTCTGTAGGCTTTGGCTGCTTCCAGGGGACTTCCTCAGAATCCAGGAGGCTTTCTGCATGCCAAGTGAGGACATCTCCAGCCATCAGAAGGTGAAGGAGGGCAAAAACTTGTGACACCTGAGATTTCAGGAGTCTCACGAGTTTTTAAATTAGACTTGATTTGGCAAAGCCTGTATAAGGCCTAACCAAATGTGGCCCAGCCTTAGTTGCCCAGGCCTGGCAGCACAACCCACCCATTAAGAGTCATTAAGGGCCGCAGAAGATATGCTGACAATTGGAGACAAGGGGTAGAGTGGGGACCATCCAGCAGCTACTGAACAACAAGTGCTGGCTGGACCTGGAAACCACACTTATGTTCTGTTTCAGACAGCAGACCTTGCCAAGGATTTTTTTCACCCCAGATCCCAGGGGGCAACTACGGACACAATCCACGTCTAGCTCCTCTGAGCACAGTTAGGTCCAGTTCCCAACAGACAGGGCAGTGAACAGGATATGTGGTCTGAATGATGCAGAAGAAATCAGGTTTCTTACCCTGAAAAGAAGGGATTGGAACCCTGGGAGATCACAGCTGAGCCCAGAGGGTGCCAACCCTTTTTCAGCTTGAGGGCCAAATTCCATTTCAGCGATGGGCAGGACTTAAGGCAAAATTGGGCAGTGCCAAAAGCAAACTTGGACAGGGCTGAAAAATCCACACACACACCCGCCCCAAATTCCATTGTTACAAGTTTATAATAGTAAGTATGTCTACTCAGAAGTAAGCAGGACTGAGTCACTCATCAGTACTTTTAAATAGCATCCCAAATATCAAAACCTCTGATCGGAAATAAGCACTTTCCCCTTCTAAGCACTGTGAAAAAGAGGGGGGTTTAGTGCTAAGAAGGGGAGATCACTCATCTCTGATCAGCTCTTGATTGAAGATAAGAGCTTTCTCCTCCTTGGGGGAAGGAATAGGGACAGGGAAGAAGGTGCTGGTTCAGATGTAGAACTCACAGGGCAGTTGGGGAGCCCCCAAGGTATCAGACCTATGGGCTGGAGGTTCTCCATCCCTGGCTTAACCCCAGTGTAAGGACAAACAGAGGTCATCAACCACGGCAAAAGGCTCAAGCTTGAGCTGACCACCCAAGGAGCCAAAATCCAGTAAATTAAATAAATTGCAGCTTAATTACACTTCAAAACTGATGACCACCTCTTTCTTGCTGATCACAATGGGGGAAGTCCGACCATCTCATGCCACATCTACCTGAAGTGACTAACATTATTTGCATTAATACACAGCTTGTTTTGTATATAGAAAGACTAGATTTTCCTGGCTGGAAAATAATTCTGTGTTACTCAAAACCCTGCATACTCTTTTGCCAGCAGGGATCACCCGAAGGGGAAAAGGTACCTTGACTATTTAATCTCTTTTATTTTACTGGAACTAACACAGCAGCAACTCTCTGGTTTTAATAGCCAGTAGAAGTATAGGAGTGGAAAGGAACATTCATAGAATCACAGAATCATGGAATAGTAGGGTTAGAAGAGGCCTCTAAGACCATCGAGTCCAACCCCATGGTCAATGCAGGAATCCAAGTTGAGGCATCCCTGACAGAGGGCTGTCCAGCTTCACCTTAAACGCCTCCAGTGTGGGAGAGCCCACCACCTCCCTAGGTAATTGGTTCCATTGTCATATTGCTCTAACAGCCAGGAAGTTTCTCCTGATGTTCAGCCAGAATCTGGCTTCCTGTAACTTGAGCCCATTATTCTGTGTCCTGCAGTCTGGGAGGATCGAGAAGAGATCCTGGCTTTCCTCTCTTGTTACAACCTTTCAAGTACTTGAAAAGCACTATAAAAAAAACCCCTCAGTCTTCTATTCTCAAGGCTAAACTTGCCCAGTTCTTTCAGTCTCTCCTCATAGGGCTTTGTTTCCAGTCCCCCCTCTGAACCCTCTCCAGTTTGTCTGCATCCTTCTTAAAGTGTGGCGCCCAGGACTGGACACAGCACCCCAGATGAGACCTAACCAGTGCTGAGTAGAGGGGAACTAGTACTTCAAATGATTTGGAAGCTATACTTCTATTAACGCAGCCCAAATAGCATTTGCCTTCTTTGCAGCCACATCACATTGTTGGCTCATAGCTTGTGATCTACAACAATTCCAAAATCATTCTCGCTTGTAGTATTGTTGAGCCAAGTATCCCCCATCTTGTACCTGTGCATTTGGTTTCTTTTTCCTAGGTGCAGAACTTGGCATTTATCCCTATTAAATTTCATTCTGTTGTTTTCAGCCCAGTGCTCCAGCCTATCAAGATCATTTTGAATTTTGTTTCTGTCTTCCAGGGTGTTAGCCTGGGCATTCCAGGGCATTAAGAGGACATAGGGAGAAATGTGGTGATAGTAAGACCAGTTTCACAGTACAGCCAATTACCTGGAGAGGTGGTGGGTTCTCCTGCACTGGGGGTCTTCAAGCAAGGGCTGGACAGCCATCTGTTGGGGATGCCCTAGGTTAGCACTGGATGTCTTGCATTGAGCAGGGGTTTGGACTACAAGGCCAGCTCCAACGCTTTGAGTCTCTGATGCTATGAGACACATGGAAGCAACTTCAGCCTTAGTATCAGTCAAAATATGTATTTTAATTACAAAAAATAGCAGTGTTCACAATGCACTGTGTGAATTTATTTACTGATAAATAAACTACATTTTATTTACTGATTATTCATTAATTTGAAGTATTTTTATGCCACTCCTCAGCCAAAAAGGCTCCCAGAATGGCTTACATATAAATTAGACAGTCCCTGCCCGTAGGCTTACAATCTAAAAAGACACAGGACACAAGGAAAAAGGAATGGGGAGGGAAGTGGGGGGGATTAATTATTTCAGAAGGGCTGGTGGAATGGCCCTGTTTCCTTCCCACTCTCGTCTCCTTCAGTGCCACCTGCTGGTATGGCTCTTGGTGGTGAGTAGTTGAGGCAGGAGGCTGCAGACCTATGGCATGCTTACTTGGGAGTTCACCCACTGGAGTTATGGAACTTGTGTCCGAGTATAGGACTAGGTTGTATATTAGATCAGAACAACTGGGAGCAGCCTTTGAAGATATTGGGGGGGGGGGGATGACTACTGTAGTCTATCCCTTGTACTTTTTAGAACTTGTACATCCCAGATAAGGCAAAGAACAGAAGCAAAGGAAATTACGTAGCCTTTCTAGCTGCAGCCATGAAGCCTGCATTTAAGAAGCAGCCTAAGTGCATAGTCAGTAGAAACTAAAATGGATGGCATTATTTATTGGTAGAAGGCTGGACAGTGGTTGGAGCAGGGGTGGGCAACATGTAGCCACCCCTGCTACCTGCAATGTGTCCCATCCCACACACCACTGCCCCTGTACTCCCACAAAATGTGTGTGTGTGTTTTAAGTAGAAGAAATGGTGCCTGGAGCATTATGCAGAACCAAAAAAAGCCAAATCTAGCTTGTTTGCAAGCTAAATTTGACCCTTTCAGGGCTCCGTACTAGTTACAGACCCCTAAAAGGGTAAAATTTAGTTGGCAAACAAGCTAGATGTAAATTTTTTGGCGCTCCACAGAACCCGGGATGCCATTTTTTTCATTAAAAAAACAAGTCATTTTTGGCGTCACCAGAGAGACTGTGACCCATGGGGGATGGGGAAGGTCTGGGAGGCAAAAATGGTCCCTGGACCTCCTGAAGTTGCCCACCCCTGGGTCAGATGGTAGTAGAAAATAGGTTATCTTCTCCCTGCCCCCTCCCCTGGTTCAAGAACTTCCTAACATCCTCTTGATTCCAGGCATGCACACGCTATGGAGTGGGTGTTATTGTGTGGCCACTTACAGATCACCAAAAGATGGCCGTAATTTGCATAAAATAGTCATAAGCTAATTTATATGTTTAGCTGCAAATCCCGAAACAATTTCAATAGAGATATAATACATCTTGCCAGAGTGGGGAAAAGTGTGACCAGTGACTTGGGTGCCTGATCAGGCTGCTAAGTGTTGAGGGGTGACTTCAAGGCCCTGGACCTTATTCTCTGTTCTTATGGCTCTTTATGTTTAAACTGGACTTGGACGAGATGTGCTTGTCTTTTATGTATTCGTTAGTTGGGTGGGTGGGTGGGTGGGTCGGGAAAGGGTATTGTTTTTAAATAAGGGGGATATGTGGTATTGTGGTAGATGAACTGCATGTTGGGAGTTGTAGTAGATGCATGGAAAGGAGTGGGGAGGAAGAGGTAGCGAAAGGGAGGAGTCAGGAGGATTAGAGAGGGATACTGCTTGCTTGAGTTTCAGTCTTAGTAAAGGCCTAGTGAAGGCCTAGAATAAAGAAGCATTTAAGTAGCTGTCTCTGGTGTCTTGGGGTTCTTGCAATTCAGCAACAGCCCTTCAAATACAGGATACCTTCAAACAGAGAACTGTCCTCTGACAGCCCTTCAAACACAAGTCTGTCCTCTGTAAACACATGGCCACCCTATGTCCTTTATCTCCCTTTCTCTTCTAAGTACCCAGTGCCTGGGTGATTGCTTCCCTCTTCTCATTTGAGACTGTAATACACAACTTGTAGTACACAAGAAATGTGACAGAGAAAGTCCAGAAAACATGCACACACACTGTTCTCTTCCTCTCCTACGGAGAATGAGTAGGGATGGGGAAGAAGTTCATTTGATTTAATGTCACACTTTCTAACCAATATACAAACCAAAACTCAGTTATCCTTCAAAAGTCACACTTCTCTGAAATTCGCAACCGAGTTCTCCAATCAAAACAATGCACACAAAAATGTGTCTATTAAGGGAAATAATATGCATGGTATAAAGGGAAATCACTTGCAAAAAATGTGCATATTAGACAAAATTGAGTACAAAAATGTGTGTACTGGGAAAAATGTGCAGAAAATGTGTATGCATTTTCAAGCAAACTTTTTTTTTAAGATTGGAAAAATGAATAATGGAAAGAAACCATAACTGAAACCATAACCGTCAGTCCTAGGAATGAGTGAACCTAGCTATGCAAACCCACTACTGTTCCTAACCAATTGCTCTGCGGCCCAGCTGGGGGATTGGCGGCAAAGCCAGCTATTCGATTCCACCTAGGAATAGAAGTACTGTAACGGTGCCTCCCTGCTCCCAACCATCCCAATCCGGAGCAGGAACTGTCCCAACAACAAGGACTTTATATCCATTTTCAATGGGCCTGCCTTTCTGCATCTACATCAGTGGCAGGCTGACCCTCCTAGCTGTGCGCAGGGCAAGTGTATGCTCAAGAGAACCTGTGTGCAAAAAACAATATTTGTTCTGAACGGAAGGTTGAAGGGGTTTCATCTGTCAATGCCATGGCTATTTCTAACCAAGCACAGGACCCTGTTGAGACCCTGATCTTCTATGCATATGTTTATTTACAACTCCGTAAGAATCTTCCTTCTTCCTTCTTTTCCACGATGGCAGGTTTTTCAATTTCCCTAAATCAAAATCTGAAGAGAACACAGTGGTGATGAGGGGAGGGGTAGGCAGGAGGAAATGAAATAGCCGTCACATTATCTTCCTGTGACTGCAGAAAAAGAAACTTACCCTGGGTATAAGCCTTTCAATATGAGACTGCCTTCGATTTAGCATAGCATGGCAGGTCTCAGCATGTATAACTATGATTTCTGCTAACTGGTCACAGCCTCCTATTTTCACACCTTTTTTGCACTAAATGATTAGAACTGATCGCTGTCCCTAGGACATCGTTATTTAAAATACTAATAAGGCAGGCGGCAACAGGAAGGACTATCAAAACAATATTTCTCTTTTTTCTTTCCCTCTTCCCATTGTTTGTGTGTCAGCAAGCTCCTGCAAATGCATCCCATTAGCTCTTCTTTTTAAAAAAAATATACAATTAAAGATGTATAAAACGTCTTAACAGCTGAGGAAATATCTCAGCCATCAGCGTCGACAGTCTGCTTTCGGTCTGAACAATCACAAGAGTCCTATCATAATTACCTGAAAGGATGAGATATCCATCCATCCATCCATCTCTCTCTCTCTCCCCCCCCCTCTATAAAATGGCATAGATTGCTCATCTAAACTGGTAAAAAGCTGTTTGCAAAAGATAACGACAAGGAGCACGCAAGACACCAAGCCTTGCTAATAAATAGTTCTCAGAAATATCAGCTCTCAATTTACTACTTGTACACAATGGGCCAGTCGAAACTTGTAGGATGATCCAATTTGCCACAGCTCTTGTTTTCAGTCTTTGTGAAGCTGCCTAGTGAGCACAGCAGGAGTCGCTTGCTTCTCTCCCCTGAGTCAATCAGTGGGGTTTTGTTTCCTGCTGGTCAAAAAAATATCAGGTGGCTTTGAGAGTCTAATTATCAATGAAAAATTAAATTCAGGACAAGAACCTGACCAGGAGCCACCCCTGCCACCTCTCTTTCGTGTGTGTGGTTGAGAGTCCCAAGTTATCTTGTTACCAAAATGTATTCAAACCATGCATAGGGGATGAAGAAAGGGATATAAACCTGATGATCCAAAAGGATAATTGATTTTTACACCCTGCAAATTTCCTCTTCTGCTTTATTGGCATAGTGAGGTGCACAGTTCTAATTACCAAGAACTACCTCAAAAATTAGCAAACGATCAGGGAGTTTCTAATTAAGAATTGTTAAGCCAAGCTTAGCTCAACATTGTTCTATAATTTACCGGCTTGGGGAGTCTTATTTCCCAATATACATGATAAAAAAAACAACCTACACACACAACAGACTTCCTGGTCTCACTACTTTTGTTGTAAGCAAAAGAAGCTAAAATATGTTCCACAAATATCTGGTCTAAACAGATACTGGGCTTATTCTGTTTTAAGCACAAAGATGGGTCTGGAAGAAATTAGGCCAAATAATCACTCCTTATAATAGCGAACTCAGCTAATGAGTGCTGACTAGAAATGAAGCCAAAATGGAACCACTGAGAAACAAGAAGGAGAGATCTGCAATGATCTGGGAAATCAAACCACAAGGTTTGTAGAACAAAAGGGAGGGTACCTCAACTTTTGTAGAAGTACACAAAATCGTTGGGGGAAAAACCCTTAAAACAGTAAACAAAGAAAGAAAAAAGCCAAAATACAGCTGCGAATGGTTTGTCCTGATTACTGTGAGCATGTTATTATTTACTTATTTGAATCTCACTGTGCTTCCAAAAAGCATATATTGGCCCTTCAACAGCTTAATGCACCGGCACTGGGCCAATTCTAAAAATTGCTCTTCCAGCATACAAAAGCTTTGGCTGGAGCAACAGCAATGCCATAGAAATGTTTATTCTTACATTTTTACCTTATCCTTCCTCAAAAAAAGCTTCATGCATGTGGTTCCCAGGTCATCTGCCATTCAAGTACTGTCAAAGCCTAGGCCTGCTTAGCTTCTGATACAGGACAACTTGACATGCTCTCAGATCATCCTCTGTCCCATCTCAACTACAGTATGATACTAACTATGGAGTTACAGACAGTCCAGGTAGGGATGAGGGAGAAGTGGATTCAGTTTGCATTTTAACATGAACTTACCTAATCTTGCACTTTTGAACCCACCCACGAACTGACACTCGGTTAACCTTCAAAATTCAGACTTCTCTGAATTTTGCAATGGTCTTCTCCAATCAAAAAATGCATTCAAAAACACATAAGTTAAGGGAAAGTGCATACAAAAATGCATATATTAATGGAAATAATGTTATAAATGCATTGCATTAGGGAAAATTGCTGCCAAAAATGTGTGTATTAGACACAACTGCATACAAAAATATGTGTATTTGGAGAAATGCACACAAAATGGGTACAATTTTTTGTGCAAATTTAAAACAGTCTCAAAGCGGTGCAGAAATGAGATGAACTGAATTTAGGATTTGGAAAATGAGAAACTGAAATTGAAAGATTCATCCATCCCTAGCTCCAAGCAAAGGACCTGCAGGCCTTAATCACTCCAAATTTTCAGAGCGTTCATCAAACCCAACTGCTGGAACCAGCCACTGTGATCACATTATGCCAATGTTGTATCATCTTCCCTGACTTCCAGATCATTTCTGGGCTTAGTTCAAAGTACTGGTTTTAACTTATAAAGCCTGGGGTCACAGTATTTGAAGGACCACCTCTCCCCATATGCTCCTGCCCATGCCATAAGATCATCATCTGAGGTGCTGATCTGAACAACCCTGCATACTGACATTTGGTGGGGAGCTATTTGTCAGCAGGCCTTTTCAGTGGTGGCTCCCAAACTGTGGAATGCCCTCTCTACAGAAGTCTGCCTGGCACCAACTTTTTTGACTTGTTGGCCCCAAGCAAAAGTAAAAAAAAAAAAGGTTGGCTCATCTCAGGCCTTTTAAATTTTTTAGAGTTGGATGCAGGATCTGCCTTCTGTGAGAGGAAGAGATCCACTTGCCAATGGTCCCTCTGCCTGATTTGGGGGAATCCCCCCTCCCCCACATACATGACAGCTCATCCCATTCCGCGCAGTCTCCTGACACTCTGTATAGTATTTTCAGGGGGCTGGAGGGGCTGCTGTGGGAAGGAGGGGACAAGGAAGTCCACTTCTACCAGAGCAGTTGATCCAGCTGCCAGCATAAATCTGGATTCGACCCACAATGTTTCATTTGCTACTTACTGTTTCTCCAAATAACATGTTTTGAAGCTCCCTTTTAAAACTGCCCTTCACCATGCTGCCTTGATCTTCTGCTTTTACAATATTGGTTTGTTCCTGCTGCTTTTATTGTGTGTGTGTTTATTTTTTAATTGATTTATTACATTTCTATACTGTCCAATAGCCAAAGCTGTCTGGGTGGTTCACAACAATTAAAACCATAAAATACAACACACACACACACAAAATGTAAAATATGAATCTATCTGTGTGCATGTGCTGTAGTATCTAAAGCTGCTCTCAGGTTTGCTCTGCTGAACGTAAGATTTGGTCCAGACTATCTGTTCCATGAACCAAAGGGCTCCCTCCATTCTCAGAAGGAAAGATCCAGCGGATGTTGCTGGTAGAGGAAAGAGGGAGGACATTTTTGCCACTTCTCCCTGCACCCCTCTAGTGCCACCTTCCATGATGATCCAGGGGGCCACCAGGTTCTCCAGAGTAGCTTTTCAGGTGGCACTGTGGGGAGGAGGAATCAAAGAAAATTGTGTTCTAGGAAATCCTGGGTTCCTTGGAAACCTAACAGGCATTCATCAAGGAGAAGACCAGTAACAGGGCCAGCTTGGCCATCACTTCCAGTCTTTCCCTGCAATGTGCAGCTACATACAGATAGGTGTTGGGTGTGTTTTAAGGTACATTCTCCATGTATGTAGGGTGGAATAAGTAACAACTATTAGATAAGAACACAAGAAGAGCCATGCTGGATCAGACCAAGAGTCTATCTCAGCATTCTGTTCACACAGTGACCAAACAGCTGCCTGTGGGAAGACCCCAAGTAGGACATGAGTGCAACAGCAGACTCAGACTCATGTTCCCTAGCGACTGGTGCACAGAGGCACACTGTTTCTGATACTGGAGGACGCATATAGCCATCATGACTAGTAGCTATTGATAGCCTTCTCCATGAATCTGTCTGATTCCTTTTTAAAGCCATCCAAATTGGTGGCCATCACTGCACACAGAAGTAGAGTATTCCATAGTTTAGCTATGCACTGTGTGAAAACGCTGTGTGGAGAGAAAAATAATTGGATTAAAAGCCACTAAATGGTTAATGTGGGGAGTTGGGATGGAGCCCCTCTCTATTTCTCTCTCTGTGTGTGTGTGTGTGTGTGTGTGTGTGTGTGTGTGTGTGTGTGTTGCCCTGTCTGTATTTGTTTCGGTTTCACTTTTGCCTACTTTACTTTGCCTGGTTTAGTTGTGACAAGAGGATGCCTGATACTTTAAAGCTTTCAGTCATTTCTGTCTCAGCTGTGGCCAGGCAACATGTAGGACCACGAAGAAGCCCAATAAGCATGGGCAAGACTTTGCACTATGAACTGATCTTGCTCCCTAGAATAAGCCCTAGGTAGGATCTTTTGCAAGACTATTATTATTATTAGTAATAATAATAATAATAATAATAATACCCAGCCTTTTCCCCAGTACTGGGACACAAGGTAGCTTACAAAAATTAAAACATAAGTAAATATACAAAAGTTAAAATATAAATTAAACAAGAATATAATTAACATTATATTAAAACATTAGAACAGCATTTTAAAACAGCATTTTAGCAGCTTACACCCACGTTCCAACTATGTTCCAAAGGCCTGCTGGAACAAGAATGTTTTAGTCTGCTTCTGGAAACACATCAAAGAGGGAGCCATCCTAGCCTCCCTGGGAAGGGTGTTCCACAGCCATGGGGCAGCCACCGAGAAGGCCTTGTCCCGGGTTCCCACCAAACGTGCCAGTGACAGTGATGGGACTGAGAGAAGGGCCTCCCCAGAAGATCTCAGGACATGGGCAGCTTCATAAGGGAGGATACGGTCTTTCAGATAACCTGGACCAGAGCCGTATAGGGCTTTATAGGTCATAGCCAGCACTTTTGATTGTGCCTGGAAACAGACTGGAAGCCAGTGAAGCTGTTTTAAAAAGGGAGTTGTATGCTCCCTGTAACCAGCCCCAGTCAACAGTCTGGCAGCAGCTCTTTGAACCAACTGCAGTTTCCAAACACTCTTCATAGGCAGCCCCACGTACAGCATGTTGCAGTAATCCAAACGGAATGTAACTAAGGCATGTGTCACCATGGCCAGATCAGACATCTCCAGCAGAAATGGGCACAGTTGGCGCACTGGTTTTAACTGTGCAAAAGCACTCCTAGCCAGTGGCCACCACTGAAACCTGAGCATCCAGGCTTAGGCTGAATCCAGGAGCACCCCCAAACTACGAACCTGAGTCCTCAGGGGGAGTGTAACCCCATCCAACACAGGCTGAATCCCTATTTCCTGATCTTCCTTTTGACTGACCAGGAGCACCTCTGTCTTGTCTGGATTAAGTTTCAATTTGTTCTCCCTCATCCAGTCACTGGTTAAGGACAGAAACAGCTTCCTTGGAATCTGGTGGAAAGGAGTAATAGAGCTGGGCACCATCAGCATATTGATGGCACCAAACTCCTAAACTACGAACAACCTCTCCCAGTGGTTTCATGTAGATATTAAATAGCATGGGGGACAGAACAGAACCCTGAGGGACCCCACAAGCTAACAGCCACGGAGTCGAATAGGCATCCCCCAACACCACCTTCTGAGTTCACCCCGCTAGGAAGGAATGGAGCCACTGTAAAACAGCATCCCCAAGTCCCATCCCAGCAAGGCATCCTAGAAGAATACCATGGTCGATGGTATCGAATGCCACTGAGAGGTCCAGCAGAACTAACAGGGACACACTCCTCCTGTCCAGTTCCTGGCGTAGGTCATCCACCAAGGCGACCAAAGCTGTCTCCATCCCATACCCAGGCCTGAAACTAGATTGAAATGGATGAAGATAATCCTTTCATCCAGGAACCCCTGGAGCTGAGAGGTTACCACATGCTCTAATATCTTGCCCCCAAATGGTACATTACAGGCTGAATGATCTAGTATGGTGGAATTCAGGGAAGGCTTCTTCAACAGAGGTCTCACAACCACCTCGTTTAAGCATAATGGAACAATACCCTGTTCCAAAGAGGCATTAACCATTCCCGTTATCCACTCAGCCAGTCCTTCTCTGGCCTCTTTAATAAGTCAGAAGGGGCAAGGGTCCAGCATACATGTGGTGGCTCTCACCACTCCAAGGATCCTGTCTACATCCTTGGGCTGCACAAATTGAAAAGAAGAATCCATCAACACTGAACAAGCAGGAGCCAAAGTGGCATCCACAGGATCTGCATCAACTACAGCTTCCAAGTCAGAATGGATCCGAGCGATTTTATCAGCAAAGTGCTGAGCAAATTGTTCACAGCGGGCTGTCAAGTGGTCAGAATTATCACATGGGCCAGGATGTAGAAGGCCCCTGGACACTCGAAACAGCTCTGCTGGCCGGCTCCCTGCAGATGCAATGGTGGCAAAAAGAAAGACTTCTTTGCTGCCCTCACTGCCATGGAGCAGCCTTTCAAATAAGCTCTAGCCCGTGTTCTATTGGACTCGTTCCAAGTTTTCTGCCAACGTCGCTCTAGTCTCCGTCTCATTCACTTCATCACCGCCAGTTCCCTAGAGAACCAGGGTGCTGCTTTGGCTCCACTCCATGAAAGGGGACACTCAGGAGCAATTGTGTCCACCACCCAGCCATTTCCCTATTCCAGAGATCAGCCAGGGCTTCGACAGAATCGCCTGCCAAGGCAGCAGGAAAATCTCCAAGAGTTGTCAGGAAACCATCTGGATCCATCAGCCTCCTGGGGCAGACCAGCTTAATCGGTCCCCCACCCCTGCAGAGGCACTGAGTTCCAGTGAGTCTAAACCCCACCAGATAGTGATCTGTCCATGACAACGGAACAACAGAAAGTTCCTCCACACCCAGATCACCGTCATCCTGCTCAGCATAGAAAACTAGGTCTTGAGTGTGACCTGCTGTATGAGTGGGGCCGGAAACCACATGGGACAGACCCATGGTTATCACAGAGGACATGAAGTCCTGAGCCACTCCCGACAGGGCAGCCTCAGCATGGATGTTGAAGTCTCCCAGCAGAACAAGCCGAGGGGACTCCATCACCACCGCCGAGATCACCCTGGCTAGCTCAGGAAGGGAGACTGTTGGGCAGCAGGGTGGGCGGTGCACCAACAGAATCCCTATTCTGTCCCGAGCACCCACTTTTAAGTAAACACACTCAAACCCAGTAGACTGTGGTCCAGGGCACCTGGTGAGGGGGATAGTATCACGATAGACTACTGGAACTCCCCCACCCCCCAAATCTAGCCTGCTGTACTACAGAAAACCCTAGGGGACAAAGCTGAGATAGATTAACACCCCCAGCTTCATCCAACCAGGTCTCTGTAATACATGCCAGGTCAGCATGCTCATCCAGGATCAAGTCCTGGATGGCAGCTGTCTTACCATTCACCGACAGTATTTTCAACCCAGGGAGACTGCTGCCAAGGCTATCCAGGTTATTTGTATTGGGGGACAGCTTGGGGACAACCAGGACCCTGTTACAGTCCCTGCTGCCCTGAACACACAACTGTCTCCCCCCACCATATCTCCCTCTGCCCTGTATAGTTGTGATGGCTGCTCCCTGCGTCCCTTCATCTCCCCTTCTTATTTTGAAGCACATCCCTTCCAACACCCCTCTGTTGACAAGGGGCAGACCTTCGCCCTCGTGTTCCCCCGAAGTGGCTCCCCCAAAGGGGACAAGGAGACACAAAGCTTCCTTCAGTGCCAGCTCAAGGTTTTTGGCAGTCCTTGGGCAAAAGGCACTCAATGCTCCCCTCCCTCAGTGAGTCTACCTTCTCACTGCCATTGTCACAAGCTACTATTGCAGTTGCTCTTCATCCTCTCTCTCATCATCACTGCTTCCACTTGCTTGACAGGCAGAGAGCCAGGGGCCAAGTAGGCAATAACATCTACTGCTCCTCCTTCTCACCATCATCATCTGAGCCAGAGTGAAAGGTGGGTGAAAAAGCAGATTGCGATGGTGAAGAGGAGGAGCAGCACCAGGGGACTCTTGCCAGTGGGCCCCTGCTGTGATGTGGACCTTCAACAGCTGCCCAACCATGCCTACCCTTAATGCTGTCCCTGGGTACCTTGGCAGTCAAGACTCTATGGAAAGGGTTCAGCAGTGTTCTACACTAAGGACCCATCCTTGAAGAACTCGCCGATCTGACCTGTCCTTTAAAAGCTCCAAGGAAGGAGGTGCCACCATTTTTCTAGACTAGAAGTACGCAAACTTGAATATACTAGAACAGATATGCAACATAAGCGATGTGGAGTCAGTTTGCAGTAGTTCTACTGTAGAAAGGGGAGGCACCAAAATGGATCACAAGCTCTCTCTTGTATAGACAATCCATCGATTAGAAGATGAAGGAATTATTCTTCTCTGCTAGAACAGACAAGGATCTACAAATAGGGATGGGCGAGAATTTTGTTTTGGTTCATTCTTTATAAGAACTTACCAAAATTTGCAAATGTCTTCATATTCAGGATGGAAAGAACGTGAGGTTTTTTGTTTGTTTTTTAACTGAAAGTGGGAGAAACTGAAATGGATACCATCCATTCAGACTCATGGCTTTGAGTGCTTAGCTCTTAAAGATCTGGGTCTCAATCCCTGTGTATTCAACCATAGTAGTGCTTCTGAATTAGCCTTTTTTCTGACAGGCTGCTCATCGTTAACAACTATATGGCAGGCAAGTACAATACGGTCCTCTCCATGGTGGGAATAGCTATACCTATTGAATTCAGCCAGTGCAGATTTATTTTTATTTATTAATTAAATTTATTAATCACCCATCTGGCTGGTCACCCAGCCACTGTGGGCGATGTACAGCATATAATAAAACAGTTTAAAACAATAAAATTCTACAGTAAAAAGGTTTTCTAAAATACCCTAACCCACCCCAAATGCTTGCCTGAAAAACCATGTTTTTAATGCAGGGTGGAAGCTCATTAAAGAGGGGGCATGACGGAGTTCCCTAGGGAGGGAGTTCCACAGAGTGGAGGCCACCACAGAAAAGGCCCTCTCTCTCATCCCCACCAGTCTAGCTGTCCTGGCTGATGGGACAGAGAGAAGGCCATCCGAGGCTGATCTTGTTAAGTGGCCTGTCTGGTGTTGCTGGAGGCACTCCTTAATTTATTTATTTATTTATTCATTCATTCATTTCATTTCTATACCGCCCAATAGCCGAAGCTCTCTGGGCGGTTCACAAAAACTAAAACCAAACAACACACAATAAAACAATTTAAAATATATAGAACATTAAAACCACAATATAACAATACAACCACAGTAAAACCTAGCAGCAGTACAGGAGTTTAAAATACAGATTTAAAACAGCAAAGATAAAAATTTAGAAAGCTAAAATGCCTGGGAAAATAAAAAGGTCTTCACCTGGTGCCGAAAGGAGTACAATGTAGGCGCCAGGCGAACCTCACTAGGGAGCTCATTCCAGAGCCGGGGTGCCACAGCAGAAAAAGCCCTCCTCCTAGTAGCCACCTGCCTCACTTCCTTTGGCAGGGGCTCACGGAGAAGGGCTGCTGATGATGATCTTACGGTCCGGGCAGGCACATATGGGAGGAGGCGATCCTTCAGGTAACCTGGCCCCAAGCCGTTAAGGGCTTTGAATGTTAACACCAGCACTTTGAATCGGGCCCGGAAATGGACTGGCAGCCAGTGCAGCTGGAAAAGTACTGGCATAATATGAGCTCGCAGGCCAGTCCCTGTTAACAATCTTGCTGCCCTATTTTGGACCAGCTGAAGTTTCCGGACCGTTTTCAAAGGCAGACCCACGTATAACGCATTGCAGTAATCCAGACGAGAAGTTATCAGAGCATGGATAACTGTAGCTAGGCTATCTCTGTCCAGATAAGGGCGTAGTTGGTATACCAGCCTAAGCTGATAAAAAGTGCTCCGTGCCACTGAGTTCACCTGTGCCTCAAGTGACAGTTCTGGATCCAAGAGCACCCCCAAACTACGAACCTGATCCTTTAGGGGGGGTGCAACCCCCTCCAGAACAGGTTGAATATCACCTAGCCGGGCAGACGAACCACCCACTAACAGTACCTCCGTCTTGTCTGGATTGAGTTTCAGTTTATTAGACCTCATCCAGTCCATTACCGTGCCCAGGCACTGGTTCAGAACAGCCACTGCCTCACCTGGTTTTGATGAGAAAGAGAGGTAGAGCTGGGTGTCATCCGCATATTGATGGCACCTCAGTCCACACCTCCGGATAACCTCCCCCAGCGGTTTCATGTAGATGTTAAACAGCATAGGGGATAAAATAGAGCCCTGTGGAACCCCATGGCACAATTGCCATGGCACAGAGCAATAATCCCCCAGCACCACCTTCTGGAATCGGCCATCCAAGTAGGAGCGGAACCACTGTAGTGCAGTGCCTCCAACTCCCAACCCAGACAACCTATCCAGAAGGATACCATGGTCGATGGTATCGAAAGCCGCTGAGAGGTCCAGGAGAATCAACAGGGTCGCACTCCCCCTGTCCCTCTCCTGGCAGAGGTCATCCCACAGGGCGACCAAGGCAGTTTCCGTTCCAAAACCAGGCCTGAAGCCCGATTGAAATGGATCTAGATAATCCGTTTCATTCAAGAGTGCCTGGAGCTGTCCTACAACCACCCGCTCAAGCACCCAGGAAGGGGATGTTGGCCACTGGCCTATAATTGTTAACATCCTCTGGGTCCAGGTTAGGCTTTTTCAGGAGTGGTCTAATTACCACCTCTTTTAAAGCATCAGGCACCACTCCCTCTCTCAAGGAGGAATTTACAACCTCCTGGACCCGGCCGGACAACCCCTCCTTGTTTGATTTAATAAGCCATGAAGGGCAAGGGTCAAGCACACAAGTGGTCGATCGGACTTGGCCAAGCACCTTGTCCGCATCCTCAGGCCTCAGTAACTGAAACTCATCCAATAAAACTGGACCAGACGGTGCTCTGAACGCCTCTACCAATGGAACTGCATTAATGGTGGTGTCCAATTCATGATGAATCTGAGCGACTTTATCCTCAAAGTGCCGCGCAAACTCGTCACAGCGTGCTACCGAGGGTTCCACCGTCTCTCTCCCTGGCCCAGAATGTAACAGGCCGCGAACCACTCGGAAAAGCTCCGCCGGACGACACTGAGAAGATGCAATGCTGGTGGAAAAGAACTGCCTCTTTGCCACCCTCACCGCCACAGAGTAGGCTCGATAGTGGGCTCTTACCTGTGTTCGGTCAGACTCAGCACGAGTTTTCCTCCACCTGCGTTCTAGCCGTCTCCCCTCTTGCTTCATTGCCCTCAGCTCAGGTGTATACCAAGGAGCTGGCCGGGCTCTGCTCAGAGGGAGAGGGCGCTTGGGCGCGATCATGTCAACCGCCCGAGTCATCTCTGCATTCCACAGAGCGACCTGGGCTTCGACAGGAGCACCAGCCATACCAGCAGGAAAATCCCCCAGAGCCCTCTGGAATCCATCGGAATCCATTAATCTCTGGGGGCAGACCATTTTAATAGGTCCCCCACCCTTGCAGAGGGGAAAGGCCGCCAGAAGTCTAAACCTCAGCAGGAAGTGATCTGACCATGACAAAGGGACAGATGTTAATTCCTTCACTTTCAGATCACCATCCTCCTGCCCAGTCAAGAAAACCAGATCAAGCATGTGTCCTTTTATATGCGTTGGGCCGATGACATGTTGGGACAGCCCCATGGTTGTCATGGCGGCCATGAAGTCCTGAGCCGCCCCGGATACAGCAGCCTCGGCATGGAAGTTGAGGTCCCCCAGGACCATCATCCTGGGGGTCCTCAACACCAAGTCCGAGACCACCTCCGTCAGCTCAGGCAGGGAGTCCGATGGGCAGCGGGGTGGGCGGTACACCAACAGAATCCCTAATCTGTCCCGGGTACCCAACACAAGGTACAGACACTCAAGATCTGCACTCGAATGAGCAGGAAGCCTGGAGAGGGAGATTGAATTCCTATAGACCACGGCAACCCCCCCTCCCCGACCTTCAAGTTGGTGTTGGTGCTGCACTGAGTACCCAGGAGGGCACAGCTGGGAGAGAGTGACCCCTCCCAGTTCCCCCACCCAGGTCTCAGTAATACATGCCAGGTCAGCCCCCTCATCCACAATCAAATCATGGATGAGGGAGGTCTTATTTTGGGCCAACCTGGCATTCAGCAGCAGCACCACCAGACCCGAGGGCAGACTGGTAAGGCTGCCAGGAACCATCAGGTTGGGGGAAGAACCAGAAGAGGGGACAGCTGTAAGGTGTCTAGCCCCTCTTCTCCTCAACTGGCCTGTTAATCCCCCAACGCCATACCTCCCCCTGCCCGTGACCACAGTTATGGTGGCACCTCCCCCACCCCCTGAGTTGCCCAATAGTCCTCCCAGGCACATATTAAAATATTAAGATATAAAATATACAACAGTTTAAAAGAATATAAAAAAGATAAAAGAGAACAGCAGCTAAGAAGGAGCAGATAGTCCACGTTTGCCCCTTCCCCTGGTCTTTAAAGCTGCTGCCCTCTGCTGCTGCTGCTATTTGCTGCTGGTGTTGTGGCTGCTGGTGTCTCTGGAGAGGCAGGTGGGTAGATCTTCAGGTCCTACGCGACTCCAAGTGTGACGCTAAGTGCACACTTAGCGTCACACTTGGCGCAACGCTGAGGCGCTGCCTCTGGCAGCCCCGCCTTAAGTACCTGTGGGCGGGGGCGGGGGCAGAAGCAGGCTCAGGCTCAGGATCCACCTGGTGCAGCTGCTGGCTGGTCCTCCTTCCCCAGGCTCCTTCCCGAGCAGCCTCTGGCAGCCCCGCCTTAAGTACCTGTGGGCGGGGGCAGAAGCAGGCTCAGGCTCAGGATCCACCTGGTGCAGCTGCTGGCTGGTCCTCCTTCCCCAGGCTCCTTAAGATGGATGAGAATTTTGTTTCAGTTTGAGTTTGATAAGAATTACCAAAATCTGCACATTTCTTCATATTCGGGATTGAAAGAACTTAAGAATTAGAATGTTCGAATGAGGGAGAAAATGAAACTGACAGATGCATCCATCCCTACCTAGAAGTCCATGTCCGTTTACTTACTGTGACTTCAGAAAGGATTCCTCACAAAGTCATAGCCTCTTCTTCCTCCCTTGAACCTCATATGTTGAAGGGGATTCAGTCTGGGTAAACTCCACTCAAGATGAACTTCCAAACAGTGGTGAAGTTAGATAATTTTAGACTCTTGACTTAATGGTCTTAAGTGGTGTGTGGGGAGGAGCTCTTTTGATGGTAATGTGTATAACTTCCCTTACTTCAAATTGTGGTATGCCAACCATTTATTTTCATTTATTATTTCATCTTTCTTCCATTATGGAACTCAAGGTGGCTACATGGGATTCCCAGGTGGTCTCCCCTCCAAGTACTGACCAGGCCCAGATCTGCTTAGCTTCAGCAAGATGGCTGCTTCTTGTACCTTCAGACCATACCCTGGAAAGCCATCTGCTAAGTGGGGGCCCGGACTTCTGCCCCCAAATCCTGCCCTGATGTGGCATGCTAAATAAGTACCCCACCAAAAACAATCCAGTTGGAAAGGAACTGGTTTGTTATGAATATATGTTGATACCGTTGCTGATTGTACACACCCCAAGGTAGCTTTATATGCTATTTAAGGTTTCATTGCGCAATTTATATAATAAATTATTAAATGACTTAATGGACAATGCATTAAATGACTTAATGCATTAAAATTAAATGACAATGCATTAAAACAGGCAAATTACAGAATAATTTCACTGTTGCAAAGAAACAGAGCAACATGCAGGACATAAAATACTCTATTTTGACACAGAATGCCCGAAGCTAAAGCAATTAAGGCTGCAAAATATTGCCAGCTGACAGGACGTGTATGTAGATTTGTCATTCATTGGCAAGGCTTGGTAACAATCTCGGGTTACGTTCACAATAAAGCAATCCATGTGATAGAAAATGCTTTTTGCTGGGAGTGCTCTAAAGACAGGGTTATGTATCATTTAGGCACATCACCGTTTTACAGATAGTGTTTGTTGATGACAAAAAAGACTTCGTCAAGGGAAGCATCTCCAAGCTGGTCCCTTTAGACACTGCTTGCTGTTGTTTTGTGCTCTCAAGATGGTGAAGTGAATATTCTTCCATTCCTAACAGCTGCATTTAGATCAGTACCAGAACTCTAGTGAGCTGCAAACCCCAGCCAGCCAGCTTAACATTAAAACCCTGACAAACATCCTGTATTTCACCCATAAGAATTAGGCCAGGGATGGCAAATCCACAGGCCAAATCTGGCCCACAAAGAAATTTATCTAGCCCCCAGTGACCCTACCAAGTTATAATCAAAATGCCTTCAAAAACTGTTGAGAAACTACATTTAGTCCAGAAAGCTGCAGCCAGACAATTGATCAGGGCAGGTTACAGGGAGCACGCAAGTCCCTTGTTACCACAGCTTCACTGGCTACTGATTTGTTTCCAGGCAAAACTCAGAAGTGCTGGTTATGACCTATAAAAGCCCTATAAGGCTTGGGACCAGGCTACCCCGAAAATGACTTCTCCCATATGAGCCTATCTGGTTCTTAAGATCTTCAGGAGAGGCCCTTCTTTCAATACCACTACCTTCGGGGGCACATCTGGTGGCAATGTGAAAGAGGGCCTTCTCGGTGGCTGCTCCCTGGCTATGGAACTCCCTGCCAAGGGAGGGTAGGTTTGCTTCCTCTCTCGTGTCCTTCTGTCGGCAGGCAAAGACAGCTTTATTCAAGTGAGCCTCTGGTGTGTGAGGAGGTGTGTTTTTACTCTGTTGTTGCTGTTGTGTTTTAATTGTTTTTAATTGTGTTTTAATGTATTGTTTTTAATTGTTTTAATTGTGTTTTAATGTATTTGCTTCTTGTTGTTTTTATCAGTGATTGTAAGCCACCTTGAGTGCTGTGGGGTACAAATCAAATAAATGAGTAAGTGAATAAATAAAGGCTTGGCAGCTTCCCTCCCAGAATGAATTGCAGGCGGTGGGGCAGGGTGGGGAAGTAATTTTCATTGAGAACACAGGAAGGAGAAAAAATTAAAAAAAAATACCTTCCCATATATCTGTAGTCTGAATTATGAATCCACCCCTATTCCCTGTTGCCTGCTATTCCTTTTCTTTCTTTCTTTTTTAAGGTATATGATGTGCAGTCACATATACCTTGCATTGTCCAGGGTCAAACACATCTTGTTCCTGATCTGGATAATAGAGTAGTTTCTTCAAGAATGCAGTAATTGGCCACCTCTGGGTTACCTGGAAAGGAAACCTGGAAGACACCAAAGATACATCTTTGGAGGCCAGAGCAAAGTTGACGAGGACATGAACAGCCTATACTAGGGCCCAATCTACACCTTGTGTCATATCATCACGATCCCATCATGGTAACACTGTATCCCTCTTGTGCATGTATACCTCGTAGGACACACAGTGAATTTGTTGCCTATTTTGGAGAATGTGGAATAAAGAGCAGGAAATAACACTATGATAGTGGTATATGGAATGTGGAATGTGCCCCAACAGTTATCAGTGCACTTCAATGCTGCTATAAAGCAGTAGTGTGGATCTAGGCTTGATCCACACTAGAGCAGGGGTGCTGAATCTCTTTCAGCCCAAGGGACGAATTCCATTTTGGCAAAACTCTCAGGGGGCACACCCCAGTGGGGGACAGGGACAAAGGTAGGGGGGAAATACCATAATATTTTAGCTTGAAGCTCTTACTGCCAGTCACCACGCCTTAGCAGAGGCCTTTTTCAACCTTTCAGAATGGGGAAAAAAACTGCACAAAAGCTGATAAACCACCAAATGATCAGTGGTTGGGGGAGAGGGGGGTTTGGCCAGAGGAAGGGGATATGGTATCTGGGGTACCCCAGAGAGCCAGATTGGGAGCCTACATGGGCCAGACTTGGCCCCCAGGCCTGAGATTCATCTAGACCAGTGTGGTGGACCAACTAGATGCTCCTAGAAAACTCACATGCAGACAAAGATGGGGATGTGTCCCCCTGTTGCTTTCCACCGGCTTCTGCTGCCAGAGTGCCAGTGCTGTGTCTTCAGCTGCCACTGCACGAGACACCAGACAGACACAGGTAAATCTGCTGTTAGCCAGGCAAAGCCCAAGCCTAGCCAGCAAAACCTCTGTAGTTCTTCCAGCTCAAGGGAAGCCAACGGACTGCCTGGGTCAGCAACATCACCTTGGAGCCTAAGATCACATCACAGGCCAGAGAAGCCTTTGACCGGATGCATTGGCAGTGTCCACATGGGGCAGCGGTGCACAGATTCAAGAGTTCTACTTCCTGGTTCTGTCCCCAGCACGTCCTGCTACAGAGGTAGCTTCTTCCAGGCATTCTCCTCCATGCAATTGTAATCTTGTGGAGGAAGATGGCAGGGCATGCCTGCTGGCCACATCCCTGACATCATGGCTAATCCAGCTTCATAAATCATGGGAGGAGGGCTATGTGCATAGCGGAAGCTCCCCTCTTCAGACCTTCACACCCAGCACATTGGCAGAGGGGACACTGATGCAATGGCATGGGCTGTGGATATGCCCCCCCTCTCTTCCTCCACACAGTTGCAATCACATGGAGGATAATTCCTGAAGAGGACTAGTGTGCTGCAGCTAAACACAGCAGTTGGATTTGGCCGGCTAACACCCTTTGGTGGACATTTCCTCCATGACTCTGTGTATTACTTTTCAAAATCCTATGAGCGAGAGGCCATCCCTCATACATTAACTATGCACTGCGTAAAGTAGTACATTCTTTTGTTTAGTCCTCAACCTGTTGTCAATCACCTTAATTGAACAACACCAAGTTCTAGTACTATGAGAGAAAAATTGTCTCCTTGATTCACCCTTCCCACTTCATGATTTCATATATCTCTATCACCTGCCCTGCTTAGGATCAAGCTAAATATGACAGCAACAGAACTGTTATTAATATGTTTTTTAAAAATTATTTTTGAGTTGCCTTTCAGCCCAGAAAGAGCCCCCAAGGTGACTTACACAAAGTAGAAAATTCAAGACACAGCAAAATTAAGAACAGAGGGGGGGGGGAACTATCTTTGAAAATAGCCTTTTCCAACTTGATGCTCTCTAGATGTTTTGGACTTCAGCTCCCATCATCCCCAGCATAGCCAGTGGTTAGGAATGCTTGTAGTTGTTGTCCAAAGCTTGTGGAGGGAGCAGCTGGGGAAATCTGGTTTTGAAAAAATAAATAAACCAGAGAGCGGCGCTAAACTCAGTTCTGTTCCAGTTTTGTATGGAGCAGAGGGGGTCCGGTTGTTCGAGCAAAATTGTCTGGGTGAAAGGGAACTGAACCTGCCCCATGCCTTCTGCTTATCTCCCTATATCCTCTCTCCCCTTAGGTCAGAGAGGATATAGGATTTTATTAGGAATAAAAATCAAATCCTAATCCCACCAATGCCACTACTTTCTATGTGATTAGGGTAGATAAGTTTAAGCAATGTGCCATGTGAGCTGTTCTCTATGTTTAAAGGCCCTGACCCTGACATCTTTAGTCTTTCCTGACAGGGAAGACACCCGAATGACTTGGTCATTTGGGTTGTTCTTTTCTGCGCCTTATTCAGCTCTGTAGTATATTCTTTTTCAGATTAGGGTTACCAGAAATATATATAGTATTCTAAGGCTGCAACCCTATGCCTAGTTAGGCTCACTTAAACCCATAGGTTTCAATGCGTTAAGCCATGCCTAATTTGGTACCAACCACCTCATAGATACACTTCAGCTATGAGGGTGAGTGTTACCCAACCCGTTCTATGTCTTACAGGTTATATCCAATGTTAAGTCCCATGTATTTCAGTGAATCTACTCTAAGTAGGACTAACATTGGATACAACCCACTGGTTACCATTATGGTTACCACACCTAAAAATACATATTGCAGAGTTGGAAAAGGTGCAGAAAAGGCCAGCCAAAATTATCAAGGGGCTGGAGCAATTGCCCTATGGGGAAAGGGTACAACATTTGGGGCTGTTTAACTTAGGGGAAAAAAGGGTCAATAAAGGGATATATGATAAAGGTATATAAAATAATTCATGATGTGGAAGAAATGGATAGTCCTCTCTCAATGCTAGAACCCGGGGTCATCCCATGAAGCTGTATGGTGGGAGATCCAGGACCAGTAAAGGGAATTTGCTTCTTCACACAGTGCATACTTAAACTAGGAAATTTGCTTTCACAACGTATAGTGATGGCTGCCAATTTGCATGGCTTTAAAAAGTGATTAGACAAATTCATGAAGAAAAAGGCTATCAATGGCTACTAGTCATGATAGCTATACGCTGCCTGCCTCCAGTATGAGGGGTTGTATGCTTCTGTATGCCAATTGCTAGGAGCATGAGTGGGAGAGTACAGTTGTGCTTATGGTCTGCCTGTCAGCTTCCCATGGCCATCTGGTTGGCCACTGTGAAAACAGAACGCTGTACTAAATAGACCTTTGATCTGATCCAGTATGGATCTTCTTTTGTTCTTATGTTCTTATGACATAGCTGCTGATTTGTAATGTATAGGATGCCCTTTTGCTTCCCAAACATAAATTCCTATTTGTCTCCATAGCAGCTAAATGAATCCTTAGGATGAGGCTGCCCAGAATTGCACACCCCATGCTGATGCAGAGAAGAAATCATGGCTGGAGATAGAGTTCACTTCTTAAATCCTCCTTCAGTAGAGTAGCCATGCATAGCTTTGCAATATGAAAAATAATTCCAAGTGGCGCCACAATTGCCACAGTTATCCACACTCTGGTAACTTTTAGATTAGGCAGCTAACTGTAATGCACTGGGGGCAGGGCTGCCTTTGAAGACTTGGGGGTTGGACTATAAGGGTCTTATAGGCCCCTTCCAACCCTACTATTCTATGATTCTATTACTATACAGAAAGACTATGCAGTCAGTTCAGATTAAACTGCTAGACTGCTAACTGGAACAGGGCTTTGTGAGCATAGCTCACCAATCCTTAAGCAACTGCACTGGCTCTTTGTCCATTTCTGAGCACCATTCAAAGTTGACCTTCAAAGCTTTCCATGGCTTGGAGACAGAGGACTTGACAGGTTGCTTATCTATCTCCGCATCAGCCTTCCTGTACGTTAAAGTCATTGTCGGAGGCTCTTTTCTCGATGAAATAGGTGAGGTGGGTGGCAACCAGGAAGAAAGCCTTCAGGGTGGTGGCACCCCATTTATAGAATGCTTTCCCCAAGGAAATTCACCTGGCACCTACATTGCCATCTTTGAACATAAAGGTTGTTGTAAGCTACCCTGTTACATTTTTTTATTGAAGGGTAGGATATGTATTAACTAAGGAAGGAAGGAAGCAAAGAAAAAGAAAGAAAGAAAGAAAGAAAAAGAAAGAAAGAAAGAAAGAAAGAAAGAAAAGATGACTTACTTGTACTTTGTTCTCTAGCAAAAACTAAACCCCACAACAAGGAATTGTTCTATCTGTCGGTGAATAGCTGTGATGGGCACAATCCACTAGGAAAGTCTTCCGCACAATCTCCACTGAAACAAACGGGAGCTGTGCAAAAGCATGAGCATGCCATTGTGAACTTCCTGGTCGTTTCACATGGGGATGGCACCATGGAATTTCCCAAGGGACTGTGCCCTGTGCCTATGGCACAACTACTCTTCATCTCAAAGGCATTTGCCCTGGGGAACTCTCCAGTGCCTGTGGCTCTTATCGTTACCTTGTGGGGGTGGCTTAAAATCATACTTCAATGAATCCTGCTGAGATGTCGATAAAGCATTGGAAAGTATGATTTTGCAGACAGTTGGTTGCAGCTATGCCCTATGGGAAATCAGAGGAAGTTACAAGTGTATGGCTGGGTGCAAGGTTGAATCCTCAACATTCCTTGACAGTGCAATCCTATGCATGTCTGCTCAGAAGTAAGTCCCATTGGGTTGTATCCAGGATCTGCTTTTGATTGATGGAAGGGCTCCACTTACAGAAGTTTCATCTGCCTGATTTTGGGGGATTCCCCCTTCACACACACACACTCACACACACACACACACACACACACACTGCTGCTCACCTCATTTAGAAGGGTTCCCTGACCCTCTGGGTAGCATTTTCAGCAGACTGGAGGGGCCGCTGTGGGAAGGAGGGTGCAAGAAAGTCTGCTTTCACCAGCCTGGTTGCACACCTGAGTCTGGATCCAACCCACTGAGGCCAATTGCACTTACTCCCAGGTAAGTGTACATAGGATTGTAGCTTTAGTAGGTTTATTCATTGTGCTGCCATTCTTTTCTGAACAAGGTATCCCCACACATCACATAAGCATAAATAAGATGTAAGGGATCATTTGGCAGATTTTTTGTGTGATATTTGTATGTCACCTCTGAGCAGAAAGAGATTTCTTTTAACTCCTTTAAAGATTTACTTCTGCTGTAGCTCTCCAATTAACTGACTTTTAAAAAACAGACAGGATTTGTATTTAGGTAGGAAGAATGTGTGTTGTCATTATACTTTTATTCTCATGTTAGATTTATTACATCTCTCAATTATAATTTATTTTAGTGGCTCAGTCTTCTCTAATTCTTCATATCTACATCTCTCATCTAACAAAAATAATAATATGTAAATAATATCAGGCAGCATTTTGCAGGTTGTGTCTATGTGTCTGCTTCAATTCTCCAAACATCATGGAGTGGAAGCTTAGCAAACGACGAAGGAAATCTCCACGTGATCTCTGCAACATGAAAAATGGTCATTTCATTTCCCTTTCTCTCTGCCATCTTTGTTCCAGGTTCGCAGCATAATAAACGATGCAAAGGAATCAGTTTCAAGCCAAGGATGATTCCCTTATTGCTGGTTGAAACATTCTTCTCCATAACAATAGGTTTGCATAGCTGCACTGCGGGTCAGATCTCAAAGCAGTGAGTCTGGTACCTGAACTTATTGCGCCACTTTGGCACAGCCAGTGGTTGGCACACTCAGGGACCTTCTGAGTCACATGAACTAGCAGGGGGCCCTGGAGATGTGAAAGCCCAAGAAAAATCATGGGGAAAACCAAGAAAAGGCGGTGCTGGGACTCATGTTTCACTGTTTTTTTCCATGGACAGAAAAAGTCCCTGGAGGAAAAACATTGTGTGTTTATGTGCGTGGATTTGAGGTTTGGGGTAGGGGGCTTTTTTTCAAGCCTTCACATCCCTAGGGGCCCCTAAAGCAAGGGTGGGCAACTTGTGGCCCTTCACATGTTTTGGCCTACAGCTCCCATAATCCCTCACCACTGGCTATGCTGGGCTGATGACAGTTGCAGGCTAAAACTGCAGGGCCACCATTGGCCTGACTGCTTGAGTTGCTGTTGTGCTCGGTTCTTAGTGTATGTTTTAAAGAATGTGATCATCAAAGGTAAAGAGGTTTTCCCATGTTTTACCAATATCACTACAAGAATGAGTAGAGTTGGGTACAGCATGTTCCAAGGACTGGAGATACCTGATGGGCATTAAACAAATGGTGCCCAGTCTGGTCCCTGTATTGCACCCTAATATAACCTTTCCATTCTCAGTTGTACAACATGAATCTAAAGTCGAGAGGCCTCCAAGGTCATCAACAATATTATTGTTGTAACAATACAAGAGTAGAATAAGGTTCCACATTAGCAGGTGCAAGACCAGTCTTGGCTTTCACCCAAACATTTCTGCTGCTGCTGCTGCTGCTGCTGCTGTGTGTGTGTGTGTGTGTGTTTTAAATGATTTCATGTTATATATCAGAACTAATTATTCCTGTTGGGCCAACCTCGGGAAATGTCAACAGTACATTGTAAGTGCTAATTGGGATGTCCATGCTCTTCAGCAGATTTGGGATCCAGCACTCTGGATTGGTGAGGTTAGGCGTGTTTTAGAAGACTGCAGTATAATGAGCTTAGTCTCCATGGAAGAAGCATAGATTTGCTACTCACACTTCGCATTGCATCCGCACCAGCGCTTTTGCCAGATACAAAGGAAGCTTCCCAAGTAGGCCAACAGCCCAAGGCAAAAGCAGGCAGGCAGGCAGGCTACAAGGAAATCCAAAGGCAGAACTCTAGGCTACTGCGAATAAAGGCAAAGCACAAAGATATTTACATGGTGTTCACTTGTTTGTTTGAGTCCATGTAGTTTATGCAAATATTATCATTAAAAAACGTTTTGCAGAAATTTCCCCGAGATTTCTAAATGCTTATTGAGAAAAGAACGTGAATGTCATTTGTTTGGAAAGACACCTTCAGAAGAGAAATCTGTTTCACTGCAGGACAGTTATCTTGCATTCATAGGGCTCCTTCACACGGAGCTTTTATCCTGCGATTCAGATTATTCCTTCATGGAAGTTTGCGGGCTCTTTACATGACGCCGTGATCATTCAAGGCGTCTCCTGCACTAAATGCCCTTTGTTCTGTTTTTAAATAGATCGCAGATGATGAGCTATCAAATTACCCTGTTGTGTTCCACTTCAGTTTCCTCCATGAAAAGAGTAAAAGTAGCAAGAACAGGAGCGAGATCGATGAAAGATAATGGAAGACTGAGATACAGGGAGAAGAAGGGGGAAGGGGGTGGGGGGAAAGGAAGGGGGGAAAGGAAGCATGTGAAGAAGGGAGTCGTTGTGATCCTGCATTTAAAATGGAAGCAGAAAGCCCTGTTTTAAATGCAGGATTTTTCATTTTTAGGCTGGTGTAGAGATGCCAATCCATCCTATTTATATTATTATTATTATTATTATTATTATTATTATTATTATTATTTTAATATCATATTTGTATTCCACCCTTCCTCCAAGTAACTCTCAGGGAATTGAGTTCCCTAAGGGGACATGGAATTGTCCCATTTTATCCTCAAAGTGGTTGGTTAGGCTAAGAGATCATTTCCAGTCTAAAGTCACCTAGTGGAAATTTTAATCTTGGCCTCCCCAGTCCAAAACTATCATGGGATGCACTACACCACACTGGCTGCCAGTTTCATTGATGGTAACAGTTCCCCAGCAGAAGCAAATCTGGAGCAAATGTGCTAGGTCACTAGCTGTTATCCTTCACAGAAATGAGAAGTCCACTCAGAGTTGTTTAAGGAACTAATTACCATGCTTGTCCAATGGAACTCTCAAGTATGCATTGAGGACGAAGTTATGCCCAGACCCTTTTTTTCCAACATCACAGCCCCTTAATGATCTTGATCAAGTATTGTAAAATTGTATAACAGAAGCAACTATCATCTCATCAGTTATCAGAGGAAGTGCTTTTGTATGCCATTAATGCATTAACCCCACACAATGGAAGAAGGAAGGTTATCAACCAACAAGCTCATCGTTTGATCAGCCTTGGCCAGTTTGTGAATAAACCTTGATGTCAATGAGTTGCAATTGCATACAGTGCTAGAGGTTCCATAGGTAAATAACGACAGACCTCTAGGGATTATGTATAAGTATTTATTATACAGGAGAAAGAAAAGCCTTTGGAACCTTGATCAAAACAGAAGCTTTAATTGTCTGATAGTTAGACCTCTGCCTTGAAACTTCTATATATTTCTGCTGCTCTGTGATCACATTATTAGGCCAATAATGGTGCGAAATGTGGATCAAATGTGAAATATCCCATAATAATATTGTGCTCCTCAGACAATAGGATAAGCTCCTTTCAGCGGAGTATGCACTAACATGCACAGAACCCCATCTCTGTAAAGTATCATGTCACCTTGTTTCAGCTTGTGAAAATGAAGTCTGTTATATGTTTGTTAATCTAACTGTCTAGTTCAGCTTTCCCCAACCTGGTGCCCTCCAGATGTTTTGCACTTCAGTTCCCATCAGCCCCAGCCAGCATGGCCAATGGTCAGGAATTCTGGGAGTTGTAGTCCAAAACATCTGAAGAACAACAGTTTGGGGAAGGCTAGTATAGCTGTATATTAATACAAAAATAGTTTCAGATTAAAATATTATCTTACTTGTCTTGAATATGTTTTTCTGCTACCAAAAACAAATAAAAACTGGAAGAAGCCAATGTAAAGAACAGAACCTAAGAAAACAGACTTCTCATTTGAGCATAGAGCAGAACCTTCATTTTCTGAACTTATCTAAACCTTTTCATTATTCATCACCCCCCCACACACAAAACAAACCCACCCCAAGAGGCCTTATAATGCAGGAAGAGGAAACCTATGGCTTTCCAGATCTTCTTGGACTACAAGTCCCTTTACCATTGGCCATTCTGACACTGACAGAGGCTAATGGAACTTGGAATCCAACGACATCTGGAGGGCCACAGGTCTCCCATCCCTGTAATGTAATGGTTGTCCCAAGGTACATATTCAGATGCTCACACACCTGAAGAATTAACAAACATTTTAAGCCAGTCATTGGTTTTTAAGTTGATTTTGGCTTAAATTTGGGTTCTTCCTTCCTAACTAGGTTGTGCATTTACCTCCCATGAACACAATGTCAGGACAACCCAACTAATATCCCAGTCCTAAAGAAATGTGTCATAGTAATAGTAAGTGATGTATCTGTGGGACTGTGGGTGCGTCTGCATAGGAGTCTTTTGCAACTTCATCTTGGATTCGAGAAGAAATAAGCAGAAAAGGGAGGTTCAGTTGGGCATAAGTTTTCCTCCTTCCTTCCTTCTGCAATGAAAACAGACAGGACTCCAGACAGGGAGTGGGGCTGTAGCAGTTTTCAGTAAGGTGACTAGAAGACGTTTTGAGGGGAGGGCAAGATCTTCTTCAAGGTTTAATTACTATACTCTTGGATATATTCAAAAGGGCAAAAGCAAATGCAGTGTGTTCAAAGAGCATATGTGTGGTTATTTGTTCGTATCTCATAACTAGAGCAATGTTGTTAACACAGGTCAACCACCCCTTTTGTAAGCAAAGGGATTTGTGCCTTTGCCATTCATGCTTAATTTATAGGCCCACGTATAATAAAAATAGTACCAAAGGGCATGATCCTGTCAAAGGCAAGGCCCTTGGCATCCCATTAATTCGGATATAGAGATTGGGGCACATGTCTCTCTCCTATGGAACTCGATGGGTTGGAGCCAGGATGTGCTTTCTGTGAGAGAAAGAGCTCCACCTTCATTTGGGAGGATACCCATTCCCCCCTGCACCCCTTCAGCAGGGTCTCCTGCTTCTCTGTGTAGCATTTTCAGGGGCCTGGAAGGGCTGCTGAGGGAAGAAAGAAGTGGGGAAGTACTCTTCCATCAGTGCAGTTGATCCAACATAAATCTGGATCCATTAATTTTTCTTTGGGGAAATAGGTAGGTAGGTAGGTAGGTATTCCCTCTCTACACACACATGCACATTGGCCCAGTTTGCATGTAACAAGAAGCCACCATGGGTGAATTTCCCTGCAGGGGTGCTTACTGAAGTGGCAGCAGCCATTTTGAAGTTTGGGGGTATGGCAGGGAGGAGCCATAGCTTCTCATTATATGCAAACCCAGAGAGGGTGGGGTGATGGGGTGGTGGATAAGCTACCTGTGACCCTAAAATAACCTATGAGTTCTGGTTGGTTTGTCAACCACCCCAACAACCCACCTCATTGGGTTCCCACATAACGAGAAGCCACAGTGACAGGGGCTTGGATTGCCAACCTGGTGCCCACTGGCACCCCAACCCACCATGGTGATCATGTGAACCAGGACAGTTACTCTGGCTCAGATGATCAGATCCTCATTTCGTTCATGGAATGGACTCTAATCCAGTAGAGAATCCTGCTGGCAGGAGGGACAGGAAACTATTTCCCCTCCCCTTGAATCCCCAGTCCCACTTCCAATGCAGTTGGGGGGGTGGGCAATCATTCAGAGTATATTTTCAGGTAAGGTCAGCAAAAATCACCTTGTCCCCCTTCTATCAGTGGGAGCATCCCATGAACAGAGTTCCACTTATGGGAACGTCAGACATTGGCCTGTGTCTTTATAGACAATCTCACTCAACCCTGTTTTTCAGAAATGCAACCTTGCCTTCATAAAATAATCCAGATGTCATATCAGTGTGGATTCCCCCCCACCACCACTACTCCAAAATTAGAATGTGTGTGCTTTCGATCATTTAGGTGTAGCATCATCTATAATTTATTAAGCATATTATTCAGGCTAAATAAGAGACACCCTTTCATGGAAGACTCTCATAAGTGAAGAGGCAGGAAAGAAATTTGTCATACAGTCCTGAGCAGCAGCATCCTGAGGTTGGTTGGCTGGGAACTCTTCCTGTTCATGATGGGATCCTGAGGGACTCATCCCATTTCCTTGCTGTGCATATTCATTAAAAAAAAAATAGGGTAGGTGATCTGATTGAAGCATAAATGGTGATAAGTAATGTTTCAACATGCCCCTATGCAAAATCAGTGATAAATGTATGCTAAGCAGGCAACCTCTGCCACATCACTCTGTGTGTGCTCACGTGCACATGTGCATGCAAAAAGAGATACAAACACATAATGGCCTGAAGATATTCTGCAGATCAATGGGCTCTTGAAACTCTGTGGAATTCTATTGCCAGCTAAAAATCTACATACAAATACATGCAATAAATGAAAAGTTCCCTGTTATTTAGTGAGACATACGGTGTCCTTTTGCATCAATCAGTACAGATCACAATCAATAACTTGCTTATATAGATGCAGAGGGAGCCTGTAGAGAGCTGCAAGTAAACAATCAGTACATCTCAAACTGTGCTGCTGATGTGCCATAAGAAAGAAATGAATGACGACAGCAGTCCTACACACACTTACTTGGGAATAAGCTCCACTAATATTAAGAGAGCTTATTTCTTAGTAGCCATGTCTAGGGTTGTGCTGTTCATAATCCAGGCCCACTGTCAGAGGAGGTGGCCTGCTGCATCTCTGCATGAATCAGTGCTCTAGTCTTCCAAGTACTCTCTCTTGGACAGCAGGCAATTCTTAACCTCATACACTTCAAAAGTGTCCCATTAGAAGTGTAAAGAAGAAAGTGTGCCTCCAGTTTTAATTCAAGAAAAAGTATGTTATCAGATTTATGGTGAACAATATGATTAGATAGATAGATAGATAGATAGATAGATAGATAGATAGATAGACAGACAGATTTGCCTTCTGTGAAAGGAAAGGAGCCTCCACAGTAGCAAAGGCTCCGCTTGTGCAAAGTCCCTCCTCCTGATTCTGGGGGATCCCCAACACCACAGCTCACCCCAATTCAGCAGGTTCTTCTGACTTTCTGTGTAACATTTTCAGGGGACTGGAGAAGTTGCTATAGGAAGGAGGGGGCAGGGAAGTCCACTTCTGCCAGAGCAGTTGATCCAGCATAAACCTGACTCCAACCCATAGATTCCCCATTTGTGTTTTGAACAGCAGTAAACTGGAGGGTTGCTGTGTGGAAATTAAAGGCTAATTCAATATTTAATCTGTTGTTGCTTACCATTTAGTTTCCAAGCACTCACACTCTTGACTTACCTATAGTTCCTCTTCAATAGCAGCCAACTTCATTAAAGAACAAAAGTAAAGTAATAAGTCATTTCACACCCTGTCTGACCATTCTGTGATAATAGCAAGATTTCACGGAAGGGTACAACATTATGCCCATCTGCAATCGCAGTCGCTTTGCAAAAATCTTAATTCACACTTCACATGCAGCTAACCTTGTTACCATCCCTTCATAAATCCATCAGTGTTGCAGCTGCACGTCTTCACAGCCCCAACGTCTTAAAATTCATCACTTTGGCACCTTTGCATCACTACAGGTCAAAGTAAGGAAGCCAACCATGAATAATTAGAAGTGCCCAGATGTTTAGGTTTACTCCTTTCAAACATTTCTTGGATTTGAAGGGGTCTTTCTTTTTTTACTCCCCCTTCAGATTGGAAAGATGCATGCAATTAGAATAGGGAGACTTGAGACAAAAATCAAGTTTCAAACTCCTCCTCCCCCTCCCCTTTTACAAGTATAGCTCTTTGTAGCTGGAATTTGAACAAGCAGCGTGATAATGAGTAGGTTGAGGGAAAGAAAGGTGTTATCTCATTAAGGTAATTACTAAGACATCCCTACCATTACATCGGTTTGAAAATGTGGCAATTAAAGAGCCCTACATGGGCTCCTGGAGACAAGGGAACAAGACAATTCTTTTGGAACTCCTGTGTTGTGGTTAATGTGTGTCATGTAAATGAAAAGGCAGGAGATGGCTTGCAAAATGCCCCATCTCTACATACACACACACACACACACACACACCGGAAGAAGCCAACCCATGAAATGTAAGCCCTTCTTTCATTCATACCACACACATAAATAATAAGTGTCATCTGTCTGTCTTCAATGAAAGGCTCTCAAATACTCAGTTTGTGCCCACAAAATGTCATTCAGAAGCTGAGGTGGGACTACAGGCAATTGTAGTAAAGTTTCATTCATCAAAAGTTGTTCACAGAGCTCAGAATTCAAATCTTAAGTTATCCTGCCCTACCTGTATCAACCAGCCTCAGGACCAAGGCTGCTGATGTGACATCAGAGCAGCTAAGCCAATGGTAGTGTCAGGATTGGGCCCAGACTCCCTGCACTGACCATGGATGAGGACTTAGAGTCTGATGATGGACAGGGCAAGAGGGGAAGAACCCGAGCCTCAAGGAGCTAGAAACAGGGAAGAATCTTCCCAAGGGCAGGCTAATCAATTGGAGCAAAGCCCAACCATAACTTCTCCTTCTTTTGGAACCCAGCAACTCACAGAGGGGGAGGAGGTTAGCATGACAGATGCACAGAACAGATGTAGAGTCAAGAGGGATGAGCAGCATAAAGAAGTAAGACATTCTACCAGGTTGGCCCATTACAAGAGGTCTCTAGGGGAAGACCCTCCCTGAGGGTGGGTCTAGCACCTTTCAGGTGCTGTAGCCTGTAATGTACATTAGTGTCAGACTTGCAACAAACCGTCAGGTTTCAAGCCCTCTCGACATGTATGTAGTCAAACAAAGAAGTCGATCTCTAAGTAAATAGGCTTTATTATGCGAAGCAATCAGTCCATCAGCAATTCAGGTTATAGATAGACCCAGTCTTCTTCTGACAACCCAATTAAAATGCCTGGTTAAGCTCACACAACCCTGAATAGCTTGCCTAAATAGCTCTTTGAGGGATGCACACCGGTAGACGATAAAGTTGTTGCAAGTGGATGGCCTGTACATGCATGCAGGCTTGGAGCACCATTCACCACTGGGCTGCCACCCCCAATCCCTGCTGGGCTGCCAAAAGTGGGGGCAGCCTAGCAGCAGCACCAAGCAGCAGCTTTCACCCAATGTGTGCGTATGGGCTGATGCCACCATGCTAATGATGCAAGGTAACACTCACACAATGTTTGGGCCCAGAGCTCTGCTTGGTGCCACCGCCATTCAGCTGAATCACATCAGCTGTAGCAACAACACTGGCAGGCAGCCCAGCATCTGTCGTGATGAGCTCTGCTAGGTCCTGGGCCCCTGGTGTTTGCCCCACTATTCTGGCTGTTGGCACCAGGCCTGGATCAACCACTCACTGCCAGGTGATATCCACTTGCTCTGGGATTTGATAATGCTGTTATTAGTACGCAAGTGCCTGAGCATATGCCCCTTCCAAACCATAATGCGTGCAATAAAGCATTGTCCTTAGGATGCAGTAAACAAGCTACCTGAACAACCAATCGTGTGGAGCAGCTGAACACACTTAGGTTCTCCCTTCAGATTCATGAGTCTATAAGGGAAATATGTAAGGGTTATATATGGGAAATGATATAAGAGTCAGGAGAATTGTTAAAGAAATGTTCTCCATTTGAATTTTCTTGCAAAAATAAAATAAAAATAAATACATGTATGTTCTAATTTATGTATGTATTTATTTACTGAGCATTCTGAATGCTAAATACAGCATTGTGGTTGGTGTTGGGTTTAGACATTTTAGAAAATAAGGTACAATTTTATTGAATCTGGCAAATAGATATTTAAGATTCTTGGTGTGAAAACAAGAACACTTACAGTGCAATCCTGTACATGTCTCCTTGGAAGTAAGCCCCACTGAGTTCAATGGGACTCACTCCCAGGTAAGTGTGTATAGAATTACAGACTTATGGTTTTAGTTTTTAACAGTTTCTCTCAAAACTGAATTTCAAAAGCAAAATTTTAAAATGTCAAATTTGAATTTGGAAATTTTGGAAAGATTTGTGTAAATGATCTACTTATGATTGTTTTTGTCACATGGAATAGGTGTGTGAATCTGCCCTACACCACCAATGTGTACAAGTACCATCAGTCAGGACATCAAATTTATTGCACAGAACTGCAAACAGAAAAGTGTGGGTCTGGCACAGAAACTTTCCACAAGATGTAGAAAAACCATCTGCTGACCAGCTCTATAAACTGCAGTGTTAGGAGAGAGTTTGTGCAATTTTAATGTGATAAAGGCAACAACATACAGGCAACTCTAAGGATGCTATGAGTAGAGACAAAACAAACTCTAACCCAGAGACATCATGAGGTGCTAAATAACCTCTTGACCTAACCATGATTCTTAGCCTCTTAACCTAGGGGTAACCTCTTAACCTAGGGGTAAGCTGTGTATACATAGACAAACCTACATTTATTGTACAACCCAGTGGGTTGTATCCAATTTTAGTCAAATTGAAGTCCCATTCATTTCAACTGGCCTACTCTAAGTAGAATTAACATTGGACACTACCCATTGGGTTGAATCCAGACTTAGCCATTAGAGTAGGCCCATTGAAATCAATGGACTTCGCTTATTCATGACTAAATTATATTGATTTCAATGGATCTAATCCCATTGAACTTCCATCTGTTGTATCCCAGATAGATGGAATGGATTATATTTTCCAACAAAAAAATTGAGACCATGAACACAGTTTGCAATTTGGCCAACAATTCCGATCAATGCTATAGAGAAGTGGGTAGTCTGAGGATTCATAGATGATGACTTTCTCCTCTGCGCACCTCTTACTTAAATATCCAACCAAGTCTGGATCCAACCCAATGGGTTCATAGAATCATAGAATAGTAGGGTTGGAAGGGGCCTACAAGGCCATCGAGTCCAACCCCCTGCTCAGTGCAGGAGGATGGTTGCATCCAATGTAAATTGTCTTAGAAGTGATCCTTGATATGTCTCAGTCTTTCTGATGCAAACCATATGAGCTAAGCTGCCTTTCAGTCATGCACAACCCAGTCAGGTATTTTAACTCTGGATAGACCATGTTTCCCCCATCCTTGGCCAGAGTAAAAGAACCCTTTGAAAATGCTTCTTTTTATGTATTCCTTGTCTATCATTTAATATTCCAAATTCATATTAAGCATCGCTTGTGGGTTGCCATGCCTTTATAATAAGATTTAAATAATAATTTCATACAAAAACCAAAGAAAGCCATACGATATTCAGATGTTAGTAGAGGTTTGTATTTCCAAAAACAAGGGTTTAATCTAAATACAAAGAACCATCCTGTGATCATATAAAACCAATTCCCAAAACTCTCAATGTCTCTTTTCAAGCCAAATCATTATCTTTTAGAGGTGTCTCTTCTTTGATCCATCCCATCTTAGTCAATTATGGACATGGATCTAGAATCTCTATTCCTTGTAGTTTGGTGCTATATTTTGGACTCACATTAACAAATAAATCAGTCCATCCCTTGTGATTGTGAACTAAACCTAAAGTCTCTTTTTCCTAATGTGTCCATTCTACTTTTTCTTGGTATATTCTGAATCCCCATAACAGCTTCAGTTAAATGTTGGATCATACCCCATCCATCCATCTTTGGCTAGTGTTTCTTAGGAATTGCCAAGTAAATAATCAAAATGAATCTATAACTTGTCAACAAGAAGACAAAGCTTTGACCCCATTGCTGCAGCCACACATTCAGGCTTCACGGTGCTTACTTCTAGGTAGACATGTCTAGGGTTACACTGTTGGACTATCAGCGAGATGATTTCTTTCTTTCTTTCTTATACTAATTTGGTTTATTATATGGACAGCATAAACTTTTCTTATTGAAGAATAACCCCAGTTAATATGATAAACTTTGTCTTAATTAGCTTTAGCTTATTATACTCCTGCCTTTGGATCTAACATTCTTGGTTCTTTAAAATATTTGGTTGCAAACAAACAAATTGTGGAAGAAAAGTTTTTTAAAATGCTTTCTAAGCACTGCAGATCACTGTAATTATCCTAGCAACATCCACCCAGAAATAGTTTGCACTTTTGTATGTCCTTCTTTGATAAAGAAATAAAGAAATCCAGACCCATTGGGCCCATGGTAAAGCAGAAAGAGACAGATCTCCAGTTGGGATTGATGCGAGTTTAAACTCAGCAGCTGGTCACTAATCGGCCTGCTCATAATCATCACTGTAATGTTACGGGATGCAATTAGCACTAAAGCCATTTCTGTGTGCCTCTTTGAAATCACTCGTAATTTGGGGTGGGGGAAATACGTTGGAAAGTTTCCATTAACAGGCAGGCTTATGAGAAAATAGGGCATATTAATATGAAAATCAATGGCACTGGTATGCGATAAAAGTTGCCAACTGCCAATTGGACCCCAGCTAATGCACCAGCCCAGACTTTAACAAACCTGTCAAACCTCAGGCTCTCTAGACAGGAAGCACAATGCCTTGGACCAGTGTTCAGTATTGCTTCATCTGAAAAGCAAAGGCAATAATACACCAAAGGGTGAGTCTTTAATATATAATCTTCTCGTCTTACCTTGAGCTGATTCTTACCTCCCCAAAGAGCCCCAGGGGTTGGATCGAAATCTAAGGGCCCCAGGAGCTGGATCCAGATCAACTGCGCTGGCAGAAGTGGACTTCCCCAGCCCCTTCTTCTCACTGCAGCCCCACTAGCACCCTGAAAATGCTACACAGGGAAGCATTTGGAGTGAGCTGTGATGTCAAGGCAGATCCCAAAAATCAGGCAGAGGGACCTTCCACAACCAGAACCCTTCCTATTGAGGAAGGCAGATCCTATATCCAACTCCTGTTATGATATGAATATAAGATCTGAGGTTTGATCCCTACCCACAAAGCGAGGAAAACTTAAGAAACCTTGATTGCTTCAGTCATTACTTTTTAAAAATTTACTCACTTCTGTGTCCCTGCAACTAACAATGCCCTGGTTTGGAGGGGGGTGGCGATGACAGCGATCATGCCTCCTGCTGATGGGAGCAAGCCCTGAGCAGAGTTCTACTCACGGGATGCTCCAAAGGGGAAGGCAACTTCCACCATTTCTCCCTTCCCCTTGCAGCCCCTTTTGTTTCCTGAAAATCTGACCCAGAGGGTTGTGGCCCTTTGGAACAGTGCGGGGCTGTGGGAAGAGGTGGCACTTAGTCATTTAAGAAATTCCCTTACCTCCCTTCTGCCAGTGGGATCTTTCACTGGATCTCAGTCCAGTCCATGAATGGAAGCCTAGTTAATATCCCTTCTATTCATGGAAGCCTAGTATCTGAGCTATTAATGATAAGTGTCAATCATATTTAATTCAGCTCAGCTTGGTGAAAAACTAGTCAGAATCAGAAAACTAGTGGTGCAGAAAAGATATCCAGACATTGGAACTGCTGTGCTGGATCAGGGTCTGAAGGTGATGGCTTTTCACTGTTTATTTGTTTCCAGCATCTAGTGTTTGAGGGTATACTGCTTCTGTCCATGGATGTCCCATTTAACTACTATGGTTAACATCCATTGAAAGACTAGATTCCATGACTCTGTCTAATCATGTGTGTTTATTTGTTGCAAGCCATCAAAGCAAATGGCCAGCACCACATCATGAATTCCATGGAGTCTTGATCTTTTCTGGGTGTAAAAGCACCATACTAAGAAAAACCAAAGATAATGTTCACATATGACACTAAGAAGGCCTTTTGACCAACTCTCATGTGAACCAAAGTCACATATGTTTATTGTTTGTGTAGAACAGATCCACTTTTAAGGCCAAAAGCACCCTTGACCATCACTGACACTATTTGTGCACATCTATGAACATTACTGATAAAGGCTTTAAAAGCCAGGAAATATCCAGTCTTTAAAAGCAGACATACATCAAGCTACCCAAGCTAAGTTCAGCAATGTTTTTCAGGCACCATTTAAAGTACTTCTGCTATTTGGGGTGAACAGTTTCTGCACAGAAAGCTGGAGACGGCCAACTGCAAATGAAAATAGGTACATTCTAGCTAGCCAATACAGCAGTGATATTTGTTCTACAGACATAGAAGAAGCAAGAACCCATTTGCCTGAGAACAATTATGAACTGCTGAAACCAATGGGAGCTTTGTCACTAAGGATGGAATATCCATTGCTTCCAATGAGAGTTTAAAAGAATTAAGGATATCAATTGTGAAGAACTGAGGCTAGGTTGCAGCTCAAAGTTTATTTAGTTTTGAGTAACTCATCTCAGTATCTGTCTCTACTGCTGCTGCGAAAAAGCATGCTTTCTGATTTCTCAGTTTAGAATAGGGGTCGACAACTAGACCCCCTGAACTAATTCTGGCTCCTTGACAGGTGATAGCCAGTTCCCCCAAATGTTGAACCAGCAGTGAAAAGAGAGAAGGACTCACACCTATATTAATGGGATTTGCCAGCAGGCCATTTTAGATGGATGGGCTGTATCCAATGTTAGTCCTACTTAGAGTAGTAGATCCAGTGAAATGAATAAGGCTTAAGTTAGACTAACACTGGATAGAACTAACATGGAATTGAGCCCCTGGCCCTCACACACATACACCCTTCTGAAAGGAGCCCACTGACAAGGGCCTGGGTCTCTCTGAGGTAGTAAACTTGTGTCCAAGCTATACCACTTCAGGCTGCTAGTGGGAGGAAGGGGATCACGTGACTGAATACCTTCCCCAACCTGGTGCCCTCCAGGTATTTTGTATTTCAACTCCCAGAATTATTTGCCATGCTGGCTGGGGCTGATGGGAGTTGAAATCTAAAACAACCGGAGGGTACCAGATTGGAGACGGCTGTGCACAGACCAGGGTTTACCATCTCAGTCAGAATTAGGCTGAAGGTCTAGAGATTCACCACCCCAATTTGATTATTTCAACCATTATTATATGATTTTTTCATTTATTTATTTATTCATTCATTGCATTTATACCCTGCCTTTTTTCCTCTTGCAAGGAACCCAAGGCGGCTTACATGATCCTCCTCCTCTCCATTTTATCCTCACAACAACAACCCTGTGAGGTGGGTTGGGCTGAGAGTCTGTGACTGGCCCAAAGTCACCCAGTGAGCTTCCATGGCTGAGTGGGGACTAGAACCCGGATCTCCCAGATCCTAGTCCAACACTCTTGCCACTACACCACACTGGTTATGATAATAACACTAATAATGTTTTACTCCACCCACCACATCATGCCCGATTCTACAGGGTTGCAATGTCACAAAAATAAGGGTTTCCCCTTTTTAGGCCTTGAATATTCCAAGCCCAAAGGGGGAGATAGAGATTTATTTATTTATTTATTTATTTATTTGCTTGGGATACTTCTACAAAGCTATTAGTGTTACAGTTTCTTCAGACATAACTTTTTAGTCGCAGGAATTTTTACAACCTTATGTTTTCCTATGGATGGAAAAGGAGGTAGTCCAGATGCTTTTCCTTTCAGAATCTGGACACTAGGAAAGGGGAGAGGAAGGGAGTGCAGTAATTAAAAAGAAAGAATCCAAAGTACTTCAGAAATGAAATATTTATAAAAACATCCATTTGCAATCTAATCTAACACAGATTTAGGAGCACAGGAGAAACCACCTTAAGCCATTGGTTCGTCTAGCTCTGTATTGTCTACAATAACTGGCAGCAGCTCTCCAGGGCTTGGGAGAGGACAGTTTTCCAGCCCTATCTGGAGATGCCAAGAAGGGATTGAATCTGGGACCTTCTGCAGGCAACAGAAGTGGTCTAGCACTGGGCCACTGCTCCTATCCCAAATTGAATTGAATTTGTCTTCCCTTATTAATGTACAGTATGGATCCAATATCAGCAGGTGTAGCCTCTCTGATATCCCAGCAGATGGTGAGTGGTATAGTCTTTCTATCTGGACATCTTAGAAGATTTTCCCAAAACCAAAACATGGAGCTGCTGAAGTCACAGGAGTTCGAACTCACTCTCTACTGGTGGTAGCAGAAATGTCCATTCATCTTATTAACTCTCTGCCTGCAGAAGAGTTATTAGTGCCAGAAGTAAAATTCTAATTACAGGGGGCATTCCTACACACAGGGAAGGAAAGGAGAAGAGAAGATATGGAGGCAATAAAATAAAATAAAATGTTGTGTTTGGACCAAGAGCAAAAGTAGAGTAGATGCTTGAGATTTTTCCAAGACAAAGTTAGGAAATCAAATGCAGGTGCACAACGATAGGAAAGTGGATGTGATCCAAAATATAGGCAATGCCAGGCTATGCTCAAGCAGGACTTCATGCTTCCTTTTTGCATTCATCTTCTTCAGTCTTGACCAGTGTCAATCTGGAGTGACTCCATTAGCAACAGCAGAGATCAGTTTTGAGTTTTTAGTGATGCTGCAGAGCACTTAAAATCTGAGCATTTAAAATGTTACCTGTCATCTAAACTGTAAGAGGGATGTGTGTCTTCTATCTGGCAGTGAATAAATAACTGAATTCTCACTCTCCCCCACCCATCCCACCGCCACCGCCACCTGTACGCTGATTAAATGTCCTCTGTCTTTCCTCATACCCAGCATTCACTGTGTTCTTGTGTTAAGGGTTGCAGTCCAAAGCTGAGCATTAGAAGAACCCTGGGCTGGCTGCTGGTTCAAACTAAAGGTCCATATTGTGGAGCAAGAATCCTGCTCCAAAGGAGCCAGCCGGAAGCCTCGGAGATGCCTACAAGCAAGGCATGAAGGCAGCATGTTGCGCCCCACCCCCCTTGCTTGTGCCCAGCATCTGGTAATCAGAGGTATACTGCCTCTGTAGGTGGAGCGTTCATTTCTGTTGAGTTTAAAGAATATGCCACGAATCAATGAAAAAGAGGGTTGGATACGGGCGTTTCTTGCTCTTGTTTCTTTTGTGTTTTAAAAGCCAAGACCTCCCTTATTATAAAGGACACTTTGCCTTCTTTCAGCTCTTTGGAAGAACGGTGAAAATGAGAACGACATATTCATTCATAGAGCCCGCGCGCGGGCATTAACACCAGCTTGGCTAATGCATTAACGAGGAATCTCACGTTTGATCGCGAAAGAGAAGGAGAATTAAAGCGCAAATCGGAAATCTTTCCCCCTCTCTTTCAAACTGAGCCTCCTCCGCCTTATCCTCATCTCTTCCTAATCATTTGCCACTATATAAAGTCGCCGGGAATCGCCTTCCCCTTAAGAACATTAAATAGCCGTCGGGTCGGCTCGCTTGATTTCTGGGTGAACGCCGCGCTCAGAGCTCTTGTCCCGGGGCTTCTTTTTCTCCGAAGGGCTGCACCGATCCTGGGCGGGACGTGAGGACTACTCAGCCAAGGCTACAACTGCGAGAGGACTTGGTCGAGCTCCGTCTTCTTCCCGGCTCCCTTACAACGCCGAGGCGGTCTGGAAGAGACCGCAGAGTTAGCCGGGAGTCGGACTGAGCGACTGAACAGCAACAACCCCGAAGAACCTGCGTGGCCGCCGCCGCCCGGCGCGCCAGCCCTGGGAGCTGTCTATGGTGCTGCAGAGAATGTTCCGCCTTCGCATCATCCCAGCGCCTTTCCCAACGGGCAGAGATCTTGGGCAAAGCCCGCAGGATCTGACTGGTATCCCTGGTACCTGATCCAGGCACCCTCTGATGCCCTACAAACGATCATTAATGCCGATTGGACAGACAGGCTTGTCTCGAAACTGGTGTGTGAGTGAGTGAGTGAGTGAGAGAGAGAGAGAGAGAGAGAGAGACTTTCTTTTAGCCACTCTTTGACACATACTTATTGTGAGTATAACATGGTGCCCAGTAAGAACGTTACATCGTCACTTAGTCGCCTTTGTTTCTACGTCCCTTAGGGCAAGAGCCTACGTGTCTCTGCTCGGAAGCAAGCCCCATCTTGTTCAATGGGACTTACTTCCAGGTAAGTGCACACAGAGACGTTTTCCTGGGGGCGCCACTCATTCCAATGGTAGTGCTGCGAGCCCAGTGATAGCAGAGCTCCGCCCCGCATGAGCAGAAATAATGCAGGGTGCAGGTGCAAAACAGAAAGGTAATTGAGCCCCCTCCCAGAGGAACACTCCCGGGTGTGGGCCAACGGACGGAGAACCCAGCCGCAGGGAACGTGGCGCACACCTACCCTAGCCACTTATGCCCCTTTCCCTCACACCTCAGCAGATTCCTTGGGGAATCTCGTTCCCGTTCGGGGAATCCATTGGCGACAGTGTTCCTACCTTGCCATCCCAACCAGGTATCTGTCTTCCGCCTTGATATAGCACAGGGAATGCGGCAAGGACAAGCTGAGATGTGTTTAAAGAGCCTCAAGCTGGGAAGGCGGATCCAGGGTTAAAGGACGAGCTGACCCAGGCCTCACCGAGAGAAAGAGACCTGGCCCAGAAGGCAGTTCCGTCTCGAGAGCAGCAGATCTCTGTCCAACGGGCTGCTTTCGCTGGGCTGCCTTGGCCTTCCCAGTGCGAAGGGAAGGAAAGAGCGTCTCCTGTTAGCCAATAATAATAATAATAATAATAATAGCAGCCGCAGCCGCCGTGGAGCGATAGTAACAGAGAGTCTTAATGGGCTATGTCAACCTGGTGCCCTCTAGATGTTTTGGTTACATCTCCCATCAACCCCACCCAGCATAGCCAGTAGTCAGAGATTATGGGAGTTGTAGTCCAAAACATCTAGAGGGCACCAGATGGGGGAACCCTGGAGAAGTACCAAAGTATATCCCATACAGCGAGATCCCTTTAATTTCTACCCGTGGCCATTAAAACAAGCAATGGAGAAAGCCCTACCACGATCTCGGGGAGGCCCGCGCTAAAATATTAAACTGCTGAGGAATTAGGAGAGGCTGTGAAAGGGGAAGGAAGTATTTAACTTGAGGGCTGGGGGAAGCTGTGATCAAGAGAAGCCCAGCCAGCAGGCTCGCCATAGACTCAACTGTCTTGTGGCCCCACTGGAAATGGAGATACGCAACAGAGAGGGAGGGGAAAGTTATTTAAATGTTTATCCTGAGACAGTGGAGCCAAAAATAGATCGTTTCTTGACTAGGGTAAGGGTGTTTGGGGGAGAGACCATTAAGGCAGAGCAGCATCCATTCCTTTGCTATGTCTTTTGATAATCACTCAATGAGGGAGCTTGTTAACCAAAAGAAAAAAAGGGGGGGGGGATTACAACTTGCTGGGTCTCTCTCTCTCTCTCTCTCTCTCTCTCTCTCTCTCTGGTTTTGCTTGAGTGAATTTAAATGAGCGCGCATCTGTAGCTTTTTAAACATTGAACCGAGCCCTTTCTTCTAAGGAAAGCCTCTTTTAATTAGCTTTAGAAGCCAGCAAAGGCGTCTAATGAAGTAGGTTTATTTAGCTTGTTCATAATTTAAGTGAGAGGCAATCCAAATTGTTTATCAGCAAAGTGAAGAGTTCAAATTTCACTGCAGGCACGGAACTGCTAAAGGGGAGAGGGGAAACAATGTTGGTTTTCCAAGAAAACTCCGTCCTGTACAGTTAAAACGGTCTAATTCTTTTAAGATGGAGAATGAAAAATAAATGTTGAGGAAGACGCTCAATATTTTCAGCCTCCTCCCCTTCCCCTCAACCAAAACCCAGTTGGAAAAAACACACAGTTCAGCTGCAATCCTATACACATTTACCTGGGAGTAAATCCCATTGAACTCATGGGCTTACTTCTACATAGACATGTATAGGACTGTGCTGTTGAATGTTTCTTCAACCCCCCGCCCCCATCCTTCCAAAAATGAATTTTACCTCTGTTTTTTATGATAGGGAAAATTCATAGAAGTTTTTAAAAGGAGTTGAAATGCTGCTTTGTTTTTTTCCCTATGGTATTTGAAGCAGCTTTACAATTTTACGGGATGATACAATACCAGTTTTCAATTACTTTGCCGACAATATTAGCCATTCTGGAAAGCTGTCTCATAATACTTTCCCCTTTCTATTTTAGTTATTAATTTTAAAAAGACATTTATGCATTCATGGTCCGTACTTTGGTGCCTCAAGATTACTAGTATCAGCATTGAAGTTCATTTTTATCTTCTTTGCTCCTTCCTTGTGATTGTTAAATATAGTTTTGTTTAAACTAAGATCCAGATTTATCATCAGAGTTTTAAAACATAGTCAACTGAATAATTCTCGACCCATTTGGCTTAGCTCAAAAATCTAACTTAAAAAGAAAAGAAAGAAGACGAAAAAAGAACTTTCGAACAATTTTAATTCAAACCATCCGGGACTTTCCGTTTTCTTACCGACTTCCATTTATGTTATAAATCACTATGGGCACTATCCAAGTAAAACTGAATATTTTAAAGCCCATTCATTCCAATGGGGGAGATAAACAGATGGGGGAGATAAATAAATAGCTGTATCTCTCCCATTGAATTGGATGGGAATTTAAAAGTGCTTAACCTGGGCTGGATGGTTCCCTGGGATTCGCGTGTCAGTTTCTTTCCCTTGTCAATTTCATTGGCCGTTAATGTGTAGCCACTAATGGGTTGGTGGTGGTGTATTGGTGGTGGTGGTGGTGGCGGCGGCGGCGATGGGGGGACACTCTGCAGAGCAAGGCCAATGCGAGCCATTAGCAGCTTGATCTGGAAGGGGGGTTGCGTGGGTGGGGGGAGTTGTGAATCATTGTTATTATTTATTTCTAAGCCCCAATTAACACGGAAAGCGAGGAAGTGGGGAGATGGGGTGGAGAAAGGCTCGCTCTGTGTATAATTTCGTCGTCCACAGCTCAGGCCCCGCGTAATTGTCAGGGTCCGTTGTGACAAGAGCCGAAAATGAGGTGGGCGTTTCCGGACCCTTTTGTGACAACGCGGCCAAGGTCAAGACGGTTTTTAACGCGAATTTATATGAGAGAGAGAGAGAGAGAGAATCAGCAAACCATTCTCTAATTAGCAAAGCCCAAATAAAATGTGCCCGCAGGCTTTCCTGCGTTTTTTCCCTCTCCCCCCACCCATCACCTCACACTCTTCCCCCCCCCCCGCCTTCTTTAGAGAATAAAAACCCACACAAGCAGAGAGAGCCAGCCACAAACCTCAGAGGAGGTGATAATATCGGACTGGCGTTATGAATGTTTTATAGGTAATTGCTGTATATCTTTCTAATTTTAAAGAGGAGGAGGAGGGAAAAGGCGAGAGGAGGTGCGGGAGAGAAAGATTGAGTTCTTTCTTTTTTCTAAGGCTGTTTTTTATGGCTGGGCAGGCTGATCTAGACTGGCAGGGGGGACCGCTAGGTAGCCCCCAGCCACGGCCAAAGTAGCCAAAGGGAAGGAAGAGGGGGGGAGAGAGAGAGAGAGAAGGAACAGGCTGCCTGCTCGCCTTTCCCGTTGCATCATTTTCAAATCGTTAACCCGCGCCCCCGCCCCCGCCTCGCTTTGGCTCTTGCTTCGCCCCCCCCCCCGAACCCAGAGCCCGGTGATCCAAAGGTCTCGGTTCCGCCAAAGGGGGGGGGGGCAAAATGGCGAAACGTTTTGAAGAAGGAGTTTAAGAAGGGATTTTTTTTTTTTAAGTAATCAAAACAAAAGTGGCCAAAGAGAAAAGAAGAGGATCTTTGGGGGCCGGGAGAAAATGTCTCATGGGGGAAATCAAAGTTCGCTAACTCCCCCGTTATATACACACACCCCTTCCCGACCGTAGATCGGGTTGGATTTTGTTCTCTCCTGTTGCCCCGGTTTCCCCACCCCCCTACTCACTTCCTAATTGCCACCCTCGAGCGTCTCTCGCTCCTTGTCTGTCCTCCACGTTTTCTCCCCGAACGCTTCTGCGGCCTCGGAACAGCTGCCAGGCTGGGTGACCACATTTCGGTTTCCCAGACACTCGGCCACCTTTAGCAAACCATTCTAGATATTTCTTCCGATCTGCCTTTTAAATATTCAGCAAGGAGAGAGAGGGGGAAAACAGACGAAAAAACGAGAAGTCTACACAGCAGTGGCGGCCAAAAAGCAATGCCAACATGCGCACGTAATGACCAAATTACAACAATACACCCACCCCAAAAAGAAACTTGTTTGTCAATAGTTCTTGTACTCCACACGCTTAAGAAATGCAACACCACTACCACCACCCAAAATAAATAAATAACCAGCCCTTCCTTTCGCTGATTTTGTCCTAATCTGTTGCTTCCAAAAGTCAAACTCTATCAACTCTCAAGAAGAAAGGAAAAAACATTCGAATTAGGGGCCCCCACCAATCCAAAACCAAAAGCAAATGTTTTGCTTGTATGTTTTTAACTAGCACCATCACCCACGCACGTCCTGCCCGTTTTACCAAATAAAATCTCCCATATATTACTCAGGAAAATCAGCTGGCTTAGATCCGCACATTTGTTTAAAAAAAGATAAAAGTTTATTTCTTTTTTCCCTTCGTTTTGCCATTTTCAGTCATCAAAAAATCTATATAATTTTTTTAATTTTTTGCTGTCAACTAAGCATTAATTTTACTGAATAAAAACAAACATGAAAAGAGAAGAGAGGAGAGGGGAAGAAATCTTTTGTTGTTTGTTTCTTTGTTGTTGTTTCAACTAATGTATATAAGTGACTTTTCTTTTCTTTTTTGGACAACATATAATAAATAAGATTATATCACTTCGCACACCAGCCTGTTCAGAATTTTTCTATATATATATATATATATATATATATACACATACATACATACATATATATATATATAGAATATATATATTCTATATATTCTAGAATACGGAGCATGCCACTTTTCAGTAAGAAAAAAGGTCATGAGAATTCAGTGCAAACTTCTCAGTTTCCCAACCACCACTGCCGCCGCCTCCTCCTCGTCGTCTTCTGAGATCTGTGTTGGGGGGAGGGGGCGTCTCCCCCCCCCTTTGTGTCACTCAAGAGTCTTTGCTGTGTCTGGCTGGATCTCAATCACTTTCTTTCTTTCAGTCCCTCCCCCCAGAGTAGCTCTCCCCCCCCTCCTCTGGCAAAGGGGTTGATGCCGGACTTGAGGTTACTTTTTTTCCACTTACTGGTTCCAGACTTCTCCACGCTCTGAGCCGATCGCCTCCTTCGGCCGCTTGGAGAGGACCTCTTGATCCCCCCCCCCCCTCACTTGTCTCGACTCCTTTCTTTTGTCGATCGGCTGTTGCTGTTTTTAAGTGAGAGGGAGGAAGTGAGGGGGCTGGGAGGAGGGCAGGCGTCGGGGGTGCTTTCACCGCGGGTGCGGGGTCCCCGGGATGGGGCTGGATAAGGGGTTGAGGGCCGGCTGCCCCCCGGGTCCAAGACCATGGATCAGCACGCGGGGGACCAGAGGTCGCTGGAGCTGAGGATGGGGCGCAGGTGGAGTCCGGTACATGCTGCTGTACATGGCTGCCGCCGCCGCGGCCGCCGTGGTGCTGTCCATGCTGCCCAGCAGGCTCGGGTGGTAGAAATAGGGCGACGGGAACATCCGCTGCAGCGCCGAGTAATTTCCCGCTTCGGCCAGCAGCTCTAGCCCGACGGCCGTCTGCCGCTTCCACTTGGTCCTGCAAGAGATGGAAAGGACACGCCGCTAGCTGGGTCCAAACAACGCTGGACATGGGCAGGGTGGATTCGGGCGGCGGGGGTTGGAGGGGCGCTTCCTTTTCTACCCCCCCCCGCCCCCCAAAAGTCCGTCTCTTCTCGCAGAGTCAGAGGACCACTTTGGTTTGACCTCCTTTCCATTTAAAACAAAAGCAAAACACAACTTTCCCTGCGGGTTACATAGCAACTCAAACACCAGCATCCAAGCTCCGGGTTGCAACTTGCAAAGCGCTTGGGCGGACTGAAAGGAGATGTACACGGATGAACTGTCGCTTGAAAACCGGACAGACAAAAGGTTGCCTTCTCACACACCAGTACTCTAAGGCAAATACGTCCTTCCTCTTCTAGCCCGCCCTGCCTCTTATGGTGAGGGCAGGTAACGACCCTTGAAAAATATCCACCTTAAAGTCTATGAAGCACAAATTTCAAACATGTAACTAAAATTTGACCTATGGCCTCACCAAACCTCTTTTTCATGATCCATTCGCGCGTCTCTCTCTCTCCCTCCCCCCCATCCCCTTCTGTTGAATTTCTAAGCTTTACACCAGGGCCGGTAAGGGACATCTCTTTGAAAATGTAAATATGCAGTCCTACTAAAACACGAATTTAATGTGGACAAGTAAAATACTCCTACACTTCTACTCTTGAGTCAAAGATGTAGGCCAGTCCCTTTAAAACTCCCAAACAGACCCCCAGCTTCTACCGACAGCCCAAATCCAGACAACTCCTCTGTAAATATCTTCACCTCTCCTTCAACCCCCCCCCCATAAAAATAACCCAACAACCCCTGTGTACCATATTTAGACCTCGTTAGGCATATTGCTGGAGGTGGCGTGGCAAGGGTCAGTTTGACCGTTAATTGTATCCTCCTTACAACACCAAAAAAAAAAACCCAGCTGAGATTGATTGTATGATGCTAAATTCCAGAAAAAGAATCTAGAAACCTGAATATTTTAGAATTCGGTTATTCAATCTAAAATCCTGAAAAGGAAGGAAGGGCGGGTATTTTTCCTCCATGGGAAAACACAGCAAAGATCACCAACTGGAAAGAAATGAAGCAGTTTGGTCGAACGTTTCAACAGACACAGGTCACCTTTCTTTTTTCCTGCTACACATACACATTTATAAATAAGCGGAGTGTATAACAAGTCAATTTATTCTAGGCTGGTGGTACACAGTTTCCAGGTGAATGTATGGCTCTCCCATTCTGGATCTCCACGCATGGCCCTCTTTAGAGAAACCCGGGTAGGTTTCGCGAGCTGGTAGATCCACATACACACGCGCGCGCAATCACGGCCCAGCAATTGAAGCCAAATTAATAAACATGGCGCTCCTGTTTAGATTGGTGATAAATGACACTGATGTTTTCCGACAGAATTAGGGTGGCTGCAACTGTATGTAATGAGACAGAAAATTATGGCTAAGATGACAACTGGACGAGCTTTTCCAACCCCGTCGTCGTCTGCGAGAAACTAGAAATTGCTTGCCGCCTTTGGAACTCCCTTGTTGTTGTTTCCTTCTTTAGGGCGTGGGGGGGGGGAGAAACACACACACATTTATGCCTTGATTTTCCCCACCCGCTTTCTTAATTCACACTCTCCCAGATGCAATCGTACAGGCGCAACCACCGAGAAAACGATCGCAAGAGGCAGAGCTTTCCAAGTGGGTTAGAGGGGTGCGCCCAGAAGCGAGGCAAAAAGGAGGGGGCGGGAAAGAGGGAAAACTGGAGGGAAAGTGGGCCTGCTGCCCCCCCCCCCCGTCCACGGCCGGGGATCAGGCCTTAGGGTGAAAAATCAGACCCCAGCCAGGAACTCCAGGGTCACCCGTCCGACGATCCGTCCACGTTGAGCCGCTTGCCATGTTAATTAGCTTTCCCAGTAAGCCCCCGCACGGATTGACAGTCTCCTGCCTTTGTTTTGCCGTGGGTGAGAGCCATACACGGCTTGTGCAGGGATCGTCCTACCTTTTCACCTATCCCTATTCATCTTTCATCCACGGAACACGTTTCAGGGAAATCGAGGGGTCGACCTGGGCTGGTTGGGCCGCCAAGGAGAGAAAACGCGCCCTTGATTTGGGAGTTGGGGGGGGGGGCACCCTGATGCAAATACAGGCCACGTTGTGTGCCCAGTTCGCCATCTGCAATCCCTTGAAAGGCCGTGGCTTGGTGGCTTGAAGGCAGTGCAGACCGCCTTTGGAGTTCAAAAGCAAGCGGTTGACCAGGGCAGTCCTAGGCATGTCTACTCAGAAGTAAGCCGCGTTGGAGTTCACTGGGATCGACGCCCAGGAACGTCAAGGAGGTCGACCTCCCGTTCACGCAGTCCTGGTAGGAAGCACCATTGACCGCCATGGGACGTACGTCTGAGTGGCTATGCCTAGGGTTGTGGGGTGAGCGCCGCAGCCCACGTCTACCGATCGAGGCGCCCCCGTCCTCGGGGAGGAAGCCCTGCGGAAGGCAACGGGGCTTCTCTCCGAGTAAATGTTCGCAGGATCGGGCGACGTTGCCCGGACCAAGGGCTGCTCGGCGCGACTCGCTCCGGAGTCAACAGTGCCGGAGTCAGGCGGAGGGTTGGCTGGGCTGTTGCTGGCTCGCTCGTCCTTCTTCCCTTCCCCAACAATGTTTAATTCAGACATATTTAGGGTGGCGTCTGGGGGAACGGGTGGGAATGCCAAGGGGCCCGAGAGAAGCGCCAGCGCAAACGCGCGCGCACCTGGTGACTGCGCCCTGGCCCTGCCAGGCAGCCCTACCTCCTGTTTTGGTACCAGGTTTTGACCTGGGTGTCGGTCAGGTTGAGGGCCGCCGCCAAGTCCATGCGGTCTTGGACGCTCAGGTACTTCTGCCTCTCGAAACTCCTCTCCAGCTGGTTGAGCTGGTGGTCGGAGAAGGCCGTGCGCGCCTTGCGGGGCTTCTTGGCTCGCACAGGGGGGCTATCCCGGCTGCTTGAGATCTCACGGTCGCCTTCTTCTTTTGTCCCTAGGAACAACAAGACACAAGTCGGGCTTTAGTGCTCAGGACCAGGAGGAGCAGGAGGAAAGCGTGGAGGCTGGTGACTGGGGCGGCTAAACCTTCCCAGGGTGGGAGGGATCCATCTTGGTTGGATTAAAAGTGATTGCTCAGGAGGTTATGAATTGGCGGGGGGGGGGTCGTTCTCTGCGTGAAGCGGAGCAGACCTCAGCGGCTCAAATTAGTTAGGGAAACTGGCCCCCGTTGGCTTCAATAGAGAACTGTACATAGAATCGTAGCGAGGGTTTTTTGAGACCAAACAGAGGACTTCCCAGGAGTGGCGATTTCTCTGGTCACACGGCTCTTTGGAGGCGGGAGGGGGCATTTTCTTCTACTCCCCTTCTTCGCTCCCACCCCCCTTGCCCAAATCCATTATTTTCCCCTTCCCGGCTGCAATTGAGAAGCTGTTAATACAAAGCCAAGGCATCTCAGCTTTTCCAGGACTTTGTCACCCAAGTACAAAAACCAAGTTGGACTTGGTGACATGCCTGGGTGACAGTGCAAAAAATCCCGGATTCTATTTGGCATCTCTGGATTTTGTTTAGGTTTAAAAAAAAAAAATGCTACTGAAACGTTAGGAAATCGATATGTCAATCCATCTGTGTTTGTACTCGGATGATTTTCCCTCCCTCTCTCTCCCTCTTTCTTTCTCGGCACTCCTTGATCTTCCCTGCAGGAAGAACAATAATCTCTCTAATTGACCCACTGGGGAGGTTGGTGCACCAACTAACCAACAAAAAAAATTGCTAGACGAAGCTGTACATCTGTTTTTGGACACTCTTATGCTAATGGTAAAATGGCAAAATGAATAGCATACTGGAGCGCCCTTCTATTAGCCATTGCAAAATATCTGAAGGCTGTAAAATTAGTAAAATGTGTCCTCTCTTACCTCCACGTTTCAAATGCACCTTCCCAGTTAAGTGGGATTCCCTTGGCATTAGGAGCTTTTTTTCCCAGCGATCAGTGAATGTTACTCTCACACACCCTTATATATTTGAATTTAAGACCATTTATATTTATTGTACACTCCTTAAGACACCATAGAAATCAGCAACATAGCCCACAGAGCGATACTGACGCTAAACTGCTTTTTAAAAAGAGAGTTCCGATCTGATCAACCAGTTTTTGTAAAAGTTTTTAAAACTTATTTTCTATTGAGTTGGCTCAGAAATTTATCTTATTGTTACTAAACCTTTGTCGGCTTGTGCTTAGAAATCATGCAGACGCCTGGCATTTTAAAACCCACATTTGCATTTTTAAATCACTAATAAAGCCAGCTGCCATTTTGGTGTTGTTGACACCAAACTACTATTCCACCAGTATTATTAATAATAATAATAAAAAAAATAAAGGAAAAGATGCACCGTCTTAGTTGGGGGGAAATAAATATTTCCGGAAATACTTTATTTTTGTTTTTTAAAAATACAAAAAGAAAAGTTTCCGGGCGCGGATTTTTTGTTTGTTTGTTTACAAAATAATCTCAAACTGCGTTTTGGTTTTCTGGCTGGGCTGGTTTTATTTTTCCAGGTTTCTGAAATGTCACATCCTCGCTTAGCCAACTCATATTAATGCTCCAAGTCTGCATCGATGTTTTGAGAGCAAATTTAATACAACATGGAACGTTGGAGGGCACCTTGATCGGACATCGAACGTTAAAGGACACCAAGAGACTGCAGGGAACGTTGGAAACCTGAACAGTGGAATGTGGGAAACGTTCGAAACACACAGTGTGGAACGTTAAAAACCCAAACAATGGAATGTTCGGAGCACGCACACGCGCGCGCGCACACACTCACACTGGGACACTCACCGTGGCATTTCAGCTCGTTCTGGGCATCGTCGCGTTTGTCTAGTTTGGTTTTGCTGTCGTCCTGCTCGAGTTTTGGCCTGAAGCTTTCGTTAGCCGCGTTGCTCTCTTGTTTGGGGGTGTGATGCGGGGACGAGACGCTGGTGCTGTAAGGTGCACACGCCGCCAGAGGTTTGCTGTCTCCCAAAATGTCTTTAATTAGAAAAGAAGAAGTGGAAGTCCTGGGGGCAGAGCTGCCCGAACCCAGTTGCTGCGGCGGCGGCTGCGGCGGCGGCGGCTGCTGGGGCGATTGCTGCAAACTTTGTGGCTGTTGCTGCGGATGCTGGCCGTGATGGAGGTGGAGGTGCTGCGGAGGGAGACCGTCTTGCGCCAAGTGCTGTTCGGGGTGTTCCGCGGTGACCGAGATGGGAGAAGAGGGCGCCGTCCCCACCGTGTCTATTTCCGAGCAGGGGGACGGGGTTGCCTGGCTGAGGAAATCCGCCGCCCTGGCCTCGCCGTGGCCCGCCCGAAAGTCTCCGTTCATCATGCCCGCCGGGCTGCCGGACCTGGGGTTAGACAAAATCGTGTCTATTCCAAAACTGGAGCCGCTAGATCCTTCCATGGTGGCCGTTCAAAGAGGCGCCTTCATCCCCAGTCCTCTCGACACCGTCTTTTGCACGGACAGGGTTTTGCGGGGGGGGGGGGGGAGATATCTAGAGGATCGATCGACACCCCGATTTGAAAAGAAACAACCAGACCAATTATGGACGAATCGAGAGCCCTCAAGGAGCGAGGGTTTTAGATCAAAATGTAAAAAAAGGGGGGGGTTGGAGGAACGAGGCAAACCGTGGATGGTGGCGAGATGCGGACACACACAAGACTCAAAAAAGCAAGGGAGGTATTTTTAAAAAGCGAGAGGAAGGAGGAAAGTGTGTGCGTGTGGGGGGGGAGTTATGAAAGAAACCTGAAGAAAGAGGCGAGATCGGCGCCCTCGGGAGGCGGCGGGTTTCTCCTCCCCGGCCCCGGCGCGCCGCACGCCCCCCGCGCAGACTCCCCCTCCGCCCGGCACACGTGCTCGGCGCGTTGTTCAGGAGGCGCTGCGGGAGAGAGGCGGCCGCGGTGGCCCGGGCGGGCGGGAGGGCATCGCCTGGCGCTGGGCAGCGGCGCAGCCGAGGGCGGCGCGGGAGGCGCAGGGCGGAGGGCGCGGCCGGAGGAGCGGGCTGCCGCTGCCGCTGCCGCGGAGGCTGAGCTCGCCAGGCGGGCGGGGAGCCGGCGTGGCCGCCTGGCGCGCGCCCGGCCGCCCGCCCGGAGCCTCTCGCGCGCTCTCGCCCGCGCCCGGGAGTTACCGAACTTTCCGGGAAAGTTGAGGCGCCGCGCAGCAGCAGCAGCAGCCGGAGGAGACGCCGCGCCGCGGCCACTGGGCTCTCCCGCCCGCCAGCCGGCTGCTCTCGCCGCGCTCCTGCGGCTCCGCCCGTGACGTCACGGCCTGGCCCGCCGCCCCGCCCGCCGCGCCCGGCCCGGCCCGGCCCGGCCCGGCCCGGGGCGGGCCTTTCTTTCTTTCTTTCTTTCTTTCGCCCCGCCGCCGAGCCGCGGCCCCGCCATTGGCGGCCGCGGTGGCCGACCCCGGCGCTCCGCGGCCCCCGGCCAATGGGAGCGCAGGGAGGGCCGGGGCAGGGGCGGGGGGGCGGGCGAGGGACCCCGCCGATTTCAGGGCTGGGGCTGTCCCTTTGCCGACGCCCCGGGATTCCGCCCTCCCCCTCCCCCGCCTTTCCCGTGGTGGCCCCGAATGTGAATGGCTGGCTGTTGTGTCACGGCCGGCGCGTTCGATAGCAAGCATTTAGAGTAGGAGGATTTGTTTTGAAGTAAAGAGAGCGCGGAAGGGAAAGCAAGCAAGCAAGCAAGGAAGAAAGTCCTTTGCGAGGTGAGAGATAGCAGTTACAGACGTGATTGTCATGATTGTTATTATTAGCCAACTGTTTTGGAGGTGTCGGATCTCACGTGCCCCAGATATTTAAATCCAGATTATGCATTGCAAAAGCGAAACAAGCATTCACACGGGGAAATCCGCCTGTTCAAAATGGGAGTTGGGTTCAACTCACCTTTCCAGGGATAACTTAGCGCTCCCGTTACACACACACACACGCACACACGCACGCACCGTGTTTTCTTTGTCTGGGGGAGGGGGGGCAGGTACGTTTTAGGCAACACTCCTGGGTAGCAGGAAGTAGGGACCCATCTGTGAACCGCCCAGAGAGCTTCGGCTATATTAGGGGGTACAGAAAATAAATAAATAAATAAATAATAAGATCTGACTTTATCGACTAGAAATAAGGAGTAAGGGCAGGGTGGAGTGAAATTTCGGCTGGGAGCCAAACGAATTGGGCGCGGGGGGGGGGGGGAGAAGGTTCGCGTCTATTCTCCAAGGGGCAGGAAATAGAAAGGGAGCGGCGCCTGGCAAAGGAAGCGGGCAAAGATTGTTTCGGGGAAATCTGCGTGTCTGTTAATCTGGAGTAGGAACTAACCGGTGCAGCGGGGCCGAGAAGCTCACGTTAGGTTGTGCGGGAGTCGGCCCGCACCCCAGCCCCCGCTGCGCTTCTGGATCCATGGGCCTGTCGTGTCCGCATCTGCCTTGTTTGCTTTGCTTTTGCCCTCTTTCTTAGTTTGCTCTCTGCCTGCCGGGTCGGCTTTCCCCTGGTATCCAGCGCCTCTTGTTTGGAGCCAGGACAGTTACGGCCGATCCGCCTGGGGGCTGGGGGGGGGGGGTATTCCGCGGGCTCGTCGCGGAGGGCATCAACTTGTGCTCATTTCTCGAGAGCGACACGACGACAACCGTCTCTTGTTGAATGTCAGGGTAATGGAAAGTGCCAGTGACAGGACGACGTATTACTCCTGATTAAGTACCGTGTCAACCTAATTAGCAGCCTAATTATAAGGTGCTAATGAATGATTCAAAGTTCGGCGAGTTACGTTTTACTCCGAATTGCCATTTTTAGGGACCCAATGAATCGAAGGAAAACTGGCTGCTATGGCAAGGATACATCTTTTTCTTTCTTCCTCTTCTTCTGTCTCTCTCCCTCTGTCTTTACGACAAATTCAAAGCTGTGGGGAGGGGGTTGTTCTCCGCCATTCCAATCTTTTTAGATGGAAGCAAAAGGTTATTCGTCTATAAACATATGGGGCGAGGGGGAATTGTGTCTTTGTATACACACGCATAAAAACATATATATATATATATATATATATATATATATTGCTGTTTTAAGAGAGACCAGTGTAACTTACAAGGGAGATGGGGACTTTTCCAGCTACATCTCTGTAGATGGGTCGCCTCGCCTTACAGAAATGAGGCCGAAGGATGCAAAAAGAAAAGAAGAGAAAAGACCTATGGGTAGATATTGAAAGATTATGAGGGAGGGGGGAGCGATCGATAAGCTTTAGGGGAAGCATGCCAGTTTAAAACACTGCTTTATCGCCCGCAGTTGGGGGGGCGGGGGAGAAGGGTAGATTAATTCATAATAAGGAGAAAGTGAGACAAGACAACCCGAGAAGGGAGCCAGCATACCTGATTTAGATCTCTTCCGTGAGTTGGGACAGCTGCCTACGGAGGGTTTCCTTGTTTCCTGGTGCCGAGGACAGATAGCTTGGGATGACTTCCAGATAGATGAAAGCCCCCTCCGTGTTGTTTGGGTGCCCCCATCGCTTCAAGACCCCCCCTCCTGCCCCTGCACGCCCCTTGCAACGACAATCTCCTATCACAGGTCAAGCTGGGAATCGTTTGTAGTTACTGATGGATTGCTGGGCGAGGCAGAAGGCAGCCTGAAAGGTCGGCATTGCGCACCCGTCGGTGATATTCTTTTGAAAGAGGGAGAAAGGGGGGAAAGAGAAATTCCTGCTTAAAACTTAGGGGATCGGCATTACAATGGACAAAAGATGGAGGAGAGAGCAGCAATTTAATTCGGCAGTCACCCTGAGGGTCTTTTTGCCGTAGTACCATCTCAATTGCTGAAAAGGAATACGTTCATTGCCTTGTTGGTGTCCACTGTAGACACATTTTCCCCTCCACAAGTCTGTCCAAGCAAGGCATATATTGCGACCTTCTTGAAATATCAACCTGGGCGATTTCCATGTTTCCTCGGTAGTCTCGCGGATTTCAAGGGGATTTATCCCCCCCCCCCATTTAAATGTCATGTTTAGGACCACAATATCCTTTAGATCTAAGTCCCATCCAAACCAGCGGGACCAAGTTCCGAAGTATTTATTTCTGGGGCGTAACAGTTGAAGATAAATTGTTATGGTGGGGGGCACCTCTAAAACACAACAGACCGAGCATAACTCAGTCTTCTCCACAATCCATTTCTTACACACACACACACACACAAACCTCTTCTCTAAATAATTCCATTCCGATTGTTTGGGTTTGTTTTGGAAGCATTGGGGGGGGGGCGGGTAGCGTAGGTCTGTGTTCTACATCAGAAATATTGACTAACAATATTTCACTCCTGCGGCAGAGATGGATGAAATTTCTCCCTCAAGGTGCGGAGATGTAGAAGACGGAGGGAGACAGTTTCGATGCTGCGAAGATACAGGTGGGTGCACATGATTAGATCTACCCAGCGTGTGAAGATCATTATTACCCGTTTAATCTAATGGCATTTGATCTGGGCGGGGTATTTTTTAAAACAAACAAACATTTCAAAGGGAAAGATTACATCTCCGAAGAGCCAAAATTGAATCGCTTGGGAAGTACCAATTTCTGACGTGAATGATGAAGGGAAGCCAACGTTCAGGCTTTCTCTTCTCTTCTTCGAGATAGAAATAAGTTCAGGCATCTGAATTCTAGACACACCCTCGATAACATTCACTTTTCCTTGAGAGCAATGTTGGCAAGATTTTAAAGAGAGGTGTGTGTGGGGGGGTACTGCCTTGGCTCTGATCCTGACTTACATAACCAATTAGGGGGCAATTTGGAAGATGTGGGTTATTTGGGGCAAGAAAGGAATATTAATACATTGCTCCAATGCGATATAATGGTGGAGAGGGGGGAAGAGACTTTTTCAGAGTTGCCATCTAAAACTTGCCCTTTCTCAAAAGCTTCAGCTGAGTTAGTGGGTGAGTGTGTCACATAAGTGTGTGTGTCACGCGTAAATTCGTACAATCAGGAGCTCTGAACAAAACAAGGAAAGTGGGAGGAGGGAAGTGAAAATAACACGACTTAATTTCCAGATAGTTTCAATGCCATTCGCAGGCACGGGTGAAATGTTCATCCACTTCTTTACAAAATAGCTTTTTTCTCTCTTCTTTCTCTTAGGAGAATTTCTGGACAGAACGGACAGCACCCTAGGCTGAAAAGAAGTTTCACTTCGGAAGTCTAAACTTGAGCTTGCCATGCCACCAATAAATGCAGCTGGAAAGAAACTCTTAATTTCTCCCCTCCCCAATTCAGGTGAATATTCAGTTCAAGCCATTATACAATGTGAAGAAAGCTGTAGTTCCTTTTTTTCACATTTGTGTCTTGAATGGAGCTAGGAGATTTCTTTTGGAGCAGATATATGTATATTTTCACATCCCCTGGTTTAACAACGGAGTTTGGTTGTTTCAAACATCTTTTTAGCAAAATTCACTGAAACCGGTGTTTTCCTAGAATGACTAAATTTTAAAAAAAGAAAAGAATGTCAATAAGTCGAGTCCCTTGTCCGAGACCCTTGTTTCCGTACAGTCTCCTAAATTTACAATATGTCTCCTTACCGATGTTAAGTTTTGCTAAGGCAGTGATTTCTAAATAGTTCGTTTGGGCCGCTTACTAATAAGAGAAAGCTTTTCTTTCTTTCTTTTTAAGTTAGTGAAAAGTGATTTTGACTTTGAGTGTGGGAATTCTAGACCCACAGGGATGTTCATTGTATCCCACGGTTTTTAAAACAAAGTTTTGGAAGTCACTGTCCAAATTGTTCCTGGAGAGCCGCAATGACCAATTTCGCCACTAGGCGGCGACAATAGAGGTCTCTATTGTCCGCTCCTGGTCTGACTATTACGTTTATGAAGAGTTACAAAAGAGGTACTTTATAATGCTCGTTTGCTAAAAGTTGGCGATGTACTAACAACGAAGCAGCAACGTGGTTTTCATCAGCGTTTCACAATCCTTAGGGCTTTTGAGGAAATTTAAAGAGACAACTTTCTCAAGACAGAAAAAAAGCCAGAATGACACCTAATAAATAACCGAAAAAAGCGATGAACACAATCCACCGGGAAATTATCCTAAGCAAGCCAAGCCCCATTGAAATGTAGGTACTAGTCCCCGTGCTTTTGCTCTGCTGCTAACCTCATTTCCATGGGGTTTGTGGAGGAGAACTTCCAGGTCCAAAGATTCTGAAAGATCCAGTGTAATCCTTACTGGATTTGCAACAAATATACTCATTAATTTTACAAGCCGATCAAAGACGGTGGTGGTTGAATCACACTTTGTTCAAGGGAACTTCCTCTCTAATCCATATACCTAAGGTTGCAGACTTAAACTTTAAGGCTTAAAGGAATATGCTCCGCTGGACTTCCACCTACACGCAGGTCTTCGGGTTTAAAGTCGGCCCATTTGATCCATTTGATTATGCTTTGATTTGTAATGAAGAATGAATTTCTCTCCAGGGTATATTAGCTAAGGAGGGAGAGGGGGGTCGGTAGCCTCCCCTTGTAGGGGCCGCTTGCAGGCGTCGATTGTGCAGAGCTCTCTGCTCGTGGGTACACTGCGTCCGGATTGTATAGGTCGTGTGTGGGAAAGCTGCGGCCTTCCAGATGTTCTTGGACTCCAACTCACATCATCCCTGACCATTGGTTATGCTAGGTGGGGCTGGTGTGAGTTGAAGTCCAGCAACATCTGAAAGGCCAGGCTTCCTCACCCCCCTCCCCTGGTGTAGGTCGATGGGGGGGAACTGAGGGAATGGATGGTCCTTTCGTGAAACAGGGATGGACTAGTTGGTCTTTTTGTCACCCTCAGATTCTCTGATCCTACAAGCACAGGTTTCCAACTCAAACATCATCACCGGCAACTGAGTACTTAGAGAAGAAATAGGATGACACAAACACACGCACTTCCGTTTCAGAGTTGTTGGAGTATCTGGACAGTTTCCTGCTTTTTTCCTCTCTGTAAGATTGTTAGTAAAAGCTTAGACCCTGAAGAGGAATCAGTGATGGTGATAGTGATGCACCTGATAGCGCCTTCACCCAGAATAGTTTGGAGGTGTCCACTCTGAAATGGCGAACCAACCTCCTTGAAGACCCTTCTCCCCCCTTCTGTTACTAGATTCCAGATTTCGAATGGACTGCGAATGCAAATAGGTTTGTACATATTCGCTAATATGTACAAACTTCTCTAACAGGTTCTCTTTGTTCCTATATGGCAAATTTAGGAATAAAAGTCATCTCCGCGCCTTGCTTCGGGTCGCTTCTGAGCTCCCTGATCGGCTCCTCGCTGATGTTAGGCGAATCGCGGCCGGTATCCTACTGCCAACTGTGTTGCAGGATTTCCCTGGGCGCCTGATATATTAGCCGTGTTTGATTTGTGTTTAGTTCCCTCTCCCTCCCTCTTTTTACTTTCTTCTTCTTATTTTAAATAGCCGAGCTCCACCTCCGTGGCCCCAGCGGAGCTGCCGCCTTCCAACTTCTCTGCCTTATTTGTCTCCACCCAGAAGAAGCTCCTGCTGTTTTTCCACCGTCTCTCTAGAAGATGACGGCAGGGGAAGGCGCGGGCGACCGGCTTAAGCGCGCAACTGTTTCCATTCAGCTGGCGAAGGCGTCCCCTGGAACTTCCGTCCCAGTGAACAGGAGGCGCGAAGGCAGGTGTGTCAATTTCACGCCGCCCTTGGCGCGCAGGAAGTCGTAGGGGGCCTTGACAACAAAAGTCAACAAATTGACATGGCCGCCTCTTTCTGCTGGCCGCAAATGGATTTAGACTTGCTAGCCAGGGATGCCCTGCCCTGGCCACTCGCTCTGCCAGTATAGGTGCCCACCTTTGATGGCAGTTTCCTTTGATGTCTCCGTGCGCGCGGGCGCATAAACAGAAGTGAAAGTGGATTTGCACACTTTGGGATTCCTGTAATGTTACTCCGGCATGCTGTGAGGAATTAGGTTGAATTTCTCTCTCATCCCCGAACTTCATGATACCGCTATTATGCCGCTATTACAATAATACCGCTATTGCCCTTTTTCACGTTATGTGATTGACTTGTGTGTCGGGCGTGGCGGGAGAGGGGTGAGAAAGAAGGTGATGGAAGGGTGGAAATCGGAGCCATTTGTAGAGGTGTCACTCAAAGGGGGGGAGGAAGTGGACAGAGAAAAGAGGAGGGAGCACTCTTACCCCGATGTTAATTAACAAGCAGCTAATTAAAACGGCACTTTGAGCGCTAATCAATCGCTTTATTAAGCCGGGAGTAGTAACTGGAACAAATTGAATGCTAACAGTTAGAATATCATGCTATCGAACTGCCAGGGTCGATGAAGGGACGAGCGATTGGAGGGTTGAGCCGATCGATTCTCTCCCGATTGGTGCGGACCGAGGTCAGCCAGAGACAGAGAGGCGGGAGGGATCCCTCTCCCCGGTTATCTCCATCCCACCGCTTTCCGTGCGGCCTAGGGAATGTGAAAGATCGGCGCGACGTGAGAACCTCGAGCCAGTGTGGGCCGCCCAGCGCTCGCCGAGCCCAAAGGCCGAGGCACAGAAGGGAGGGGTGATCATGGCTATCGATTTCTACGTGATCGGGAGTATGCAGGCCGAACGCGCCTGCGAGAAACCACCGAGGAAGTTGCCTGATCGACCGAACTCCAGCAGAGCTCGGTCACCGATTGCAAATGGGATCGCCGCCAAGAACAATCCCCATGCTTGGAAATCAATGGGATCACAAGGCGAGGAGGGGAAACCCCGTCCTATTCGTGGTCCTCCGCATTATTGCTGTGAATCATGGGCGAGGGAATGGCTCTCTTGTTTTGCCACCGGTTTCTCCGCACGGGAGCGGGTGTCTTCGCCTTTCCAGCCGCTCTCGGTTTTCTCTTGTCTACACAACTGTAGATCCCTGGGAAGTGTTTGTAAAGGAGAGGGCCTGCTAGAAGACAGAGAGAGAAACTTCAGGGCTGATTGAGCTGGTTTTGTCTCTGGAGAAGCCGGAGGCGCTGCTAGGATGAGGTTTGCTGCGTCTTGTCAAGGTTCCTATCCGTCCTGCTTCCTGAACTTAATTTACCCGAGAGTAAGCTCCACTTAGTTCAGTGGGACTTTTTCCCAGGTAAGCGTGCAGAAGGGCGGTGGGGCCTTCAACTGACATCTTAGCGCGCTTTACGACAAAAAAAAGGCCTCGATGCAGAGGAACTTAGTAATTATTGCTTAGTAGTAATAATAATAGTAGTTATTAGTACTGTCATTTACTACTAGTCGTTATCACCAATGCAACAGTAGTTATTACTACTACAGCTTCTGCCTCATTTTGCAGGAGGCCCTTTACAGTAATCTGAGGACATTCTCACGGACCCCCCCCCCTCCCCAACACTGGGGAGAAGCATATGGGGAAGTTTTGTAGCTGGAGGGGGAGGGAGTGATACCGCGCTGGGGCAAACATTTAGGGGTGGGGTGAGTAAGTAAGAGAAGAGACCACCAAGGGGAGGAGCTCATTGGTCCTGAAGGGGGGATCACACGCTACTAGGAAGTCAGTTCAACCAGAATCCATTCAGGGTCCTGTATATTATGCAGTGGTGTAGTGGATACATCTTGAAGTCCAGGACCTCATAGTCACACCCCCAGGGAAAGCCCCAAAATGCAGGTAGCCCTGTCGACCCATATCAACTAGCCAGTTCTACTAGTTTTCCTCTCTGCCAGAAACAGGCCCTTTGTAAAGCTAATGGGTCATGACTGCTGTTCAAGACCAAGCCATCCCAAAATACCTCGCATTAAAACAGGAAAAGCTCACAACAATATATTGTTGCTGGGCGGAAAAATCCGTATTTCCCCGCGCTCCGACGAGGATCGCAGGGAGCTGAACTCAGAGGGAGGAGGGGGTGGCAGATGACGTCGGTGTCGCTGCCAATGAAGAAGTCCCGGCGCCTCACCCTGCGAGCCCTGGATCGCTGCCCGCACGTGCCTGCCCTCTGGTATTCTGCTCTTTTCGGAGGGAGGAACTGGAGGTCCTGCCGGGAGAGTCATCTTCGCCCTTCGCAAGGAGGAGAACCAACAGCCAGCGAAAGGCCAACCACAACGATTCGTCAAGATTGGTGGGCGTCTCCATAGCGACAGAACGAGGCAACCCTAGTCATTAATGACACATGAGAAGCCTCGCGCAGCCCCTGCCCTTTGGCCAGGCTCAGCCGGACCCCATCCTGCGCCCATGATTATGCCGGAGCGCCCGGCCACGCGTATTTCCATACTTTGTTTTTGGTCTCGGCTTCCATGGTTGGATGTGGCAAGAGACCCTTACCCGATCTCAACCATCATTCAAAGAGCCAATGGTAAATGTCAGGTTAGCGAGCCAGGGCGTCCTTGAGAGGTTAGCAAATTAGGGTCTCTTGAGAAGCATGGATTGCTGGACATCGGTCATGGGTGTGGGGAAGCGACTGGACTCCTCCAAGCGGATGGAAACACCCTGGGCTTGCATCCTATGCGCGGGAAATGTTTATTATTATTATTATTATTATCATTATTTCATTTCTATACCGCCCAATAGCCGAATAAAAAGCCTTTGTCAATGTTAAGGCATAGACGTCTGTGAATGGGAGAAAAAGCAACGCAAGACCTTTGGCTTGGGAGAGATCCAAAGTATCGGGGGAGGGGAAGCAAAGTGGGGTGTGGTGGACTTCAGGGCACTGGAACTGCGAAGGGATGGGAGAAATCCAGGGAGTTCCTGCCAGTGTATCCTTTCCTCCTTCAATCAAAATTCTCTTGTCGTCATCATCGAAATATGAGTTTCAGCAATTCATGAGCGGCAGCATCTCCCTAATGGAGCTGCATCTTCAAACAATAATCCTTTTCCTGTCTCCTCCCCCCCCCCCCAGCCAAACGCACACGACCAGTTTGACTTCCCTCCGCCACCGTCTTTACTCCCTAAGGTGTGTAGGTCATTGGCTTTTCTTCAGATTACCTTGTCGGTCCCCACCTCTTTCAGTGCTGTCACTCTCTTCGCGTCCATTTTCACCAGATCAGGTTTCACTACTGAAGATCACTCAACCAGGCACGCCAGGGTGGGTTCCCACGTTCATCAATTACTCTGTGGCTGCAACAATATCCAGTGATCTCGTGTGTGTGTGTGTGTGAGAGAGAGAGAGAGAGAGAGAGAGTCATCTCTTCCACACACATGCATATACACCAGAAGTCAATGCAACCGATGTTTTTGAATAGACAGTAGCCTTCAGTATACCGCCTATAGCATGTAAACAAACCAAACCAAAAAGAGATTAACAAAAATTAATAAACGAGCGAACAAATAATAGGGTATCAAGTGATGGACACGGATGGATGAGTGAGCCAGCTGCTGTTGAAATTATGCCTTCACAAACGTCTGCCGCTCTTTAGCGCCGACCGCCAGGACAGTATGTCAAAGAGCACCATTTCTCGCCCTTCCAGACGGTGCGTAACAAAACGCACCGTGGAGTGCAGGACAAGATCGGCAGGAGGGTGTTCAAGATCATACTTTGCGGGCTCAGTTGCGAAGTGTGGGGTGGCGAATTTCCCCCACACCCCTATTGTGGCGGTGGTTATCATAGGGTTTTCCCCCTGCTACTCCGGATTAGCAATCGCGGAAGCAAACTAAAATCAGGGAGTGCCACTTATTTCAGATCCCTTAATGCGGATCAAACCTCTCCTCCGCACGCACGCACACATTTCACAAAGTGTTTGGCAACCCCGGTGTCAGTGTTCTACGCAGAAGGCGGCTCCTTTTTTCCGGATTGCTCGCATTCTAGCGCACAGAAACTCTCCGATCATCAGGACCGCTCCTGGCGGGGCATCATCTGCCCTGGGCGCTTTGCTTTGGTGGCATCCCGGAGTTCCTGGAGGAGGGACCCGGAGAGGGCCTTGGCCGAGCGGCTCGCGGGTAGCTGGCTGGAGACAGAGCGACGGCGCACGTCTTTTCCGCCTCCTGCCGCTGCCATCGCGATGCGCTCCCGCCCAAGGAGACTGGGCCATCGACTTTACATCGACTTGTTGGGGAAGGAACTCGGAAAAAGCGGCCGAGGGGAGAAGCGGCTGTGTGTGTGTGTGTGTGTGTGTGAGAGAGAGAGAGAGAGAGAGAGAGAGAGAGCGCTTTGGCGTGCCGTGAAATGTAACAGTCTGAACGAACATCCCCTTTATTAAAAACTGCTGCTTGACATTTACACTGTGCCAACAGCCTCTTTCCAGTAATCCAGCCGAAAATAGACGGTACCCTCCGAGTAATTGCTGCATTTCGAAGAGAAGACACAGAAATGTTTCTCTGTGAGCTGAAACGAACTCCCGGGGGTGGAGAGAGAGAGGAGGCCCCAAAGTGGGCGCTAAGGCGAGAGGGTCTCCAAACACTTGCTGGGGAGTCTGAAAAGCCACGCTTTCCCACGATTCACCCATTCCACACACACCCGTGCTTCTGTAACCATTCCTTCCTGCCTATATTTTCTCTCTTCCTTCTCCGCCAAAGTTAGGGCAGGATCCAGGCTACGTTCCAGAGCAACCCTGGGGAGCGCTGACCTAGGAGTAAGGCCCAGAGAACAGAGGACTTAGACTTACTCGCGATCGAACGTGGAGATGATTGCACCCTTAACCACTTTTCTTGCTTTGCAGCATGTGCTCGAGTCTCTTCCAGTGAAATCAAAGAAGGCTGGATCTTCTGGATATGATTTAGTCATACCTGGAGTTAGTCACGATGATGGCTATCTTCAGTTCCAGTGATGTCAGTGGGCCTGCTCGAAGTATGACTACATCTGGAACAAACACAATGCGTTTTTAAAAATGCTTAACTTTTCCTGGATCGTGCCATTAATTTCCTTCACTTCCGATTGACTTTATGCAGGATAGATGGATAAAAAGGTAAAGGTGTCCCCAACCAGTCGTGTCCGACTCTAGGGTGCGGTGCTCATCCCCGTTTCTAAGCCGAAGAGCCAGCGCTGTCCGAAGACGCTTCCGTGGTCATGTGGCCGGCATGACTGAACACTGAGGTGCATGGAACGCTGTTACCTTTCCCGCCGAGGCGGTACCTATTTATCTACCTGCAATTTCTTGCTTTCGAACTGCTAGGTTGGCAGGAGCTGGGACTGAAGACGGGAGCTCACTCCGTCACGCGGCACCCGGGTCTCGAACTGCTGACCTGCCGACCTTCTAGTCTGCAGTTCAGCGTCTTAACCACTAAGCCACCGCGGCCCTAATAAATAGATAGATATCTTTAAATGCATACCGACGTTGCTTTTGCATTTATTGGCCCTCCCTCTTTCCTCTTCCTCCCCCAAAAGTTAACTTTTCCTCCTACTTTTCTCCGCCCAATTAAAGCCAAATTAAGTACTACTGTTTTCTCTTTAATCCTTTTGTGCCCGTGTTTTGTTTTCTTTTAATTGTATGATTTATTTTATTTTATTTTTTATTTTTTAATCTCTCCCTCCTCTCTGTTCCCAAATGCAAGTCCGGAGTACATGATCAGAAATGCTCAGAGAGCAGAAAGCACATTGATTTCAGCTTGTTCCGTCCGCAGACAGGCCCTGACAAGGTTGTTAGAACAGTTGGAGAGGTCTATACAATCACTTAATTACCAAAACTGTCAGTCAGGCGGGCCGCGGCTGGCCGCCTCCATGGCTGCGAGGAACATTCCACTACTGCCTTTTCCTCCTTGATTGATCTGTGCTGATGGCATTGCAAAATAATTAGAGTGAATTTTCTGATGTGTGATTTTATCCCAAGTTCATGCTTCAGAAAGGTAATCGGAAGGATGAGAAGGGTCAATGCCATTTCAGATTACCTGAAGTCCAACCGAACGAGTAAAAAAAAAAAAAAAGTATATATATATATATTTATATATATGAGGAAGGAAAAATAAGAGGGGAAAGGAGACAGGGAGAGAGAGAGAGACAGAGACAGAGAGAGGGGAGGGGGGATGGAAAAGAATAAAAGGGGAAATGGGCAAAAGGAAAAGGAGCGATGCGCTTAAGGATTGCTGAAGGGTATTGCAAGCCATTCGTCAAACTCTGCAAGTGATTTCCTTCAGAGCCAACAAATGGCAGATTGATTTTGTCCAACGTAACTTTAGCCACATTTCAAATGATCCAGCGGTTATTACAGCGATTGGCTTCGGAACTGACAGGCGAAAGGAGAAGAGATCCGGCTTCACAGCGGACGGGAGCCGCGTTCTTAAACGCTGTCAGCTACAGTTAAGTAAATATCATTAGCACGAGAAGGAAGGAACCGGAGGTGGGGACACACACAGTCCAGGAGAGACACTTCTCGCTCACTGTCTCTCCTCGCTGGGGTCCAGCGCCACCCCTCTCTTTCTCCTTCTGGCTCGAGTTCTTTGGGGAACGTTCGAACACATTCACTCGTGTTGGAAGGACTTTCGCTTCCCCTTCTGGGGAGATTGATTAAAATGGAGATGGGGAGGGAAGGGAGTTTTTTGCTTCCCACTTTCTGCCCTGATCCTATGCAGAAGGATCAGCGTCCACCCTAAACAAGTTTTTACTCGAAAATATAAATCCCAAATAAATTTCCGTGCTGGGATCTTCTCCTCAATAAGCCATGCTTACGGTTGCAAGTTCACTTGGGAGAAAAAAGAGAAATCGCACTCCCACCAACGGAGTTTTAGTAACGTTCACTACGGAGTAGCTGAGAGGCGGTGGGTGGTGTTTAAATGGGGGGAAAGTTCCGCGAGAGTCAATGGGAGTCATGGGACGCTTCGGATGCGGTATAATCACGAGTCTAGAAGATATTCTGAAGGACTATACTGGAGCAACTGGACTTGAAGTCCCAAAGTTACTTAAAGCCAAGTATTTTGATCTAAATGGTCCCCTGCCGGTGAACGTGGCTCTCTGCTCACCTTCCCCCCCTAAACACTTGTATTTGTCAGTAAGAGGCCTCGCTTCCAAAGGGCTTATTTCCTGGTTTACCTCATGGCCGCATTCACAAGAACACCCGATACGTGTCTACGCAGAAGTAAGCCCCGCCCCAGTTGAGTTTAATGACATTGACGCTGTAAGTCGCCTCGAGCGCTAGTTGAGCGGAGGGGCGATGCAAAAATATTCCAAAAATATTCCAAAGAAATCCAATAAGAAATAAACGCGTGTAGGATTGCAGCCTAACTTGGATTAACCCCATGCCTCTCTTTCGCCTCCCGGTTGCGCGCACAAAACCAAGTAGTTCCACAAGGGTTAGGTCTCACCACGCTTTTCAGTGTATGCTTAAGGGCAGTGGGGTTTCTAATCTAGGGTGAGTAACTGCGCTTAGAAACGCAGTAGTTATTTCGGAACAAGTGCCTCAAAGAGGGACGGTAAGGATGTAACCTTGTCTGTGTGGCCTTGGGGCAGCTTTTCTCCTTCCCCGGAGCCTCCGGCAAGGCGGTGAGAAGCAGCGATAGCAATGGGGGTGAATCACCGCCTAACCACGTGCCTGTAGAAGATCACACATCCTTCAGCCCTAGGGAGAAGCCAAGGGGCGGTCGGGGTTCGCGGGCAGATCACAGCTGATAAAAGCGTAGAAACTCGGGCAGATCTGCTGTTAAGGGGAAAGTGCTTAACTCTAAGAGCTCCCAGCAAATCGAACCAAGAGGCAGAGGCTGGAGCGGCTCGATTTGACAACATTTGTTTAAACAAACAAACAACAAGAACGCTGATCTTGGTCCACAACAACTACTAGCGGTTTCCAGGCATCTAACCCTAACCATGCATTATTATTATTAGAAGGAAGCCCTGTTACATTTCAAGTAAGTATATATTTAGTATTGCCCTTTGGGCGGTCTGGTGTTATGCACATTTGCTCGGAAGCAAGTTCTGCGACGCTCAATGGGCTTACGTCCAACTCCTACTAGTGCTGATTTCCAGTGCTTAAGAGCGTTCGCAGCCATTATCTCAGTAATCCTTACAGCAACCCTGTAAGACAGATCTTTGGAGCCCGGCCTTAAACGCGTCTACCTGGAAACTAGTCCAGCTGAGTTCGATGAACTTTATAATGGGCCTCCTTGAACGGCGATCCTTCCTGAGCCCACTTTCTTGGCAATATTGTACTGGAATAAACACGAAGGGAGTCACCTCCAAGTAGAAGCCGAAGCTGTTAGCGCTGCGCTGGGGATCAGAGCAGCCCTTGGGGGCGAAATGCCCGAGACGCCAGACAATGGCCTCGGCAGGCTGGCGGCTTTTGACTTGGAAAGAACTCGACTTCTTTGCAAGGGAACTCCAAGGTTTCCATCCGTACCTACTTACCTGGGGTAGACAGGTATAAGACTGAGCTGTAAGTAAGCCCACTTTGAGGCTTGCAGGCAGGCAGCCTGCTCCGGATTTACTTCGGTCGCCCGGGAATGTGGATCGGGCTGCAAGTGGTGTATAACCTGAGAGGCCGGAGAATAAAAGATAAAGGTGCGTTGCCCTATTTAGAATTCAATTTCCAAGCCAAGTATCCTGAGGAGGTTCCCGATCCACACTTACGACTAGGGACCAGCCATCCTGGCTTCTGTTCCTGCTTCGGCAAGGCAAAACCGTTGGCTTTCTCGGGTATCTGATCGAAGGCTGGAGAACAGGAAACATCCATCTCCTCGGGTGGCCATTTTGCCCATTTCCCCCTGGACTGGGAGGGGTTGTTTGGTCTTTTTAAACGTGTGTCCTGCGAAAGGGATGTTTCATTTGGGCAGAGACCACGCAAGTTATCCGCTGTCCTGTCCAAAACTCGGTTCAACACCCCACCCCATCTTAATGCACGCAGTCCGGTTGGGGCGCAAGAATTGTGTTTAAAGGTCCAATCCTATGCATGTTGAGGCAGGAAAAGTCCTACAACTCCCAGCATGTCTAAACATACATAGGATTGCACTCTCACGGTGGTGTTTTTTTCCGGATCGCAAAAGGGGTTTGTGAGGGTGGGGGCGTGGGGGGAGCAATCCTTTCTCACGTTGCGCCCACTGGAGTGAAGGGAAGCGACTTCCGCACCATTCATTTGCACAGAAGATGGGAAAGAGGCTGCAGGCCGAGGCGATGGGACAAGGCTGCCCTCGCACCTCAAAGCAGCTTGTTCAGAGAGGTGTGGGGCGAGGTGGCTCAGAGGATTTTGCCGATTTTGCCCCTGGAATTCTGCCGGCCCAGAACATCTACTTCTTGCGTTGGGCCAGGTCTTGGTTGGGGTAGATCGCAACGCCCTCCAGGTGTGTGAGACTACAAGTCCCATCATCCTCGACCAATACGCCGCGGATGATAGGAGTTGCAATCCAATGCGTCCGGGGGGCGCCAGGTTGGGGAAATCTGCGGCCTGCATTCAACCCCCCCCCGCCCCAACCTTCACAGCCTTGACGGATCGGTCTGATCCCTCGTAGAAGCCAAAGGAGCCAGAGACGACCGCCAGTGAAAGGGATGCCTATACCCCGGATGTTGGTCCCACGGTTGCATTCAACTGGATTAAACTGGTCTTCTTGGGCGCCGCGCAACGGAGTTGACTTCCATGAAATCCGGGGGGGGGGGGGGGGGGCTGAGGGCTGGTGGCTCCGATTTCGGTGGGGCTGTGGATCCATTCTGGGTTTCAGACAGAACTGGGCAGAACTCTAAAGGAGCTATCCAAGGCGCTGAACATATTTTGGGGATAAGGTTCAGCACCTTGGATCGCTCGTTTAGAGTTCTGCCTGGTTCTGCCTGAAACCCAGAATGGATTTACAGCCCCACCGAAATTGGAGCCACCAGCCTCCACCGACTAAGAGCCGCTGTCTCTAGCGGGACCACCTGCCCCTCTGAAAGTCTGCGAAAGTTCGATTTGGGGCCCATTCCGCCCTATTCAAGTCAAGGGGCCTACCTTCCGCCAGAAGATCGAGATTCGCTTCCAGCTGGTTTGCTAATCGAATGGGTGGATCTGTCTAAAATCTAAGCACACTGGCCAGGCCGCTTTGTGGAGAGGAGCTCGCCTGGAGATCGGGGCAACGCATTTCGGCCCGACCCCCAAAGATCGGATGCAGTTACAGTTATTGCCTTAGCAATCTGCACTTGGGTCTCTGCGCAAGTCTTTGGGAGTGGTGTCACGACCTCCTGCCTGGGCACCAGCGGATGTGTCTGAGAGGGTTGCACTGAATTTATTTTGAAACATCCCGCAACTCCCCACACGCACACCCAACAGACGAGATTCGGACTTAAATCCTATTGGTCTCTGTGGCATTTCCGACTGGTTCAATTCGAACTAGGATTCCCCACTTATATTTTTCTGCCGCCCCATAACCTAACAAATGAGGGCTCCTGAGCATGTGCAAAGTGTATGCTCCAGCACCACAATTCGGTGACCTCCGGTCTTAACACACATCGAGGATGAATGGGTAGAGGCTCCATGTAGATCTCAATCCCCCCCCCTTTTTGTGTGTTTTACAACAGCAGCAACAAACAACACGATACAAGTGTGTTTGGATATCAAGAAAGCTAAGAGGGTCTTTGAAGCGGAGGTGGATATTTAACGTTGATTCGTTGCCCCAGCTTCCCTCTCCCAAGGAAATTCAGAAGAGTTCCCCAGGAAGACTCACACCAGTTTCTCGAGCACAGGAGGAAAACCTACAAAGTCTTGCATCCCCCCCCGCCCCTCCCCGCTTGGAACGCAAAAAAGGGGGGAGGGACGAAAGGGGGGGGGGAGAACGCCTCGCTCTTCCCAAAGCGAGGCTGCATTTTTAAAGTCAAATAAGTACAATGTATGTGGCGAATCAAGTAGGTAAACAACTTACATCTGGTTGCTGCACTTGAAGGAACCATCCGTTCCCGTGCACAGCAAATTGAAGAAACAATGGCGCTAATGAGCCTTGCAAAATGCAACTGTGAATCATGAAAGACAACACTGCATTTTGCAAGCGCCCGGAATAAAAGGTGAAATAATCAGCTAGCAAAGAGGAAAAGAAAGCGAGCAATGATTAAATGATCAAAAGCTGGCAGAGTGAATCCAATGTCACTGCCAGACGCAGCCATCTCCCCCACAAGTGAAAGTTAGGTTTCAAGCACAGTGTAATTATAGCCGAGGTTGTCAGTTTGACATTAATGCAGCCAGCAGAAATTTCCTAATTGGCCTCAGAGGAGAAAGTGAACCAGAAAATATATTAACATTTTAAAAAAGCATATTTTGCCTAATCCTTTCACTTTCCAACAATATTTGAAGACCAAAATGCCCCAGGCAGGAGAATTTAAATGAGCAATTTTGTTTTTGAAGGAAACGGCCAATGAGACAGAAAATAGACTAAAGGGAAATCATTAGTGGATGAGAGATACTGACAGCCCTGCCTTGCTGACTGGCTGGCCTGTCACTTACAGTCTGTGTTCTTTAGTTCCACGCTATGAGCTAAGTTGATAACATGAAAAGACCCATAAACGTGCAGCCAGAAGTCAAAGCCTATTATCTGGAAATTCAAATGCAAGGGAGGAGGAGGAGGAACGGGAGGCGAGAGAGAGGATGGGGCGGGCGAGAGGGGGGAGGCAGAATAGAGCTTCTTTCTTTTTCTCTAAAACTGGCCATATCAAGAAGAACAATAATAGGCCATTATCTGACATCAATGTGCGAGGGCCTGCCAAAAAATATATATTCTGTTTCTCCCCCCCCCCCCCGCGCCACCGCCCCCCGCGCCGCCTCTCCGCCCATCCCCGATCGGCAACGTGGCTTCCAAACTGCGGATAGCAACAAAATGCTTAAAGTTACGGCTGTAATGTCACATGCGTCCCGCTTGATGTGATATGACCATCTCAGGGAAACAAAGCTAAGTGCAGTCAGGAGCCGTTAGTACAGAGGCTTTGATGGAGCAGCTGAGGCTAGCATCGCCCGTGGCAGGAACTCCAGGGCAAAATGCTCACGACCAAGACTTTTGCCCTTTTGAAATGAAAAGAGGAAGGGGAAGAAAAGAACGGGGGGGGGGGTCAAGAGCCGCCGCAGCCAGCCAGCCCACAACGAGGGAGAGAGGGAATCAGACCAGAAGGGAGCCCAGGATGAGCGGTGGGAAGGGGCAGCTATAGTGCGGGAGCTCGTAGGGAGACAGTTTCCGCTGTACCTTAGCAAGGTGATGCGGCCAAAAGGAGGCCAGGTGGTCCTGACCTCCCCACCCAACCCTTGCAGATGTAAGGTCTCCTTAAGCGGGAAAAGAAATGTGCAGGGACCGTAAAGAATTATAATTATTTTCCTAAATATAAGAAGAGAGAGAGAGAGAGGGAGAGACTGAATCAGTGAGGAAGAGAGATGGAAAATGAACACACTTTTAATCATTCTTATCTCTCCTGCCTTCCAAAGAGCTCCAGACGACATGCAGAGTTCCCTTTCTCTCTCCCCACCCCTGCCTTTTTTCCACACAGCATCCCTGCGAGGCAGGTTAGGCGAGGTGCCGACTGGACTTAGCCGCTGAGTGGGGGAGCTTGTATCTCCACAAACTCAGTGCAGAACTTTAATCGCTAGACGGACCTCGCGTCTAACGGAGCGCCTGCGCTGAATTCACAGAGGTAAACAACGACAGCAAAAAATCTCAACTGCAAAACGAGGTGACTTCGGGAGGCTAAACTGGGTGCGTTATATACTACCGCTGGCGGAAGAGATTTGCGGCTCAGAAATGAGACGAGAGAATCAGGCTGCGCCCGGCCCGGCCAAAGTGAAGTTATACATTCCGCTGGTTCAAAGGGGTAGTTGAGGACATTCTTCGGTCTGGCCCGTGAAATTGACGAGACGTTAAGGCTGGCGTCCTATGGACACTTGCCACGTGTGCCCAGAATTGGTCTATGCCAGCACGTTATTGGCCTCCACTTCCCATCAGCCCCAGCCAGCTTGGCCAATGGGAGTTGCAGCTCAACCGCATCTGGAGCGCCACACAGGTTCCCCAGCCGCTGACATCCTTTGCGGCTCCCCGTCGAGAGCCTGCCAAGGCATGTTGTCGTAACAGTAAAGACGTCTTGCACAGCAGGCCGGGGCAAGGGCAGCTGTTGAGCGCGGGCGAGGCTCCGTCTCGCAGCCTTCAGCTCACTTCAGCTCTCACTCCGTCTCACTTCGCAGCCTTCAGCTCCGCGCTCTTGAAACTATCGATGCCCGAAATCCTCCAGCTGATCTCACGGTCTGGAAACTCTTCTCGGAAGTTGGGGTCGAAAGGCGAAACTGGATCAAGGACCCACTGAAATCGGAGCCGAGGCCCTCTGGACAGCGTCAGTCACTTCATCCGGAATGGCTCTCATTTGAGACCCCATGAAAACCTAACGGATTACCCGAGAGTAAATGGCAGAAAAGTCAGAGCCTGGAGTAATCAAATATGAAGTTTGTGCTTCCATCCTCTTGCAGCAAGCAGGGTATCTGCTGAAGGAATTGGGGGAGCATGGCTGGCTGGGGCATGCTGGGAGTTGTAAGACTTTTTTCTGTCTAAACATGTATAGGATTGTGCCCTCAGAGTGGCTGGGATCCTTAAATCACTTGCTCCAGAATAGCTGCCTCAAAACCGGTTGACAACGTAATCTTATACATGTCCACTCAAGAGTAAGTTCGACTGAGTTCAATGGGGTTTACAGCCAGGAAACTGGATAGTTTACCCTGGATATATAACTATATCCAGTTATAAGACTGAAGCCTAAATAAGTAAGGGCCAATCCTACTCATGCTTAGGCAGAACAAAAATCCTACAGCTTTTGTAGGGTTTTTTTCTGTCTAAACATTCATAGGATTGTGCCCTAAGGCTGCAATCCTATACACTTGTACCTGGGAGTAAGCCCCATTGATTTCAATGGGACTTACTTTTGAGTAGACATGCATGGATTGCTATAAAAGGACTATTCTGCGTAGATAGTTTGAGGACTGCGGCCTAATTAATTTTAAACCAAATTCATAATCTTCCCCTCTCCCTTTTTTTTCACTGAGGGAATCTCTGCACCAGTTTGGAGCCCTCAACCATCTGATTTGGAATGGTCTCACTGAAGACTATCCAACTACTCTGGAGTAAGATAATTCAGTATGGCAACCAGTGGCAAACAAATCATTTACTCTGGAAGTTTCTCTGCAGTCCTTGGGGCCAGTACTCCTTCAGGACAAGCGGTTAATGGATCTCAGACTTGGAACACAGAATTAAGATCACTAAATTAGAATTCTATGCTATGTAACACGTTTAGGTCAACCCAGTCCTTCTCGCAGCCAGGGTGACCTTTCCCTTCTGATTCTTGAGTGGACGTTCTTCTAATCCTCCATGGTCACCCTGCAATGGCTGTAACTCCGGATTAATGACTCCGGAGTTAATTTGGGCTAGCGTAGTGTCGACCTGTAGACCGAGGCAGGCAGAGTTCGCCGGGGAAAGGGTCGGCCTCTCCTCCCTCACCATCCCCAGTTAATAGGTGTAATTGCTTTCCTCCATCTCTTGCATTTTGTCAGGTCCAATGCGATTCTTGATCGCTCCTCTTCAGAAAAAAAAAAGGGAGGGGGAGAAGAAAAAAACAATCTGCCTTGTTTTGATTCCTTCCTACGGCGTGGGGGGGGGGGGGCAGAGACAGAAACCACTGCTGCAATAAGACTTGGCTCGTAGATAATATTGATGAGAAGCGTGCCTGAGTCTGACATCAAATTAGTGGCCTTCATGTACCAAATCTGGGAAGAAGTGTCTAACACGCTTAAAGCTGGTGGGAGGCGAGGGGTGGCGGCAAAAGAGACAGAGACTTAAGGCAGCGAGTTAAGGGTGAGAAAAGAGGAGGAGGAGGAGGAGAAGAAGAGGAGGAGAGAAGAAGGCGAAATCTCAACGGGAAGCTCTCTCATTATGAGCTCTACCTGACGGGGACATGGGCAACCTTCTGTATTTCCTCTCATCAATACAACGGGCCTCTTTGTCAGTAATTTGCAATAAGTGTCTGTAGCACTTCTGTGGGGGCCCCAGAATCATTATTGGCTGCAGATCCGCTCGCCCTCTAATTGGAAGCGTTGGGCCTTATCAGCGGAGGATTTTCTAGGACATTTGACAGATACCAATACGAAAATCATTGTTCACTTGTCAATTTAAAAGACCATTAAAGCGGCCCTCTGGTTTTTGGGATGGGTTTGGTTTTGTTTCTGGGGTGTGTGTGTCTCTGTATGTGGTGGGCCTATAATTGGAGCCATCCCCTGGCTGAACACATGCAAGGTTGCGTTTTGAGGGTGGGGGGAGGAGGGGGGAATGAAGCATTCAGGGAGAAATACTATATAGGTCAAAGGGATAAGGGGTGGGAACAAGAAATCTCATTAAAAACACCCAACAGCTGTCTGTCTGTCTATCTGTCTAATCAGTGGAGGCTAAGGGCTGTAAATCCATTTGGAATTTCAGTCAGAACCATCCAGAACTCTAAAGGAGCTATCCAAGGCACTGAACCTATTTTGTGGCTGGTATTCAGCACCTTGGATAGCTCCTTTAGAGTTCTTCCCAGTTCTGCCTGAAACCCAGAATGGATTTACAGCCCCACCAAAATCAGAGCCACCAGCCATCACTGAGATAGATGATAGGTAGATAGACAGAGGTTAGTAGGTAATGGTTAAGGATAAGCCAGCATTGGATCCAGACAGTCATACATAGAGTCTACCCATTGAAATAGATGGGACTGAACTTAATCATGACTAACTCAAGTTCCATTCATTTCATTGGGTCTACTCTAGGTATGACTAAGTCTGGATCCAACCCTAAGATTGGTTACTACACTTACAACCCTGTCTTGTGCCAGTGTAAGTTCTGCAAAGTTCAGTGGGGCTTCCTCCCATGAGGAAAGTGTACCTACAATTGTACCTACCAGCCACGAGTGTTGCTTCCTAAAAATTTCAGGGCCCAATCTTTCCATTGACATCAATGGGAAGGTTTCTATTTTTCTAACCTTAATTGCCATGTGGAGGAGGGATTTGGGGGTGGCACAGTGCAAAGGGAGGGTAGGGGTAACCTTTCCTTCCCCAACTGTGATCCCCAAGGAAATCCCCCCCCCCCAATGACAGCTAAGCTTGGGGAGGGGAGGAACATTTCCATTGGCACCAATGGACAGTCAGGGCTCTAGGCAATGGATCCGGGGCCATGGCAAAAAGTTTAGGGCCCTGTGGCCTGAGGTCTAGCAATGTCCCTGCTTACAGGTCTTATAGGTCTACTTGGAAGCAGTCTCAATCTCAGTGGCACTGGCTTGAAAGGAAGTACATTTTTAGCCTCAGTTAGAACAGAAGGACACCAAAAAAAAAAAAAAACCCAAACCCTGTACACCATAAGGCTTGCAGGTAAGATTGGACTTGTAGCTTCACCCTTTCTCCTTCAGCCACACCAGTTTATCATTCTCCCCTCCCATCTTGCCTGTCTTTCTCCTTGACAATGTAGTTCCAATGCAATACCATCCACAGAAACAGAGGAAGCTGCCTTAGCCTGAGTCAGGCCATTGGTTCATCTAGCCCAGTATTGTCGACACTGACTGGCAGCAGCAATCCAGAGTTTCAGGCAAGCATTTTTTCCTCACCCTACCAGGAGCTACCAGGAACTGAATGTTCTGTGTGCAAACAGGTGCTCTACCACTAAGCTGCAGTCCCTCCATTATGTGGTGATATTATACACAGAAGATGGTAACTCCAACCCAGAGAGAAAATGTTCCCAGCCTTTGCCTAAGCTACAGAGAAATGATGCCCTGTGGCCACTTCTGCCTAAGGAGAGGGCAAGACCAATGTGGAAATGACAGCAGATGAAACGGGGGAAGAACAAGCAGACACACAGAATGGGGAGGTCAAAGGAGGACAAGTCAAAAGACTGATCCTTGTTTAGAGGAGATTGAAAAATGGTGCCCCATAACCGCACTCAGTCAACCAGTCAGAGCTTTGCAACAAAGCCCATCCAACTTTCAAAGCATATGGCTTAGGGTGGTACCTCCTAACCATCATTTAGACCTTACACTGATATTTATTCACCTGCTACCCTGCTGACTTTCACTGCTGACTGAGAAGAAAGTCCAACTGAAATAAACAAGACTTGTTTCTATCATGTTTAGTGACGTACATGGACAAATCCAGCTTGGGTTACATTGCATGGACACAATCCAGACAAAGTTAAGCATACAGGCAAAAGACATCATGGGCACCATCCATCCCAAGCCAAACACTTTTAAATCCTGCTTATTTCAATGGAAAAGATATAAACCAAGTGTTCTTCCCTTGAATTCAATAGGCTTTGAATGGTTTAGGATCACTTTATTTGAAGGACTGCCTACAGCAGCCTTATTTAAACTGGTGCCCTCCAGATATGTTGGATTACACTTCCATCATCCCTGGACAGCACAGGTATGGTGGTAGTTGTAGTCCAACACATCTGGAAGTCACTGGGTTGCAGAAGGCTGCCCTACACCTATATCAGGGGTACAAAAAGTGCAGCCTGCCAAGCCATTTCTGGTGGCCAGCCAGGCCCCCCTGCATCTGCCCCCAAGGTGGCACTTCCCATTTCTTGCTTATCTCTGATCTCAGAGATAAGCAAGGGATTCCCTATATAGGTCCTATATAAACCTACCCAGGCCCCTTAGTTCAGTATCTGAGACTCTGCTCTCTGGCCAGCCACTAAAGTTGATATGGTTAGTGGATATCACCACCTTTTCAGTGGTGGCCCCACATTTATGGAATTCCTTCCCACAAGTACTCCATTTGGCCTCCTCCCTTGTATCCTTCAAACTAACCCTAAATACTTTTTTTAAAAAAATTCCAACAAAGTGTTTATTTTACTTCTGACCCCCTATAAGCTTTCATCTGATGCTGGGTTGTTGTTGTTGTTGTTTTAATAATAATCTTAGATTTCATTGGATAGTTTTAGCTATTTTATTGTAAGCCCACTTATGAGGACTTGCCCAAAATGTTGTCTAGAAATAACACAAGAAAATAAACAAATACATACATAAACATGTTTAGCTTAGGTTGAATGTTGCTTGTGGGTCTCTTTTGCCTCTATGCTCGGTCTGGATTTGGGTTAGAAAATATTCTGCTGCTGCTGCTGACAATTCACTATTGAGTTAAACGCTGTAGGACTGAGCAAGGACTGGCCGCTGGGTAGCCTGCACAGGGACACAAATGGCGGCAGCCGTAGCCGCTGCCATTTGCGTCCCTGTATTTTGCCATGATAGGCTACGTAAATATTTACGTAGCCTATCATGGCAAAAAAAAAAAAAAACAGCAAACACAAATGGCGGCGGCTACGGCGGCCGCCATTTGCGTTCCATTTTTTTCACCATAATAGGCTACGTAAATATTTACATAGCCTATTATGGCCAAAGACAGGGGCGCAAATGGCGGCCACTACGCCATTTGCGCCCCTGTCTTTGGCCGTAATAGGCTACGTAAATATTTACGTAGCCTATCATGGCAAAAGAAAGGGAATGCAAATGGTGGCCGCCATAGCCGCCACCATTTGCGTTCCCTTTTTTTTCCGTGATAGGCTACGTAAATACTTACATAGCCTATCACAGCCTCCACAGGGACGCAAATGGCATCCCTGCATTAGCTGTGATAGGCTACGTAAGTATTTACATAGCCTATCATGGCTATAATGAAGAAGCGAATGGCGCCAGCAGACACGGCCACCATTCGCAAAGCAGAGCGAACCGCAGCAGGTAAGTGCTCCGTTTTGCACGCCTTTCGTGGGGCGGGGGGCTTCGTTCCGCCACGGATTTCGAGGGGCCGAATGCGCTGGCATTTGGCCTCACCGAGATCCATGGCGGAATTCTCTGACATCTCTACATATTTACTCAAGTTTGAAGGAAGTCCCACTATGTTCAGTAGGGCTTACTCCCTAATAAGTGTGCTTAGGGTTGCAGCCCTTGATGACAATATACACAGAGACCCTTAAATCATCATCATCATCGAAGTATTATACCTCCAGTGGCTCCTTCCCATCTCGCTAATGTTGACATGAACAGCGAAACTAATATGTATAAATGCTTTCAAATACTAATCTTCTTCCGGCAACACTTCCCTTAACACAGTAGCAAGGGTGAAGCTTTTGGGAGGGGAAGAGGTGGAAATTTGGAAGATTACATTTGGAAGCCTGGAGAAAATGGAATTGTTTTGATACTGTCATTGACAAACAAATGAAGTTGCTAACCTGTTGGGAAGGTAATTGTGCAGAAGGGTGGCATTAAAGACAACTCTCTCTCTCTCCCCCCCCTATATATATATATATATATATATATTTCCACCCCTAATCGTCAAACACTTGATAGACTTAAGGTCGAGTCTTCTTGGACTGTCTCCCGATTGAAGTGATTTGGTTTGAAAATATCCCAGTTTAAGGAACTACCATCTGCTTTCTTGACTCACAGTGGCATAGTAGAGCCAGGGCTCACAGGGATGCAGCGCTGGCACTTTTTTTATTAGCAGGGATGCTGTCCTCATCTGCCACTGGATGTTGGATGAATCCACAACAGAACCAAATGAGTTCATATTTTCATGAATCTGACCCACAGAATCCGCAGTGAACCGGCTTTTCCCCTGTTGGGCAGATTCCGTGGACTTGCAGACCAGTTTTCTAACTTTCCTGAATTTTGCACAAATGTTGTCATAGAAAAATACACAAAAAAATTAAAATGGTCCCAAATGCACATTTCCCCCATAAACTACAGCGTGAAAATGCACATTTCAGGGGAATTGGATGTGCAAATGCATGTGCAAATTTGCACAAATTTGGGGGGGGAATCTGATTCTATCAACGGGCAGACGATGGAACAAAAGGCACCTCACAAACCGCAATACACAGACAGAAGGGATTTTACATAATCTGCCCACCCCTATCTGCCACCCCCTCAGATTTCCCTGTTTCCTCTGAGTTTGGCTGCATCCTCACTGTTGCAGGAGGAAATGAATTTTCCCAACAACAGTATATTGTTCCCAGTTGTAATGCAAAATATTTTGGGGTGGTTTGGTCTTGAATCAGCGATTATAACCCACTAGCTTTACAAAATACCTGCTGCTGTTGGAGATGAAAAGTGCTAGAACTGGTTTGTTGATATGGATCAACACACCTGCCTGAATCTTTGAACTCTTCTTGGGGATGCGGTTATGGGGACTGTCATGAAGAATGCCTGCACTTCAAATTTTACCACTACACCACTGTCCACACTTGATGACTGGCAGCTGAAGGTGTGGCCTGGATGCAGTAGGTAAGTGTTGTGTTTAAGGTGATATGAAAGCCCTCTCTGTGGCATGAGAGCTGGGAGGGCCATTCACACATTCAGGCCACCACCTGATGTTGCAGTGATCCTTAATGAAGATGCAGATGGGAGTCAGCCCTTTGGGTGGGTTACATTACAAGTATCTACCTTGCATAGGCCCACTTCCAGATACAGCAGAGGGAGAACAAATCAGCAGAGAAGGGGAGCTGGGAGCGCATATCTTGTAAACTCAAGAGTGGTGCCCTGCTTCCTTCTACTCCATAAGGATCCCCCGCTAATTGCTCATCTTTCTAATGAAAATGGTCATGCACAGCTATTTGCTTAGCTGCTCTCCCCAGTCAGAATCCATGTGGGTTTTCTTTTCCTCCCCTCTTAACAAAAATCACACACTGGTTTGATTTTTTTTAATCATTCTGGCCAATTTTAAGTAGCTGATGTTTTGTTTGGCTGCTGTTTTATTTGCTGTCAAAAAGAATTTGATGCAGAAACCATTTAAGCATGTATACAACCCATGGAGGGATTCATTTGACCTCATTATCCTGCAATAAAGAAGAAATCCAGTTTGTTAAATATCACCAAACTGCATGCATTTCACATCAGATCATAGGAGCTATGCTTCAAAAGACTCGTCCAGGTTTCTGTGTGGTGCCTTTTCCTCCCTCCTTTTTCTTTTTCTTTTTCTTTTTTTTAAAGGAAGATGGAATGGGTTAACTTGGCTTGCCAGAAGGTGTTCTGACAAACACAGGAAAAGCGAGGGAGATGCAGCCTCCTTTAAGAGCAGAGCCACCGAAGAAAAAAGAGATTTATGCTTTTAATTAATGGCAATTAAACCGTGCCTGTTGGCTTGGCCTATGGCAATTGTTCCCTGCAAAAAGGAGGCCGAGCTGGTGACAAGCATTTGAATCCGCTAAGTTCTGTCAAGGGAGCTGACTCTGCAGGCATCAAAACCAAACTAAATCAATAAAAGAATTAAACTTTTATAAATTGCATTTTGACAAGTATCAGATACCGTTAAGCTTTGATATTATGAATTCCTTGGAGGTGATGCAAACAAGAAGGGCCGCAGTTAGAGATCCAAACAATCAAAGAGGCTTGTTAACATGCGCTGTCAAATGCATCAGTGCTATTAATTACTACAAATTAATGTGACTCTCTCTCTCTTCCTCTGGTGATTGGAATAATAATCAGCTGGATTCATGGAATGAGCACAGAGAACATATGCAACCCTGCCAAAAATAATAAGGCAAGAAACCAGCAGACATTTTGCAAGCCTTCAACTCACAGGCTTGATAATTCACTTGGTAACAATGTGGCCCATTTTAGCCAATCTCACTGATTACCAGGGACTGTCTCTTCTGCCACCGAAATGGACAGAAGAGGCAATATACCTGTCCAGGTACATACTGGTATACCTGCATACTGATATATGTTCAGAGGCAGTATACCTCTGCGTATCAGAGACTGGAGACAAATTGTGGAGGACAGTTGCAGCTTTCACATTCTGCTTATAGGCTTCCCAGAGGATTTGGCTATCCACGGTTGGAAACTGGATGCTGTTAAATGGACCCTGGTCCTCCTGATTCTGCAGGGCATATTCTTAGCAGAGCATTCCCCCACCACCACCCCGGGCTGACTGGTACGGAGGACAAATTTCTTCCCCAGCAGAGGGACAGTTGTAACAACGAGCACGACAGGGAACAATTCAAGGAGCGATATAGCAAGTGTGCGGTTGAGGAAACTAACAAATGTTTTGATGAAATGAAACAGAGTTCCACACTCGGAGCTGGATCCAGACTTTGACATGCTTAGTGTAGGCCCATTGAATTCAATGGGACAAGTGAGTCATGGGTGACTTTTTCATTGATTTTAAAGGGTCTTCTCTAAGTATGACTAAGTCTGGTCTGGATCCAACTCTCAGTATGCGGCAAGTCAGTGACTTCGGAACTATCACCGCAGTGAATCAGGAAGATATCATCAGGAGCCTGTTATCCCACACCAAGTGCGAAGGCCAAGTGCATTCATTCAATGCATTTATATCCCACCTTTCTTTCCATGGAGCTCGAGGCGACGTTCATAGGGTCCCCAAGCAGTCTCCTATCCAAGCACTGACCACCAAGGCAGAACTGCTTAGCTTCAACACAGTTGCTACATCATGTGCCTTCAGACAGGGCCTTATCATTGCCAAGGTTGTATTGATCCAGCAAGCTACCTTGAAGGAGGGAATTTCAGATGGCATGTCATGAATGCCCATTTTTTTTATTTAGAGGACTGGTGTGGTATAATATAGGCTAGAGAGAGCTGGTTCACTCTTTATGTGGCAGCTAAGTCCAATGATGCTTGTTGTAAACACATAAAGCATGGAAGGGAGATGTGCTTTCCCCAAAACTCATGGACATGTGGTAGACATGTGCCGAAGAGCTCCTGACCAGTTACATTTTGACAAGGATGCTGCTTTTCAGGGGATCAGTTTGCGTATGCTCTTATTTTTAAAAAAATTGTACATATTTATACCCCATCAACAGCAGCAACATCTTATCTTCTTCTTCTTCTTCTTCTTCATCATCATCATCATATTATTATTATTATTATTATTATTATTATTATTATTATTATTTCCAGGATAGCTTATAAATAAGTGAACAATAATATCAAACAATAACATCTAAACACAGCAGATTAGAAAGTAGCAGCATAAAACTAACGATGGGGACAAAACATCACATTTAAAAGCCTTTTAGCTGGTCCCAAAATTACGTCAAGGTAGTAACTTTGTAGACCCTCCCTGTGGAAAACATTCCATAAATAGGAAGCCACCACTGAGTAGGCCCTCTCCCCAATCTCCAGTCACTGCACTTCAGATAGAGGGCAGGCATCCAGGGAAGGGTCTCCAAAGATGATCTCAGCATACGGACAGGCTCATGTGGAAACAGGTGGTCTTCAGGTACCCAAGCCATGAAGGGCTTCAAAGATGACCACCAGATCTTTGCACTGTGCCCCAAAACAGAGTGGTAGCCAGTGCAGTGAGCTATGTTCTCACCATCCGGTCCCAGTTAGTAGCCGTGTTTTAAACCAGCTGTAGTTCCCAAACTGTCTTCAAGGGCAGGCCAACATACAATGTAATGCGGTAGTCTAAGCTTGAGTTTACCAGACCAAGGATAACTGAGGCCAGGCTGTCTATCTCCAGAAAGCACATCAGGCTAAACTGGTGGAAAGCACTTCAAGCTATTAGGTCCACTTGAGCCTCCAGTGACAAAGTAGATCTAGGAGCATACCTAGGCTGCAAATCTGGTCCTTCAAGGGGAGTGTAATCCCATCCAGGACAGATTTAACACCACCACCCTGGGCAGACTGACCATCTACCAAAAGCACTTCCATTTGGTCTGGATTGAGCTTCAAGTTTATTGGCCGTTATTCAGTCCATTATTGAACTCAGGCACCCATTCAGCATTTTTCTGCCTCACTTGAATCAGATGTACAGGAGAAATAAAGTTGAGTGTAATCAGCAAATTGATATCCTGTCACCCCAAATCTCCAGATGGGCTGAGTCAGCCATTTCATTTAGGACTTGAAAAGCCCTCCAAGTAGAAGTTACAAATTTGCGAGGTTCTTCAGACATGATGTAAAATCATTTCTTCTCAGGTATACAATTCATTTTAAGATTAATCTTACACTACAATGAGGACTCTGCAACAAAAACAAAAAATCTGCACAACATCCAAATGCTGTGTCAAGAAAAGCTGGATTCTGCAACTTGTATAAATTCTGTAAACTGAATGCATTTACAGCATTTTTGTTATTATAGGTAGTTTTTTCTGGTTTTGCTCATCCTGGGAATTGGCAAGGAGTTATGCAGGGCCCTGAAGCCCTGGCCCCACCCACTAGAACACTTAGGATGCAAACCTATGGAACTGATGCTCAAATAACGGAAGTTCCAAAATCGGACAGAGGCTTCCAATAATCCTATGCTTTTCTGGGCTCTTCCTGTTAGGGTGTGAGGAGGGACAGCAGCTTTTTTTTAGCCTCTCCATCCTTCCAGTATTTTACCCTAGATGGGCCTCTGAGCCTGTCTAGCTGAGTCACGTTGTTGGGGGCAGGGACATGAGCTGAGAGGCCATTGGATCTGGGGGAACCATGGCCTTCCCCCCCCACACACACACACACACCACCAGCTCTCCCTCTTCTTCTCCTTCCCAAAGTCAGAGCATTGACCTTGGGTGGGAGCCACCATGGAGCTGTCTGTGACAGTTGGGAGGGGGAAATCCCTGCTATGATTTCCTCCCTCGAGCTTGTAGCTCTGTCAATGGCCTTGGAGGGGGGAAATTCCTAGCATCTTATAGCCCCTCAGAGGCCATCTAGAGTCCACAGGATTGCACTGTTATTGAAGCACCTCTTTGGTTTCGGAGATCTTAGCCTATATTGCTTATCTTCATAGCCATAAGGGCTAGAAACTTGCTTTTTTAAGAAAATGAATACGGAGATTCTCAGGAAGCTGAATTGCTCAACCTGTTCCACATTCTGCACTTTTCCAGCCCTCTTTTGGAATGGCTCCAAAGACCTTCTTTCCATCAGCCCAAGGACTCGGCCATAACCCAGTGAGATTACTGATGTATTTTTCATTGAAGAGCAGATATCATCACCACCCTGCCAACCACCATCAACATATCACAAACTGATCTCAAGACTCCACTTGGTTTCAAATGTGGTTAGCCATGCAACATGGGGGGGCGAGGGGGGCTGTTGAAGACAAGAGGCCTCCTTCTGTACATGGAACAAGTTGAATGCTTCTTTGGGACCTGGCCTATGACTACATTGGATCTATGCGGTTGGCTAAGAGAATGTAGGTTATATCAGCAGTTCCAAAACAATGTCACACACACCCCAAACGATCCCAGGCATTCATATTTTGTTGGACTATAGCCCTGGTTCAGCAGCTCATGTATGTTCATCTGCTCACAGGGCTCTGATGCTCATAGTGACTCAGTGTGAGTAGAGATCATCCTATTCACCACCGAGGTTGTATGGGGAGATGCTTGACATTCACAAAGTAGAGAACATTCCTCACCATTAAAGTGAATGGAGCAGCTGCTGTCTGAACGGCATTTCATGTGTTCGTCCCAGGTGCCACAGAATTTCAGGTGATGGCCCATAGACCAAACAGGTGTCACCTTTTCAAGCTGTCAACAACAACAGCCTCCTTTTTTTCACTGGGCCAAAATGTTTGCTTTCCTTGTGCAACGCATGACCTTAGCCCTCTTCGATCTGGATCTGAAGAATGTTCTCCTGTCCAAAGGGTAGTTCTTAATTTCTGGGTGTGTGAGGAGCCACCAGATACGTGCACATAAAGATACACATGCTTTACCCTAAGCCACCCTTGAGCACAAGCTCAAAGATGCAAACAAGATGTGAAAAGGCAGCTTGTCACCTTCCTTTATGCCCTTATGGGAAATTCAAAGGAGATGCATTGTTTTCAAAGCCAGGCCATTTTTTGTGTTCAATTACTTGGAGACGCCAAGCGCATGACTGCTGAAGAGGCACTATATCCTCCTGCTTTGCAGAGGGATCCTGTTTTATTACAAGCTGGCTTCTGTCCTTTCCCATGCCTCTATGGATTTGGAGGGACTGCTTAGGATTTGTCACTTATTTTTAACCATATAATTTTCTTTGGAAGGCGCAAGCTTGCTAAACTTGACGTGTGATATTTAATCACATATTGACCACTCAGTATTATTTTAATGTTTCCTGTCAGCTCGAGTGCAGCTGGCAGAGTTCAAGCAACACTTTCGCCTGGAGTTCAGTATCCATTTAAATCAAATTTGTCAGCTTTCAATTTTCTATTTAAAAAAACAACCACACACAGTTCTATTTTTTTTATTAAAATGGAAGTTAATAATGCCTTGTCAGGCCAAGGGCATGTTTTAATGTGAACAACTTAGATGTTAAATGAAACTGGAGTCCAGATGCCTCTCTTAATACACTCATATATGTGATTGTGATTGTGCACACATCTACGCACACACACAAGCTCAGTTCACCTGTGACTTTCTACATGTGCTGGCAAACGTGCATGACTCTGAGACCCAGATCCATGCCTCACTATTTTTTGGCTAAGAGTCATATGTCAGATGTCTGAACCAGCCCGTATATTATCCCTTAATTTATTTGTACACGGTTTTGAAGTTGTTTCTGTATAGAAGTATGAAATGTTATTCTCTCATTCATTTCTGGAATTATGTGAAGTCAAGAAACCACAATGTGATATGTTAAGTCCTTGCATGCACAATGTTAGTCCTATGTAGAATAGACCTATTGAAATGAATGGGACCTAAGTTAGTCAATTAGTCATGACTGAGGTCTCATTCATTTCAATGGGTCTACTCTACATACATAGGACTAAGACTGGATACTACCCAAGGGTAGGCTCTGTTCATTGCAATGGAGGGAGCAGATCTTTTGGTACAACTGTACATGTAGATTTATTTCTTTCATTGAAATGAATGGGGTAGCTATTATATACCTCATATATCCTGCACATAAGAAACCATTGGATCAGGGCAGAAGTGTTTTCTTCCTTCCCATCATATTGACAGCCAATCATGTCTCTGTTGAGGTTTCCAAGTCCCCATTTCATGAAACTCTCCACTCACATCAGAGCCACTGGATTCCAGCAAATAATTGGTAATCTTTTGCCATAGATACCAAAGACTATTCTTGCAATCCTATGCACACTTACATGGGGCAAAGCCCCCTAAGGTCAGTGGAAATTACTTTAAAATAAATGTGTACATTTTAAGTTTTAAATAGTTTTACAGTTCTAGATATGTTACTGAGCTATTGCTTCTTTACATTTGTAAGTTGTATTTTATTGTATCATTTCTATTTTGTATTTGTATTCACCTTTGTAAGCTGAAAGGCAGCACAGAAATAAACTAATAACATAACTTTTTTCCTCTCTCTGTAATTTACTGAGATTTTAAAAAGAAAAATAGTGATTGAAGAACAAACAAGTGCATGAAATGAACATTTTCAAATAACGTATAACTGTCACCCTCAATCCCACCCAGGTAAGCCCACCATAATAAACTGGGCAGACTTATGACATGTCCTAAAACAGGGATGGGTCGCATGCGGCCGGCAGGCTGCGTGTGGCCCCCACTGCCCCACAAATTATTTTTTTAAAATGTGGGGAAAATGTGTCCGTAATGACTACAGAGCACCAAAAGGTCAAAATTAGCCTGTTTGTGGCTCCTGGACCTCCCGAATTGCCCACCCATCCTAAACGGTGGGTAGGAAGGGGAATGACTGGGATGAGCGGAAAAATAACAATTACAAAGATAAATGCTCTAAAATGGACACCAGATTCACCTTAAACAAGTTTTCTCCTGAACAAGCAGAGTACCTTCTCCATAGCACCATAGTAGTGCTCAGAAGGCGTTTCCAACTGTATGCTTGCCATAAACTACACTATCTATAGAAAGCTGCATGAATACAGCTTTCAGTGATGGAGGATAAGGCTATCATTGGCTAGAAGTAATGATGGATATAGATTACCTCCAGTTTCAGAGGCAGTATGACTTTTTATAGCATTTGCTGGGGGACATGAATGGCAGGGTCCTACTGTCCTAACTGCAGCTTGTGGGCTTCCCAAGAGGCATCTGTTTGGCCACTGTGGGAACAGAATGCTGGACTGGATGAGCCTTTGGCCTGATCCACCACAACTCTTCTTATGTTCTTATGACTGCATATTATGAAATATGCATGAATATGCCTGTGTAAATGTGTACATATCTAAGTGCATGGCTGGACACCCAGTCATACACACATCCTGTATTAAGATCTCTGATGCAAGCAAGTGTATGAGAACATTATTTGCACATGGGTGTAATGATTACCATATACTTGCTTCATAGCTGTGATCTTAACACAGGATGTGAACTATTATCTTGTGCTGACATGTTGTTATGGAGATAAATGGCAAAGCAGTGAGTGGCCATTGTGTTTTCTTGAAAGACAGATAGATACCAGGTACCAGTCATGTTTTTACAGCATTAGTTTACAATCTAATACCACTAGCAGTGATGAAGCACTGTATCTTGTTTCAGAGGTAATAACTAACGAACAGGGAATTCTCAAATCTTAGTTTGACTAATGGAATACATATATACTGTTATGAAGGTGACAGCTTGTGGAGAAACATATCTTTCATTTCCTAGCCAAGTGGCTCATATCAAGCGCAGGTCAGTAGTGGCAAGGATCACTTCCATCTAACATTGGGAAATGACTAAGGATCAGTTGCCAGAGTGCTGGTACCGGAAGACCTGGGTTCAAACACCCATTCAGGCATGACATTGCCGGGGGTGCTTAGTTGTCTCTCATTGGGTACACTTCTGATCTTCTTCAAAAGCGACCTGCACATGGGGCTGTTATATATATACACTACAGTAAAAATAGAGAGAGAGAGAAAAGGACACCTTATTGGACTCAAACTTTGCATTGCTCTATGTCTTTGTAGACCTTAATGAGAGCATAATTTCAAAGGAGCTGGTTACTTTTTTGCTCATAGACTCATCATTGCGAAGTTTTAGAGAAGTTCAAATGATGCGGCATCAAAAAGCATGGTTTATTCCTTTAGCAGAAAAGCTTACCTATCAAATATGGTTAGCTATGGTCAGTCAAAACCCCACACATTTTTTGCAATATCATTTGACTTTAATGTTTACAAACAAAAAAGAGTCAGGAAGGTCATCACCATTATGTTATGTTCATTTATATTAGGACTGTGCACTGATCACAAGATTCAGTTCAGCCATTCGGAAAACAGCCCAATTCAGCTTAGACTGATTTGGAGGCCACCCAATTTGACTCAAGGGCTGGATCCAAATCTCCCATTAACTGTCATTGAGAATCATCAAATGACTATAGCTATTGTGCTGTTTGACAGAACTGGGTGATATTTACAGGCATGGTAGCTGCTAACAATGGGCTGAAACCTGCTAAATTTCAAGGATTTTTTGCTAGGTGCCCTTAAAGTTTGAATATGTTCCTTTCATGAAAAAGGAAACTGTTAATCATGCTTTTCTTTCTTGGCAGAATTGAATGAAGTCTGCAGGCACAGAACTTTTCTACACAAGCCATTTATTGTGTGCTCATCATTCCCTACTCATGGTTGTTTATGGGTTTTTTAGATGATGCTGTGAACCTCCAGTTTCACTTCTGTTTTTAAACAGTACTCTATGCATTTTTTAGAACAGGGAAAATGCAATATTATTTGTGAAAGCGAAAGAAAACATCTTTCCACTTATGTAATTGTACTATTCTGCTATATATTCTGCCACCTAGAGGTTATGTAGTGGAAAAACAGGAAATGAAACACACATCATGTAGTGCTCAGAGCTCAATTCTGCAACAAAACCAAAAGTAGATACAGTGGATTAACAGTCTCATGTAAAAAAGCTCATAGTCTCCCCTTCTGCATGGATCATGCCTGTCAAGTATCAGATGAACTCGTGTTGCAGGTCTGTGCAAGAGCAACCTTCGGGGGGGGGGTTCCCAAAAGTACGTGCATATCCCCCAATGTTCTTTGTAGGCAGTTGTTATGAAAATGACATACAGCATAGGGATGGCCCTAGCTAAGAAACCTGAAAAATTTTAGAAGGATGGGTACAACTTCAATTGTGGAACCTCAGTTTACTGAGATTGCATCTCAGTTTGTTAGCCCACATCTAATCCATCATTGCCTCCAGAGACATCACTGTTCAGGACTTTCACAGCCTCTTTAGCATCAGTTGAACATGAAAGATAGAGCTGAGAATCATCAGCATAACAGTGAGACCCAGTCACACAAAGTCTGTATGACCTCTCCCTGTGGCTTCATGTAGATGTCAAAAAGCACCGGGGACAAAATAGAGACATGAGGAACCCCATAAGCCAGGGGTGAGGAACCTCTTTCAGCCCAAGGGCCGAATCAAGTTTCAGAGGAACTCTCAGGGGATGCATTCCAGCGGTGTGTGGGGCGGAAGGCAAAGGGGATGGGTGAAAGGCAGAAAGGGTGGGGTCAAAAACACAAAACATACCAGCATATTATAGCTTAAATGCACAGTCCTATGCATGTTCAGACAAACACCCCTGGGAGTTGTAGGACTTCTTTCTGACTAAACCTGCATAGGATTGTGCCCTAACATCCTTTAGGATTGTGCCCTAAAGCTCTTACAGCCAGCAGCTAAGCCTTAGGAGACACATTTCAACCATTTAGAATGGGGAAAAACTGCACAAAAGCTGGGAAACCATGAAACTATTGGTGGTTCTGTGCAAGGGCTGGGGCTAAGGGAAAGGGGAAAGGGCCAGGGCCATCTGGGAAACCCTGGAGGCCCAGATTGGGACACCAGGTGGCAGGATTTGGCCCCAGGACTAAGGTTCCTCACCCCTGCTATAGGCCAATGGACTGAGCAATAGCCCTCAAGCACCATCTTACATAAAAACATAAGAACATAAGAAGAGCCACGCTGGATCAGACCAAGGGTCCATCCAGTCCAGCATTCTGTTCACATAGTGGTCAACCAGCAGTCGATCAGGAACCCAAAAGCAGGGCACAAGCAGAACAGCACCTTCCCATCCATGTTCCACAGCAACTGGTGTACATAGCCTCACTGCCTCTGGTACTGGAGGTAGCACATAGCCATCAAGACTACTGGCTGCTGATAGCCTTTTCCTCCAGGAATTTGTCCAACCCCCTTTTAAAGCCATCCAAACTGGTGGCCTTCACTACTTCCAGTGGCTGCGAATTCCATAGTTGAACTATGTGCTGTGTGAAGAAGTATTTCCTTTTATCTGTCCTGAATCTCCCACCAATCAGCTTCATAGGATGACCCCGGGTTCTAATAGTTTGAGAGAGGGAGAAAAATGCCTCCCTATCCACATTCTCCACACCATGCATAATTTTGTAGACCTCTATCATGTCTCCCCTTACCCTCCTTTTTCCCAAGCTAAACAATCCCAGCTGTTGTAACTTTCTCTCATAGGGGAGATGCTCCATCCCCTTGATCATTTTAGTTGCCCTTTTCTGCACCTTTTCCAGCTCTACAATATCTTTTTTTTTTTTTTTTTTGGTGTGGTGTGGTGACCAGAACTGTACACCATATTCCAAGTGTGGTGGCACCATAGATTTGTATAGGGGCAGTATGATATTGGCAGTTTTATTCTCAATTCCTTTTCTAATTATGCCTAGCATGGAGTTTGCCTTTTTTACAGTGGCCACATACTGGGCTGACGTCTTCACTGAGCTGTCCACCACAACCCCAAGGTCTCTTTCCTGGTCCATCACCACTAGCTCAGATCCTATCAGGCTATACTTGAAGTTGGGATTTTCTGCCCCAACGTGCACCACTTTACACTTGCTTACATTGAACTGCATTTGCCATTTAGATACCCATTCTCCCAGTTTGGAGAGATCCTTTTGGAGCTCTTCGTAGTCCCTTTTTGTTTTAACCGCCCTAAATAATTTGGTGTCATCCACAAACTTGGCCATTTCACTGCTCACTCCTAATTCCAGATCATTTATCAACAGGTTGAAAAGCATTGGTCCTAATACAGGTCCCTGTGGGAGCCCACTATTTACTTCCCTCCATTGGGAGAATTTACCATTTATTCCTACTCTCTGCTTTCTGTTCTTTAACCAGTTACTGATCCATAAGAGGGCCTGTCCTCTTATTCCATGATGGCTAGGCTTGCTCAGGAGTCTTTGGTGAGGGACTTTGTCAAAAGCCTTTTAGAAGTCCAAGTAAACAAAGTCTACCGGATCACCCCATCTCTATGTTTATTGACACTCCCAAAGAACTCTAAAAGGTTAGTGAGACAGGACTTACCTTTGCAGAAGCCATGTTGATTCTTTTTCAGCAGGGCTTGTCCTTCTATATGCTTACTAATTTTATCTTTAATAATGCCTACCACCAATTTATCTGGAAAAGATGTTAAGCTACCTGGCCTGTAATATCCCGGATTCCCCAGGGATCCCTTTTTGAAAATTGGTGTTACATTGGCTATCTTTCAGTCCTCTGGTATAGAGGCTGATCTTAGGGACATGCTGCATATTTTGGTTAGAAGATCAGCAATTTCATATTTGACTTCTCTGAGAACTCTGCAACGGATACCATCTGGGCCCGGTGATTTATTTGCTTTCTATTTATCAATAAGATTGAGAACTTCACCTTTTGTCACCACTATTTGCCTCAGTTCCTCAGACTCCCTTCCTGAAAATATCAGTTCAGGCATGGATATCTGTCTTATATCTTCTGCAGTGAAGACAGATGAAAAGAATTCATTCGGCTTCTCTGCAATCTCCTTGTCCTCCTTCAATACTCCTTCAACCCCACTGTCATCCAATGGTCCAACTGCCTCCCAAGCTGGTTTTCTGCTTCTGATATATTTAAAGAATTCTTTATTGTTGGCTTTGATGTTGTAGTGATATGCTCTTCGAAATGCTCTTTTGCATCTCTTAATGTCTGCTTGCATCACCTTTGTGCAAGCTTGTGCTCCCTTTTGTTTTCCTCACTTGGGCAAGACTTCCATTTTCTGAAAGAAGCTCTCTTTTCTCTAATAGCTCCCTTAACACTGCTCATTAACTCGTTCACCATGCCAGCAACCTCTCGGACTTGGTGCTACCTTTCCTAAACCGTGGTATACATTTTAGCTGGACTTCATTATTGTGGTTTCAAGTAATCTCCAAGCAATTTGAAGGGATTTAATCCTTTTAACTCCCCCTTTTAACTTCCTTTTCACCAGTTTCCTCATTTTAGAGAAGTTTCCTCTTTTGAAGTCAAATGTAACCGCATTGGACTTCCTGGGCAATTTTCCACTTAATTATATATTAAATCTGATAGCACTGTGATCAGTGTTTCCAATAGGTTCAACAACATTTACATCTTGTACTAGGTCATGGGTGACACTGTTTAGGGTTAAATCCAAAGTTGCCTCCTCTCTGGTTGGTTCCATGAGCAACTGTTCTAGGTCACAATCATTTAGGGCATCGAGAAATTTAGGGTGCAATACTATGGCCATTAGACAGTGGCTAGATGGCCATAGGACTGGTTGGTTCTCGGAGAACTGCCTCCCCACCCCCTCCCCTACCACCTCACAAGCAGCGTGGATCATCCCCGTGCTCTGTGCTTATAAGAGCAGCTTGGAGCAGGAGGAAAGGGGGTGTTCCCAGGGATGGGGCAGGGAGTTCATAAGTGCCAGTACGACACTTTCTATGTGTCGTCTGGCCTCCCCACTCTGTGTTCCGATGTCCCACGGCTATACAGCTGAAATCGGCCATCTAGCTGCGAATGCAGGGTGGCTGGAGTGCAGAGGAGAGGATCCCCTCCACGCTCCTCCCGCCGTGCATTGGATAGGTGGTTGCCTCCGAATTTGGAGGCGGCTGTCTATCTGCATAAGATTGCTCCCTTAACCTCTTCGTTGTGGCTGGAACATGCATTTCTCTAATCAATGTGGCGGTAATTGAAGTCACCCATTATTACAACACTTGGTTGTTTGGAGGCCTCCCTGATTTCATTTTCCATCTCAAGGTTACTCTGAGCATTCTGGTCTGGTGCACAATAGTATGTTCCTAGCACTAAATTAGTTCTGGAGCCTGGTATTGTCACCAACAGTGCTTCTGTGAAAGAGCCTACCCCTTTTAGGTGTTCTAGTCCACTCAACACTATGCCCTCTTTGATGTACAGGGCAACACCTCCACCAGTATGCCGTTCCCTGTCCTTCCTATAGAGTTTATATCCAGAGATAACTGTATCCCACTGGTTCTCTCTGCTCCACCTGGTTTCTGTAATGCCCACTATATCCACGTTTTCCTTTAAAATCAAGCACTCCAACACTCCCATTTTGGCTCGGAGGCTTCTATTGTTTGCATAAAAACACCTATACACAGTGTCCCTCCCCAGATGCCTCTGGCATGTGCATCTTTTGCTTTGGGATATTGGCCCCTTGATTGGCTATTATGTTCCACCATGTATTCCTGGCCTATTTCCTCCCCTTCTACATTTTGGCAATCAAAAACATTTTCATCTTCGTCCTAGGGATGTCAGAGAATTCCGCCACGGATCTCAGTGAGGCTGAATGCCAGTGCATTCGGCCCCCCGAATTCCATGGCGGAACGGCCTGCCACCCCCCGCCACCCCGCGGATCCCCCCCGGGACGAGACTTACCTGTGGTGGATCTTCTGGGCGGCGGCGGCTCCAGCGGCGGCTTCGGCGGCGGCGGCTGGTCTTCCAACCGGCTGCCACCGCCATTTCCAGTCTTGTAAAAGGAAAAAGAAAAAAAAAGACATGATAGGCTACGTAAAGATTTACGTAGGCTATCATGGCTAGGTTTAAAAAAAAAAACACGACGTGATAGGCTACGTAAATCTTTACGTAGCCTATCATGGTTGGGTGGGTTTAAAAAAAAAAAAAACCACGTACGTAAATGGTGGCGGCTACGGCCGCTACCATTTGCATTCCTTATTTTTCCCATCTTAATCTACGTAAATATTTACGTAGACTATGAGGGCGAAAATAAAGGGGAATGCAAACAGTGTAGTGGGCGCTATTTGCGTCCCTTTTTGATTTACCGTTTTAGCCTATGTAAATATTTACGTAGGCTAAAACGGCAAATCAAAAAGGGACGCAAATAGCGCCCTCTACGCTATTTGCTTTTGCCTTTATTTTCGCCCTCATAGTCTACGTAAATATTTACATAGATTAAGATGGCAAAAATAAGGAATACAAATGGCGGCGGCCGTAGCCGCCACCATTTGCGTACGCGGTTGTTTTGTTGTTGTTTTTTACCCAGAGCCCTCCGCGGCCGGAAATCCGGCTGCGGGCGGCTCTGGCCTGGCTGGGCCTGGCCGGCTGCTCCGCAGAGCTGCCGCGGAGCTCAGCCGGCCGCGGAGGATTCCGGGGGGGAGGAACGGAGCGCCTCCCCCCCCAGCGAGGATTCCGGGGGGAGGGATGGAACGCCTCCCCCCCCCATCAACATAATCCGCGAAAGGTAAGTGACTTTCGTACATCCCTACTTCATCCCTTTGGGATGATTTAACATGAACTGGATGCTTCCCAACTCCTGTTGGCTTTCCCCCTGTCGGTTTTCCCATCTTCTGGGAACATTTAGCCAAATACAATTGGAGCCACTGCAGAGTGGGACCTACATATCCCATACTAGCAAATGCCCCAGAAGGATACCATGGCCAATGGCACTGAATGCCACAAGAGGTCCAGAAGAATCAAAGGAGCACACTACCCCTGCCCTGTTCTCAGTGTAGGTCATCTACCAAGGTGACCAAGACCGTTTCTGTCCAAAAACCAAGTCTGAACCCACAATGGAAAGTATCCAAATAATCAGCTTCAGCCAAGAAAGCTTCATTGAAGTATAGGCAAGAATGATTTCTTTTCTTAGAAACTCTTCATGGACTGTTCTTCAGCTTTCAGCCGGTCTGAAATGTAACATAAATAGATTCTGTTATGAAAATTGAACAATAGTTATACGATTGTTCAGTTTACACTTTTTAATATAATTGATAAACAATTTTAAATGTGTTAACTAATTTACCTGATTACCTATAGCAAGAAAGAATTGGCTTCTAGTAACAAGACAGGGAAGCTATTACAAATGTGTTTTTCCTTTTAGTCACCAGATGATTAGCATTGTTATATGTAGTAAAAAAAAACAAAAAACAAAAAACTGTGGGTTACTAGTACTGTCTGTGGACCTATGTGCAAGGGACTTCAAAATGGCTAGTTTGTGAAGCAAATGAAACCCAGAACGGACCTTCAGGGTGCTGATCTCTGCTGGACCACATGACTAACAATGAACAGCATGGGTTCTCATGAGCATTCTGTGCTGAAAATGGGGAGAAAAAAAACACGCCTATGGCATTCCAACAAAACATTTCACCCACATCCATCACTGAGCTTGGCATTCTGATTTGACATTACGGCAGTTCCACCAGGGAAAAGGGGACTCATATTTTTCTCTGGGGCATTTCCCACACTTTGGGATGTGCTAAACCTAAAGGATTGGTTCACAACACAAAATATTTTCTCCATCCTATCATCATACATGCAGGTACCCGTCAGAATGAGAAATGTTGGTGCGATTTGGGCAGTACAAGCAATGATTTCCATTACTGTAAGGCTGGAAAAGGTACCATGAAAAACATGGCTGTAGCCATCACTGTGTGTTCGTGCTAACATTTCTTCATTCAGCCATGTGTCCACATAACACAGTCATATGGAGAAAATGGTTGCATGTGTAAACTGGTACTCCTGGTCCTCTGTTCCCAGGTAACATTCTGTTATATGCAGACTCCAGCTTGGCAGGTTGCAGCAAGACTTTTCTCACACATAAGCAAACGTGTGACCAAATTATAGCTGCCCGCCAACCTCTCCTCGGCTTCCTCAGTCATGTCAAGGGCCAGTTTGAACTTGTCCTCCTTAGACTTGGTTTGCACAGAGAATTGTAGGGAACCACGTAGCTGGTGGCCATTTTTCAGATACACAGACCGGGGAGGGGGGGTGCATCTAATTTCATTCTAAGACTTCTGTTTGTAACTCATGTAGCATAACTGAGAAGAATCTGCTTCAAATTTCACCTCGACCATGAAGTCACCAGGTGGCCTTGAGTAAGCCAGTCTTGCTTTAGAGCCCCATCTGACATATGGAGATGAGAGAGATACTGACTGACCCTTATAGGATTGTGAAAGGATGACTAACAATGCAATCCTCTGCAGTGCCAGCTCCAAGTTTCTGAGGGCCCTTGTGCAAGACACCCTCCATGGGCCCCCTCTCTTAGTGAGTCCAGCCTCTTACCACCACTGTCGTTAGTTGCTGCTGCTCCTCATCTTTCTCATCATTGCTTTCATTAGCTGGCTTGACAGGCAAAGAGCCAGTGCACAGGTAGACAGCAGCATCTGCTGCTGCTCCTTCGGACCTCCATTATCGTTGCCTGGGCCAGAGCAAGAGGCAGGTGAATAAGCGGGCTGCAATGGTGGAAAGGAGGAGTAAATCCCCGGGTCTCTTGTCAGTGGGCCCTTGCTTGGGTGTGGGCCCCTGGTAGGAGCCCAACCATGCCTACCCTTGATGTGGCCCCTGATCCTCTGTATGTCTTTTCAGAAGTAAACCCCATTCAGTTTAATGGGACTTACTTCTAGGTAAGTGTTGCAGACTGACATAAGGCATGGGAAGCACTTAGAACATTTGAACTATATCATCATCATTATCATCATCCCCATACTTATCCCTCGTTAAAAGTATTTCTGGCTTTGTTTAAATATTATGTTTCTGAATCAAGAAGAAGTTACTTTTCCCCCCCATCTTAGCCAGGGGACACTATCATTCTCTCAATTTTACCCAAGATTATGTTCCCAACATACCTTGTGATTGGTAGGGGGCACAGTTCTAAGAATCACACAAGAACACTACAAATGACAATGTGAGATTTCCCATTTAACCCGAGACATCCATTTTGTTAAAAGGTGGGGCGATAGAACTCTGGGTGCTTCCAGATGGAAGGCTCCTATTGCTGTCAGTCAAAAGGCATTGTGCAGCTATTCTGTCTTTTTCTCCTTAATGGATTTTCTGCGGTAAGATAAAAGATGGGGAAAGTGGTGGAAAAAATATGGGATGGTTACAAGTGGAAGATGATGTCGGGGCACACACACACACACACACACACACACACAATTCCATAAATGAGGTAGGGTGATGGTGGGATAAAAGCCCCATCTGGAAGCACCCTCTGTTGGAGAGCTCTCTGCAGCTTGCCCAACCACCCCGAATCGAGACTGAATATTTTTCAAAGGCATAGGTACACTTTTCCTTCCTTGAGTTGTACACAATACACACATTTATTTATTTTTCATTGCTCTTCTGTCTCTAAGTAGTCTGGGAGCACATACCTGATGGTGTCGCACTGTGGAACCTGAGCAGGCGTGGACCTGATCTCTTCTCCAGGTGGGAAAGCACTAGGAGTTGCAAGTAAGCCACTCTGAACTTTCAAAGCAAGAGGGGACTGAAGTTTATAGAAACAAACTATCTCTCTGAGTGCTTCCAGGCAAGGCTTTTCTTGTGCAGTCACGCTGGAATTTTATGGGGGATCCTGACAACAACGTCTTCAGTTTGTAGCCATCCCTTGTTTTCCCACTGCTTCTTCAATCTTCTTTCTTACCAGAAAAAAAATACATTAAGGAAGAAAAGTTAGTATAGCTGCACAATACCTTTTGATTGGGAGTGCTAGGACAGGGATGGGGAATGTGTGGCCTTCCAGATGTTGTTGGATGGCAAGTCCCAGTATCCCTCATCACTGGCTAAGTTGGCTAAAGCTAAATTGGCTAATGCAGTGGTTCCCCACCACTGCGCTAGGAGTTCTGTATCTGGAAGCTCTCTTTCTCCCCACCCTCTATAATCAAATCTCCTTTTATTTTATAAGCATCCACTATCACCCTAACTTGAGCTGGGGTCACAGCAATGGGGAATGGGTTAATCTTTTTTCCTTCACCATTTCCCCAATATAAATCTCACACACACACATGCACGCACCCCTCAAAGTTGCTATTTGCCATGTTAGGGAAATCATATCGGTACAAAATGACTGCAGTGAAAGAATGTCTTAATTATACTAGTTTAAAGAGTGCCTAAAGGCAATGAAGTTAGGGATGCAGAGTTTTGCATCAAGCCACTGTTACATTCTTTTCAGCTGTCCATGTAGAATTAGAAACCTGCTTCTGTTTATAAGGAAGCTTAAAATCAAACAAGGAAGCCTATGCATATGAATTACAGCTGCACAGTTCAAATACCAGCTAGTTTACATAAGGGTAATTAGAATCACAATTGACCTTTATATAATGTAGGGTTACACTTAATTTTAGCCACGAGCTTTCAAAACATGGATTTAAATATTACTCAGACTTTATGGCTTCTTCTTTTTTTTATAAATGATTTTTACAGTACACTGAAAAGAATATCTATTCTGCTGCAGCCCTAACCATAAATGAAATATAACATATTAGAAGAGCCAGAATGGGAGAAAACAAGAGGGAGAGAAGCTGGAGTGTCTAAATACAGCAGTAGGGAAGAACAGGAAGTAAGACCCTCCACTTGTACAGAAGGGACATTTTCAGAGATGTGTGCACAATATCCTTCTCTGCTTACACAGTATACAAGCATTTCAGTTTTTCAGTTGTACTTCCCTCACTGGAAAATGTTGACCCCTTCCCCCAACACACACACACACTAATTCTTGAAGTGACTTGAGGAACTTGTTAAATCCCCAAACAAAGCCCTCTGTAGTGCAACTAACCCGTATGTGCAAGTAACAGTATCTATGCCGTCACTGGTGATGAGCATCACACTTCCCATCTCCATTCTCTGTGCCCATATTAGAACGTTTTTTAAATTCTTTAAAATTGTCATTATACAATTGTTACAATACGTACACTAGAGAGTCCAGGTCTGGAACAACCCAATAGAAGGTATGGGTTGCTGCTTAGAATGGCAGGATTCTAGGGGTTCTAAGCTTATTGGAGAATTCTTCAAAGGCGAGCACAATTCTACACCCTTAGGATAAGAGGTTGCAAAGTATGTGGGACTAAATTTGAAATGGACTGAAAGTATTGGTTTTAACCTTTACATCCCTAAACACTTGGATTGAGGTTACCTGAGGGATCACCTCCTCCCACATTTACCCACCTGGACCTTATACTCTTCTTCAGAGGCCAAGTGTCCCCACCAAATGAAGTATGGTGGGTGGCTATCATAGAAAGAGTCTTTTGGTGGTGGCTTTCCAATTGTGGAACACCCACCCCAGAAAGTCTCATTTGGTGCTTACATTTTTTTTTCAGCTTCAGGTGAAGATTTTTTTATACCCCACACATTTTATGATCATTTTAAGATCTTCACTGTTTCAGCTCTCCTCTGTTAATGTAAGGTTTTGCTGTTGCTGGCGGTTTTATTTATTTAGTTAGTATGGTGTTTGGTTTTATTCTGTTTTGTGATTTTATGTTTTTCAGCCGGCCAGTTTGTTAACTGGGCAGTATACAAATAATGTAAGTAAATAAATAAATAAATATCCATTCACTTGTATGAGGGGAAGGCAGCAACTGGGAAAGCCATTAAGCTGAGAGAACACAATTTCTCTCCCACCCCACTGTTGTTGCCTTGAAGAGAAAACCGTTACCACCATCCCTTCTCTACAACATGATGTGAGACAGATGGGGAAAAAGTCATCTAAGGCAACAAAAGCAGCAGAGTCAAGCCAAAGCAGGATCAGGCAACGCTCAGTAAAGAGCTGAAGTTCAGATTGTTGGGATAAGCAATAGCTATTAGTTAAAACCCACCGTATTGAGAGAAAATGACTGGCTGAAAAGCCACTAAATGTTATTCGTGTAGAACAGAGAGTTAGGATGTTTGTTTTTGGTTTCATTTTTGCCTACTTACTTTGCTTGCTTCACTTGTAACAAGAAAATGCCTGATAATGTTAAGTAAAAGGTCCTGTTTAAAATGTTCAGTCATTTCTCTCTTAAGTGTGGCTGGACAGAACTGACTGTCCCACTTCTTACATCATATCAGGATATTTCAGGGAAGAAGCCCAAATGGATGTTTAACAGAACAACAACTTTACTGCCAAGAACAACCTAGAACACCAGCATGCATTGCTGACTGCCTCAGTTTGAACACAGTGCCACCTATAGTTAGAATGGCAACATAACAGTTAAACTCCTCCTCACAACTTACTCTGCAACACAAATAACTGATCAATAAAAATAGAGACACACATGTGGTGCGGACCGTGATTTGACTCACCCATCAATTTATTATTAATCACCTGAAGATAAAGCTATTAGAACTGGGTGGCATTTTTAAATGACACAAAAAAAGAGAGAGGTCTTTTAAAAGCAGTGAAAAAACCTATACAAAAACCTGAGACAACTTCAAACAGCATGTTTATAGGAGACTCAAAGCTAGCGCGCCAAAAGTTTGATCCTGGTCAAACTAAAGTCTGCAACCACAAGAGTAAAAGCATATTCCTAGGACCTGATAGAACCAGTAGGAGGTTACTTTGAGCATTGATTCCCCAGGGCAGCACAGGAGTGTTTGAGCACTGCTGGAATATATTATAGTGTGACAGCCATCACAGAAAGTACTAGTAAAAAAATTGCCTTGTACAAGTTTCCAGCCATGGGCTCTCTCTGCCCGTCTGACTCTCTTGTTACCTGTAGGTGTCCCCGGGAAACCGAATTAAGTGCAGAGAAAAGAAGGGCATGGACATGAGAGGAAATAAATGATCAAACATAAAGCTCTGGGCCCAAATCTCAGCTGTCCTGCAACTTATGTAGGCATTTAAAAGCTTTACAATGTAGGGGTCACAGATGAGAGAAGTAACAATACAAAATCAATTGTGGAGAGGCTTACTTCCACTTTGCACCTCTGTAATGCATGGTTGCTCAATCTTCCCTTCAGTAAGAAATGAAAACAAAATTAGCAATGCTTTGCATGTTGCTACATTTGTAAAACTCTTTTCTATCATGTGAAAAGGTAATTGCACATCCAAAAATATTCTGTCTTGAGCTATCAGAATTCTATGGTTGCTCTGAAGTAGATTGTGTATGGATAAAGTTTTGCATAGTTTTCACAGTGAGTCACATGATGTCCAGAAGGGCGAGACTTGGGAGGAGCTGGAGTCCTGTCCAGTTGGACAGGAAAGGACATAAAAAGCACAGATTTGTAAATAACCACTTGTGTGGTCACCCATGGTGAGTATGAATTGTCTTCAGGTGACCAGACAGAGATACTTTGCTAAAGTCCATTCCCCTTTTCATTCTCAAATGCCTAACACAAGTATGTGTGGGCAGATAGACTAATAACATTTGTGGGCTTACATGCAAAGCTGTACATATGTCAGAAGACTTTGCAGCCATCTGGGCTTCTCCGTATTAGCAAAAACAGGGATGTGCAAGATGGAAGCAGTAATGTAAGAATGGAAGCTCAGAAGATCTGGCCAGAACTTGGTGCTGATGGTGGAAACCCATCCTTAGCATTGTAGGCTGAGCTAGCATACAGCCTGGAATTCAGAAGTGGGGCTCTTAATTTGTTTTTTACAGTAATAAAAGCAACCTTACTTTTTCAGATGATAAGTCAAAGACAGTGGTTTCAGGCTGTTGTGCTAAAAGGATCAGTATATGTATTTGGGTTAAGGGGGGCATTGGGTGAAAAGGAAGCCCTAACCAACTCTTTAGGCCTCGTGTACTCAGCCAAATCAAACCCTAAGTATGTGTAACTGCTAGAGGTGTACACCAATCCCCAGATGTGACTCAGACCCCAATTCAGTGCTTTGGAAAATGGGCCAATTCTCCTTGGAATGATTTTGAGGCCATCTACTTCGACTCAGATACTGAACCCAAGCTGAGATTCAGAAATCCAAGTCTTCATGCTTCCCATTGACTTTCATGGGAAATCAAACAAATGACTTTTTTTCTCTCTCTTTGTCAGAACTGGATGGTATTTGGAGGCATAGAAGCCCGTTACTTCTGCCAAATGTCTGAAAAATAGGTACGGGGCGGGGGGTTATGCTGTGTGCCTTTATATTTTGGTTTGTCGGGTTTTTTGTTTCTTTAAAGGAACTGCCAATAACTTCTTAAATTATTTCTTGGCAGAATTGAATGAAATTTTCAGGGATAGATGCCCCTTCTGAGGGAATCAAGCCTGCCAAGGTTCAGATGAATAGGCACAGGGGTTTTAATGCAAGACCAGCCTTGACATTTTGTGGGTTTCCCAAAGAGCTTATCCCCCTATGTTCCTTTTGGACCATTGCTCTGAAAATGACAGATAGCTTAGAAGTGTCTCTAAATAAGAAACCTGCAATGTTTCAAAAGGATAGGTGCAAGGTTCATGTGGAAGGGGAGTCCTCAAATTTGGGCATGGGGGGAGTGATTTGCTTCCCCTCCCCTCCTCTCTTGGTTTTGGGGCAATATGTATGAATATGGCACACATTATAGAGGTGACCCCAGGCAGAAATCCTGCAAAGTTTCAGAAGGATAGGTGCAGGGGCTAGGGAGTTACAATGCTGAAAACCCAGTTTAAGGCCTTTTTTCATAGTGAGGCCAGTTGACAGTGGAAGAATGGCCATCTCACAGTCCCATCCTTGCCCTCCCTCATAGCATAGTGATTGGATACCCCCTACTAAAATGTGCCATATGATTAGAAAGTGGACCTGTGAGTCGCTTACCTATACACCCCCCCTCAGTATTTTAGAGAAACAAGCCCAGCAAAAAGCTATTTGGAGAGGAGGCAGAATGTCTGTGTTGCTGAGCATGAATCAGTTATGAACTGACTTCAGTTCTGATTGCTTCAGAGGGAAGCTCACTTCACCTCAGGAAGCACCAGAAATGGTCAGAAGGGGCTTGATTCTGCTCAGGATTTGGGCTTTGTCTGAATATGATGCACATCCCTGGTAGCTGCAGCCATGGACAGGCACTGGTTTTAAGAGAACTGAAGATGTGAATATACTATGTAATATACTATGTAATTGTTTCTCTGTAATGTACTATGCATGTATAGCCCCCTGGCCCCTAACAGTGCTCACCCTCAAAGACGGAATGGGAAAAATGAGATGTATTTATGTCATGCCCCTGCTGGAGGAATCCTCCTCCTTCGAAGAGCTGGAGCTGTCAGAGACAGATGATGCCAAGGAATCACCTTATCTGAGCTCCTAGTGCCTTGTATCTTGTTTATGTGATCTTGCCTTGTGACTGAACCACCATGCTACTTACCCCAGGAGTCCTGCTTGACTCTGCTTTTTGGTCTATGTTTCTATTTGACTGCTCTCTGTTGTCTTGACCTTAGCTGCGCCTTAGGCCTCTCTTCTGGAAAATGTCTACTTGCCCTGGTAATACTGTGCTTTAACCATTGCCTGTATCTTGACTACTCCTACCTTAGATTGATCCCATAGATCATTCCACATGAGGCTTTTATTGTATGCCCATGATTAGAATCATAGAATAGTAGGGTTGGAAGGGGCCTATAAGACCATCGAGCCCAACCCCCATGAGATTAGTCACTCATGGAAGTTTACAGGTCCTTTATATGACGTAGTCAACTTCCAGGGTGCCTCCCACACTTTCTGACCTTTATCCCACTTTTTTAAACATCAGAGAAAACCCGATAAGGAAAGTTGATCTAATATATCAGTTGTGTGTAATGATGGAGTTATGCTATAACCACAGCGCCATCTAGTCGCTGTAAAATGAAACACAGAGAACTTTCTGAGAAAGGAAGTCTGCGATTCAAAGCACTTGTCTGCACATGTAAAGGAGCAGATCTTAATCCCACAAAGAATCCTGAAGCAAAAGCCCCAGTAAGGATGCAGGATTTTAGCCTTGTGTGGTGAAGCCCATACTGGACTGAAACCTCTGTGGCTGACCACTTGCCTGCTTAATTGTCTTGCCTACTGGATTCACCCCTGTATTTGCCTAGCATAGAGTCAGACCCTGCTAGAGGGTCAGGCTCTATGCAAAAAAACATGCATTTCATGTAGCCTTTCCTCAGTGCCAACCACCCCTTCTCCACCTGGCCCCTGGCAGTGCTGACTGTTACCTGCTTATGTTCACTTCTGAAGTTTAGATGTGACCGAGCAGGACTTCAACCAGAGTGTCTTGGCAGAGTGGAAATAACAAAGAGCAAGCACTTTCGAAAGGAAAGAGTCATTCTGATGATGAAGGAGGAGGAGGAGGAGGAGGAGGAGGAAGTAGGTGCATATTGTGACACTGCCAAGGACCACCAAGCAAAAAGACTGTTTCCCTTCCATCATTCATCATTTCAAAACAAACTAAAGTACAGAGCCTGACTGAGTAAGTCTTGGAAATCCTATATAATAGGGTTGGGCAACTGATAACCCTCCAGACGTCTTGGCCTACAACTCCCATCATCCATCACCGTTGCCTATGCTGACTAGGGATGATGGGAGTTGCAGGCCAAAACATCTGGACGGCCATAAGTAGCCCACTTCTACTATATAAGTTTTAGAAAATGTGTTCCATCAAAACAAAATTTCTTCCTGTATCTCCCACGGTTTGTTTTTTTTAAGGACCATCAAAAACAACACAACTTCTCAAAAAGTCCATTCCTAAACTGAAGTTCAATCATACCACTGAGAAAAATAAGCCCACTCTACTGAAAAATGGGATAAGGGTGCAATCCTATGAACGTTTAGACAGAAAAAAAGTCCTACAACTCCCAGCATTCCTTAGCCAGCAAGGCTAACTGGGGCATGCTGGGAGTTGTAGGACTTTTTCCCATCTAAACATGCACAGAATTGTACCCTAGATATCACAGCATACATGAATACAATTGCTACCACCTTTATAAGGAAATCAAAATTCTGCCATTTCCTTTTATAAATAGAGGCTAAGAACCAAAGAGCTACTTTAGGCATGTGCAAGGATTTGGACATGCTCAGTGGAATTTTGAACATCAGACACCCATGCCAGATGACAAAATGCTTTTGGAAGTCCCCTCAGTTTCAAAAGCAGCTTGTTGCGCTTCATGGGGTGGGGTGTGTGATGGCTCCCGTCTGAGAAACAGAAGCACAAAGCCCCCCGGAGGGCAGGGGCAGAAATAGTTGTGCAGCTGTTTGGATCCTGGCCAGAAACTTTACAGATGTTCCCCAGGATATTTCATTGCCAAGTATTTCGAGTTTTCAACATGAAAAATGTTCCCTAATGTGAGCTATATTGTCTGTTTCTTACACAGGATATATTAAAATTTCAAAAAGTTTATTGAGCAAGCATCTACAGCAGAAGAAAGCAAATATGATTACTTCTTGTAAAATGTTATCATGCTGCCTGGTATAGAGACCCTCAGTGAGGTTTATGTTAGTCCAATGGCAGTCACTTTGGAATTCAAACTAAAATAACATTGACGATGATGATGATGATGAATCACAACATCAACAAAGTCTATGTGGGTGTAAATCTGGGGTGGAATGCCTTTCAGACTGTAATCCCATGCTCACTTACATAGGAGTAAGGCCTATTGAACTCAGTAAGGCTTACTTCTGAGTAGACATGTATAGAATTGCACCAGTAGATGCCAGCCAGAAAGTCTGGTTTTCAATTAGAAAGAACTAAAGGGTTTTAAAAAAAATTCCACTGGCCCTGCCTAATCCTAAATTAGCTCCTTCAATCCTGGCCTTTATGTATGTAGGATTTTACCAGGGCCCTTTCATGCAACTCTACCCATTCAATGGGGGGGTGGGGTGCTATTATTGATCAGGCATTTCCGCAAAACAGTCTTCCTACTTAGCATTGTCATAGTATGTTTCTATGTGCAAATGTGCAAATCTGGAGCTTGTGGAGGTTCTCTGAATTCAACCTCAAAACTCATTTCAACTCATCTCTGTATCAGATTGTGATATTTGGATTTTCTTCATTTCATTTTGATGTTAAATGAAAATTCATGCATATTTTCCCCAAATGCATGCATCAATTGTGCCCATTTTTAAATGTACAGATTGTTCTCCCATTGATTGAAGTTTGTGCGCATTTTTTTTTAAAGGATGCATTTTTACATGTACTTCTCAAATGTATGCATGTTGTTGAACTTGGTTTTTTGGTCCACAAATCACATCGCAAGCTCAGCAATGTACAGACTTTGACTGTAGATTGTGTTGGGTCTGTGAGCTGAGAAATGGGCAAAGTCTGATAAAAAATGAACTGAAATGAATTGCTCATACATCCCTAAGTGTGTTTAAGGAAACACATCCCAAAGGCAATGCTACATTGTCCTGGCAATGCTACATGAATGTCAAACCTCCCATTTCACAATGCAGTCAATCCCTATATAGCAGCACAGAGGGCAGTTTAAGGCTCTTCTGATACTCCACTGCAGCTGAACAGTGGATTTGCAGACAACAGCTGCAGCAAATTCCCTTGACTGAGAAGAATAACTAGCATTATCACCTAGATCATTAAACCGGGTTCATAGATTGCCGAGTCTCTTCAATCAATTCATCTAAGATAACTTGAAGCCAGCTGGACCCCTTCAGTGAGAACTTGACTTAATTGGCCAATAAGTGGCTGGGAAAGGTGCATGCCATTTGATACAATTACAAGCTGAACAAGCGATTACAGTTGGGAGAGCCGCGGAGGGTCCCCTCCAGGTCAGCCCTTTTGGAAAGGGCTAAGTTAATGTCCACTATTAAGTGCCGCTGTGAAAAATGTTGGCCCACTTGGTGCTCAGATGCCAGGAAGATCCAGGTCATCCTTCAGCTTATGGAGAGTGCACAAGACGTGCCCATTTATCATCTCTTCGGCCTCATTTCTGCCTTGGTAATAGTCACGCACTACCACCAACTGCTGGCGGTTTCCTGGGTTTCCTGTGAACCTTTAATTTTATTGGCATAACTAAAATATTATCTTACCAGAGCAATCCATCTGCTAAAGAAAAACACTTTCCTTCAATTATGTCCCCTGAGTCTTTTCTCTAGAAAGGTTAAAGCACTGGAAAGTTGAAAAATATACATTATTTGGGTTTTATTCTCTACAATCTATTGCAAATGCAGCTGCATTCATATGATCTCTCTCTCTCACTCACTCTCTCTTTACAATATATACATTGCCACTGCAAAGTGTTAGGCACTAGCTTGACTTTTAAGAAAACAGAGAAATTTGCATCTTGATCTAATGCATAAATGCAGAGTTACAGAAAGCAAATCCTTCCTTCTCACCCTCCCCACCCCATCCCTTAAAGGATGTTAACACATTTCTTCAGCAATTGATCTGGGCTTGTATATTTACCATAAAACACTGATAACCGGCATGTTCCAAACAAGAATAAGCACTTTCAAGCCCCAGTATAGAATTAGATATACAATCAATGTGACTTAGAGTGCAATCCTATGCAGGTTTAGACAGAAAAAAGTCCTAGAGTTGTGTGGGACATTTTCCTGTCTAAACCTGCATAGGATTGTACCCTTAAGCAATCCAGCCAGACAGCTATGGGAGGAAGCCCACAAGCAGAACATGAGCTCAACAGCAGCCTCCTACTCATGTTTCCTAGCAAGTGGCATACAGAGGCAGGCTGCCCCTGGATACTTGAGGCAGTATTGTCATCATGACTAGTAGCCACTGATGGCCTTATCCTCCATGAATTTATCCAATTCCAATCCCATTTTAAAGTTGTCCCAAGTTGACTGCCATCACCACATCCTGTGGTAGCAAATTCCATAGTTTAACTATGTGCTCTGGCAAGAAAAATGTCTCCCATCATTTTAGACACCACTGTTGTGACCTCCCCTTACCCTTTTTCTATGCCAAAAAGCCTCAAATGTAACCTTTCCTCATAGGAGAGTTTCTACAGCCCATTAACAGTTTTGGTTGCCCTTCTCTGCACCCTTTCCAGCTCTACAATATCATTTTTCAGATGTTGCAATCAGAACAGTACACATTATTCCAAGTGTGGTCATACCATAGATTTGCATAAAGGCATTACATTATGATATTGACAGTTTCATATTCAATCCCTTTCCTAATGATTCATTCATCCCACAGACAGCCTAGCCATTGCTATCCATGTTCTGGTAATATCTGGACTACATTTGACCCTTGTTGCAAACACATGTAGGGAATCCTGTACAGCAGGAAAAAAAACTTGGGGTGGGGGCAATTTGGAGCAGAGAAGAGGAAAGTATAGAAAATGATCAGAATCCCCTTCCAACCTCCACTCTAAATCGTACCCTGCCAGACCTGGTGAGAACTTCATTTCAGTTTGGTTTTGATACAAATTTACCAAAATTCACAAAGTTCTTCATATTTAAGACAAAAAGACCTTGGGGTTTATTTTTAATGAATCTGGGAGAAACTGAAACTGACAGATTTATCCATCAAGGCCCAGGGCCTTGAATGATTAGCTCTTGAAAATCTGGGTTTAAATCCCTGGGTATTCAACTATGTTAGTGGTGCTGAATTAGTTCTTCATGTATGGGAGAGAAAGAACGTGAGAGTTTTTTTTAAAAAAAAAATGAATGAGGGAAAAAGGGAAACTGACGGATTCACCTCTCCCTAATCAGACCTGATTTTGTTTCTTTTAAAAAGTAGCAAATAGGGCACATCTGCTTGTAATGTTTGGTTAAGCCTTCGGGTAACAGGAAATTGCCACAAAGTAACTAGCTCTCCAACAAAATTTGGCCCACATTTTCTGCCCTCTTAAAGCACCTCTGTATCTGTTTACAGGGCATGAGATCACCAAAGAGATGCCCAGCACAGCTTAACCCTCATACTGAAATCAACATAAGTGCATTAATTAAAATAAGGGACAACAGGTAAACAATTATCCAAAATGTGCAAGCATTAAAAACATGGGTTTCCTGTTGTCTTTGCCACAGAATCTCTGACTGTCCAGATTTATTTCAACAGATCTAGAGACTCAGAAATAGAACCAATATTCCCATTTTGCACACAGAAAACAAAACAGCAACAAAACCCATAGGCAATCCAGAGTGAGCCTATGAAGTCAGTAGGAATGAACTTCTTATTGATTTCCATGGAATCATGTTTGCACACTGTGGCTGCAATCCTATATACAGTTAGGCTGTTTAATACCCATCAAGTCAATGGGATTTAAGCAGCCTAACTTTGCCCAGGACTGCAATGAATATGACTTCCATTGGCACAGAAAAAAAAATCAGATTAAAGAGCTACATTTGTCCAGAAGTCTTTAGTCCCAAATTAACCCTCTGATTGCTGGACGCTATATCCTGTACCTTAACTAATCTCAGTAACTTTTTCTTCATTCAACAATCATAGAACTGGATTTGTATGCTACTTTAGGACAATAGCAATTAAACCTTGCAAGTGAGGGTGTGCTACCAACATCTTTGTATTAGTCTACCACAGTTAATTACCAGTACAGATATATGTCAAGTGAGTTTGCAGTTTAGCAGTGGAGCACATGTTTTCAGGGCTGGCCGTCCATACGGGTGAACTGGGCAGTCGCCTAGGGCACCAAGCTAAGTGGGACAGCAAATTTGAGGGGGAAAATACAAATTAACTCCCACACACACACAAATAAAATAAGGATGTCATTATTTCAATTCCCATGCACATATAGAGGGAATATGACAGAGGCTGTGGAGGTGAGCGAGGGACCAACTGGGGGTGGTGGGGCTAAGTCAGGCCAGCTGGCTGGCCACCCACCTTTGGGATCTGGTCCTTCCTCAGGTGACATGGAATATCCTCCTTCTCCGCTGCTGCTCCCAGTTGGAGGCAGGGAGTGAGAGGATCCCCAAGAGCAGCCACTTCCTTTGCCCTCAGAGGGCTGAGCCTAGGGGTGGCAGTGCCTGGTTGACCATGTTGCCCTGAGGATGCAGCTGGGCCCCTTTCTTCCAGGGACCGCCCTTGGCCGTTGTGGGTGGGACTTCTGTTCCTTCACAGAGTAGATGGCTGTGCTCATCTCCTTTCTTGTTTTTATCAGACTGTCTGTGCTGATACAGTGCGAAGGAAGGAAGGAAGGAGAGAGAGAGAGAGAAAGAGAGAGAGAGAAAGAAAGAAAGAAAGAAAGAAAGAAAGAAAGAAAGAAAGAAAGAAAGAAAGCAAGCAAGCAAGCCAACCACAGACACACATTTCACGTGTGTTTTATTATAAATGAAAATATTTCTGCTTCTGAAGATGCCGGGGGAGGGGGTGTCACCTCTTCATTAAACGGAAAAGAGGGGCAAAATGTTTACCCAAAACAGCCTGGATCTGCCCTTGGGCTTGGGGGTGGGGGTGCCGGTGGCATGGTTCACCTAGGGGGCCAGTTGCTGGCAGCTAGTCTAGGCCTGCCCCTGCATGTTTTGACTAGGGATGGCGGAGAATTCCACCACGTATTCCAGTGAGTCCCAGAATCCGTGGCGGAACGGCCTCCTGCCCCCCGCCCCCCCATGGAATCCCCCCGGGATGGCACTTACCTGGGGCGGATGCGGCGGCGGTGGCGGCTGGTCTCCTGGCAGGCTGCGGTAGGGCTGCTGCCGCCACCATTGCCATCCTTGGACCGTGATAGGCTATGTAAGAACTTACGTAGCCTATCACGGCTAACGTAAAAAAAAACACAAAAAAACACACAGCGTACGCAAATGGCGGCGGCTATGGCGGCCACCATTTGTGTTCCCTATTTTTCGCTGACTTATCTTATGTAAATATTTACATAAGATAAAACGGCGAAAAAAGGGGGAATGCAAATAGCGTAGTGGACGCTATATGCGTTCCTTTATCTTTCGCCGTTCTGGCCTACATAAATATTTACATATGCTAGAACGGCGAAAAATGAAGGAACGCAAATAGCGTCCACTACACTATTTGCATTCCCCTTTTTTTCGCCATTTTATCTTACATAAATATTTACATAAGATAAGTCAGCGAAAAATAGGGAACGCAAATGGCGGCCGCCGTAGCTGCCACCATTGGCATACACTGTGTGTGTTTTGTTTTTTTTGACGTTAGCCGTGATAGGCTACGTAAATTCTTACGTAGCCTATCACAGCTGTCTAGCTGGATGCAAATGACGGCCGCTACAGCGGCCACCATTTGCATCTGCACCAGGCCGTCTGCAGCCGGAAATCCGGCTGCAGACAGCCCTGGCCGGCTGCTCCGCGGCCTGACCACAGAGAGGAGCCGGCCATCAAGGATTCCGAGGGGGGAGGACCGGATCGCTTCCCCCCCCATCGAGGATTCCACGGGGAGGGACGGAGCAAAGGTAAGTGAGTTTCGTATATCCCTAGTTTTGATGGCAGAAGGATGCAGGTTCAATTCCTGGTCGCAGCTATTAAGGAAATATCATCGGCTGGCCCGCTGGCCGAAATCCAATCAGAGTAACTAGCTGTTTCTCAATTAGTATTAGGTGGGCCAGATGTAACAAATGGAGGGGCTGAACAAGAGTATAAGAACTGGCTTGCTGGAACAGACTGAAGGTCCATTTAAGCTGCAGTCCTATGCACATCTACCTGGGAGTAAGCTCCATTGAAAATAGTGAGACTTACTTCTGAGTAGACATGTGTAGGATTGCACTGTCAGCCTGGTTGAGCCTTCTCCAACCTGCGCCCCTCCCCCAGGTGTTTAGGACTGCAACTCCCTTCAGACCTAGCTGGCATGGCCATTGGCTGGGGCTCATGGGAGTTCCTAACCTCTCCTAACCTGGGCCCACCCATATGTGCTGGATTTCAAGAGACTGGTCAGGTATCCTCTTTCCAGTAGTGACCAGACAGTTAGTTCCAGTAAGCCAGGGCTGGGCAGAAGGTAGATCTCTAGATGTTATGGACTTCAACTCCCAGAATTCCCAGTCAGCATAGCTAACAGTCAGGAATGCTGGGAGCTGAAGTCCAAAACATCTGGAGATCTGCTTTCTGCCGGCCCCTGCAGTAAGCTCATAAGCAAAGCATGGCGGCAAATAGCCCTTTCCTGCTGTTTATGTCTCATTCAGAACAGGACAATTTACAACACATTTAACCAAGGCTATGTCTCATAAAATTGCCAACTCAGGTGTGGTGGGTAGAGTGCTAGACTGGGGAGACCTGGGTTCAAATTCTCATAGCCAGGAACCTTTCTTAGCCTAACTTATTTCTCAGGGGGAAATTGGGACAACCCCATGATCACCAAACTGAGTGCCTTGGAAGAAGGATGAGATACAACTGTGGCACACAGGAATTCAAGTAACCTTGCTGTTCTATTGTCATGTGGTACCTAAGAAGGAGATGGAAGACTAGTCCATGTATGCATATCAACCTATTTTCTGTTTGCTTTGGAAAAAAGAAAAGCCCAAGGTTGGCTTCCATTTATCTTCCAAAAAGTCCTTGTCTGATGTGACTCAGGTTATAATCTGTTTCAAGGGCAGTTGCTCCTTAATGAGAGCATTGAGATTGTGTCTATCTCCTGTTACCAAAAGAGCTGGGGGGGAAACAGCATGGAAGTGTATTATCAGTAAAGTGTTTCCCTTGCATCTGTGACTGTTCTTAATGTTTTATGAATATAGAAGAGAGGGGAGAAATATTATTTTTTTAATTTTTTAATTTTTATTTTTGTCCTGGCATTTTTCCTTAGGCACTTTTGAGTTAATTACTTGTTCAGAGGGCTTCTTACACAGTTCCTTGCAAAATGTGCTGTGCATTAATTCTGATTATGTACAAAAACCCACCTGCGAGGGGGAAGAAAGAAAAAAAAAAGAAAGAAAGAAGAAAACCTCTGAATCAGTAATGCTGATAAAATGAGCAGCTCTCCTGGGGCTTTGCCAGGAAGCAGGATACTGGACAAAATTAGAATCTTGCAGCTAAGGCTATTCATAATGCCATTAACATAAAGGCAATTAAATGAGTTTTTAACCTACAACCCTTTATTGTTATTAATGAACATTAGGAGAACACAGGAGATGAAATTGGTAATTATCTCTGCACCAAGCTATGCAATAATGTGTTTAAATATAAAAACAAAACAAATGATTATTGTTAGTATTTTCAGTTGGAGGAACCCCAAGGAGCAGCTCCGTCACATTTAATCACATGGTACTACAGCAAGAGGGTTAATTAAGGCTCCACTTTCAGTAGGCTTGGTTATTCCATTTAATGTGGAATCAACAAACCTCCATAAGCATTTGCAGCACAATTCCAACAGTTGTCCCCCTTCCCCCACCCACCCTCCACACTTTTATTTTAATACCTTTGCAAAGGCAGAGAATCATTTTATTCCACTGAAGTGGGAGTGAGGAACCTTTTTCCTATGGTGGGCTATATGGGAGTAGTCAATCAGGGGGCTGCAAGCAACAGATCTGATGGTGAACATAGGAAGCTGTAGTATACTAGGTCAGACCATTGGTTCATCAAGCCCTGTATTGTCAACACTGACTGGAAGTGGCTTTCCAGGGTTTCAGGCAGGAATTTTCCTGCCCTACCCGGAGATGCCGGGGATCGAACCTGGGTAGGGATGTACGAAAGTCACTTACCTGTTTGCAGATTATGCTGATGCTGGGGGGGGAGGCGCTCCATCCCTCCCCCTGAAATTCTGGCCGGGGGGGGGAGGCGCTCCGTCCCTCCCCCCCCCAATCCTGGCCGGCCGGCTCCGCTCCGCAGGGATTCTGCGGAGCCGCCGGCCGGCTCCACCAGCAGCCGGACATCCGGCCGCTGGCTAGCAGGGACGCAAATGGCGGCGGCCGTAGCTGCCGCCGTTTGCGTCTCTGCAGTCAGCCATGATAGGCTACGTTAATGTTTACGTAGCCTATCACGGCTGATTAAAAAAAAAACACGCGCGTCTATGCTATTTGCGTTCCCCTTATTTTCGCCATAGTCTACGTAAATGTTTACGTAGACTAAGACGTGCCAAAATAAGGAACGCAAATGGTGGCGCCCATGGGCGCCGCCATTTGCGTACGCGCGCGCGTGTGTGTGTTTTTAATCAGCCGTGATAGGCTACGTAAAGATTTACGTAGCCTATCACGGTGTTTTTTAAAATTTAGCCGTGATAGGCTATGTAAATCTTTACGTAGCCTATCACTTTTTTTTTTGTTGTTGTTTTTTAAACTTGGAAATGGTGGCGGCGGCAGCCGGTCGGAAGACCGGCCGCCGCCGCCGAACCGCCGCCGAACCGCCGCCGGAGCCGCCGCCGGAGCCGCCGCCGCCGCCAGGAAGATCCGCACCAGGTAAGTCCCGTCCCAGGGGGGGCGGGGGGCCGTTCCGCCACCGATTTCGGGGGGCCAAATGCGCTGGCATTCGGCCTCCCCGAGATCCGTGGTGGAACTTTCGTACATCCCTAAACCTGGGACCTTCTGCACACAAAGCAGGTGCTCTACCATTGAGCTACTGCACCTCCTCAGAAGGCTAGAGCACAAAGTGGGTGTTGTTTTCAGCATTGCAGGATTCCATGGCTCTCTCTCTTTCTGCACCACCCCACCCCATTCCCTCTCTACGTACCGAACTACCGCTCTCTCTCTCGCTCTCGCTCTCACACCACACAGACACACACACACACACACACACACAGAGTGGAAGAAAAAGTGATCCCCAGAGGGGCTGTGTGAAGAGCAAGAGTGGGCCCACAGCATCTGGAGAGGGAGATGATGCTGGGAGGGGCGCATGAACATAGGCTGAAGACCACATGTGGTTCTTGGGCCACAGGTTTCCCACCTCTGCTTTAGAACAATGAACTGCCATCTGGTAATCAATGTCTTATATATAGACATTTAGACATATATAGGTCACATTTTTCAAGACCATTTTCCAGGACCAGTGATGGAACTCTTAGTTAAGGGCAGAACTGGTTGTTAGGAGAGAAACATATGGGAAAGTCAGATTGAGTAGTATGAACCCAGGTTTTTAAGATCAAAGGTCAACTTTCTATGTACTGGACCACAGTACCAGAAATCCATCCATGCTAAAGCAATGAAGCCGTTGATTTATCTGCAAACCATTTAGCAAACATACTGTAGCAGGTTACTGAATAGATGGCATCCTCAGATGAGTTTTCAGAACTAATTCAGCCCCATATTACTCCAAATTATTCAGACGGACAATACTAAGCAGATATAACTGTTGCAGAGCAGTAATTATGCTTTGATTCATCACCATCACAGAGTAGAAATTAATATGGGATCTGGCCTGTGTTCAGTCAGATTTAGCCCAAACCTTTCTCCATCTCTGTTCTAGCCATCATCACAAACATTATTCCATGCAGCAGCACTGGTACAGCCAAGAAAAAGCTACAGAACAGGATTTTCCAGACTGCTCATTTATAGAGGACATCAATATCCTAGGAGCACACAGAACAAGGAAGAGGTACAGTTCCTATCTAAAGGCCAATGCACACACCCCGCCCACACTCAATGAGTGGAAATGTGTGTGGCTGAGGATGGGGAGAGAAATTTAACAATGGATAATAGAGAATAGGTACAGAAATCAGGTTGTAACGGAGGAGTAGGTATGGTGAGGCAATGAAGGATCTCCTGAGGAGGGAAATTAAAGGATTTCTTTATTTAAAGCATTAAGGAGTGCTGCCCCAGGAGGCTGTTCCAAGTGGTCCGGAGCCTGGTTGGTCCTGTGGCTCCGGAACCACTGGAGCATTCTAAGGCCTCCTGTGAGGCTTTGGCAAGGCACTTTGCAGATAAAATTGATCAGATTAGGTGTGTTACTCTGCACACTGTGGATACAGTTAGTGAGCAAGAGGCGGCCTGTGGCAAACCGGTTTTGTGGGATCGGTTCCAGCTTCTTCCTCCTGATGAAGTGGACAAGGTGCTTTCATCTGTAAGGCCAACCACCTGCTTACTTGATCCTTGCCCATCTTGGCTCATTATGAGCTGCAGAGAGAGACTGGGTGAGGGGATCAAGGCGGTGGTGAACGCCTCCCTTGAGGAGGGAGTGATGCCATCAGCCCTCAAGGAGGCAGTGATAAGACCGCTCTTAAAGAAGCCCTCCTTGGATCCTCAAGTTCTGAACAACTTTCGCCCAGTCTCAAATCTGCCATTTTTGGGCAAGGTGATTGAGCGGGTGGTGGCGGTGCAGTTGAAGGCACACTTGGAAGAAACTGATTATCTAGACCCATTTCAGTCGGGCTTCAGGCCTGGGCATGGGACAGAAACGGCCTTGGTCGCCTTGGTGGATGATATGAGGAGGGCTCTGGATAGGGGTGAATGCTCCTTCCTTGTTCTCCTCGACCTCTCAGCGGCTTTTGATACCGTTGACCACGGTATCCTCCTGGACCGCCTGGAGGGGTTGGGCATTGGAAACACTGTATTGCGGTGGTTCCGGTCCTTCCTCTCCGGCAGGTACCAGAGGGTAGCACTGGGAGAGGAGGTTTCGGATCCGTGGCCACTTACTTGTGGGGTGCCACAGGGTTCCATCCTCTCCCCGATGCTATTTAACATCTATGTGAAGCCACTGGGGGCTATCATCAGGAGGTTTGGGGTGCAGTGTCATCAATATGCGGATGACACGCAGCTCTACCTCTCATTCAAATCTTCACCAAGGTTGGCCGTAGAATCCCTGTCCAAATGTCTGGAGACGGTGAGTGGCTGGATGGGGAGGAATAAGCTGAAGCTCAACCCTGACAAGACCGAGGTACTTTTGGTGGGAGACAAGAGGAGGCTGGGGGATGTTGACCTGGTGTTGAATGGGGTACAGCTACCCTTGAAAGACCAGGTCCGCAGCCTGGGGGTCATTTTGGACTCCCAGCTGTCCATGGAGGCTCAGGTGTCAGCTGTGAGCCGGACAGCGCTGTATCAACTCCATCTGATACGGCGGCTGCGCCCCTTCCTTCCCGACCATCTGCTCCCATCGGTAGTACATGCCCTGGTCTCCTCTCGTTTAGACTACTGTAATGCGCTCTACGTGGGGTTACCCTTGAAGACGGTTCGGAAGCTGCAGCTGGTACAGAACGCGGCGGCTTGCCTGATTAAAGGCAGCCGCCGGCGAGATCACATCACTCCAGTGCTGAAGGAGTTGCACTGGTTACCAGTTGTTTTCCGGGCCAAATTCAAGGTGTTGGTTTTGACCTTTAAAACCCTATATGGTTCCGGCCCAACCTATCTTAAGGAGCGCCTCCAGCAACACCAGACAGGCCGCTTAACAAGATCAGCCTCGGATGGCCTTCTCTCTGTCCCATCAGCCAGGACAGCTAGACTGGTGGGGACGAGGGAGAGGGCCTTCTCTGTGGTGGCCCCCACTCTGTGGAACTCCCTCCCTAGGGAACTCCGTCATGCCCCCTCTTTAATGAGCTTCCGTCGTACATTAAAAACGTGGTTGTTCAGGCAGGCATTTGGGGTGGGTTAGGGTATTTAAAAAAAAAAAATTATGGTAAAATTTTATTGTTTTAAATTGTTTATGGTGGGTTGTACATCGCCCAGAGTGGCTGGGTGACCAGTCAGATGGGCGATTAATAAATTTAATAAATAAATGAATAAATAAATAAATAAGTCAGGAACCGCTGAGCAATGCCCCATGTGGCAAGTGGCGTCACTACACCTTCTCATTGAAGAACCTTCTAGACAGACTCTGTCTGGCTATTGGCACCTCCTGGGCAAGGAGAAGGACTTCCTATCTCAACAGAACTTTGGTTCAGCAACAAGGTCTGCCCGAGCTCTGGTGCGGTTCTGTGGTTCTGGTCTTGCTTTATGGTCGAGATTGCTGGCTTGTTCTCCAGTCCTGCATTCTGGGTTGCCCTCTGATCCTGCTTGTTGTCCAGTCCTGGGGGGAATCTACATGGTGATGGTTTCTGAAGCATTTTGTGATTATATCCAGATTTAAATGAAATCGCTTTGGTCCATCAGTGCCACACAAAGCAAGAAAAATGAAGCATATGCTACCTAAAAGCCTGCTTTGACCGGTCACATGGCACTTGAGACCACCATATTTCAGAGTTGGATGGGCAGAGTCCAGTGAGTGAACTGAATGTCATCAACTAAGTAGGTGCTGATCAGCCAATGAGAGAGGCTTGTTCCCCACCCATGTCCATGCCCCCCTGCTCAGAGAAGTGTAATGGAAGCACTGAATTAAGCCCCTGTAGTTTACCCCGTACCTCTCCCCTTTCATCCACCATTGGGACATTGTAAAAGGTTAAAGAGCACTGCTACTGCAATATTATGAATGGTAAAAACAGTGCAGCTACAGACTGTGAATAGGCAAAGCAGGCTACTGTGCTAATGTGAATGGTTAAAACTGTGCAACTGTGATACTGTGAATGGTAAAAACAGCGCAGCTACAGATTGTGAATAGGTAAAGCAGGCTACTGTGCTAATGTGAATGGTTAAAGCTGTGCAACTGTGATACTGTGAATGGTAAAAACAGCGCAGCCACAGACTAGTAATGGGAAAACGGTGCTACTCCAATCTTGTGAATGGGAAAACAGCGCTACTGCAAAGTAGTAGGGAAAGGAAGCCCATGTCCAAAAGCGCCCTACTGCAAATGGGAGAAAAGAGGGAATGGTGGGGAGGGGTGGCCCCTCTCCTTGCCTGTCAGTGCCAGATCACTGAAACAGCCCTAGGCACACCCAAGATTTAATGTGGGGGGATGGGGCACACTGCAGCAGAACAGTGTGGGCGCCACGTTTAAGGAAAACGATGCACTAAAACGACTTTGTGAAAATGTGTGGTTCTCAGAGGGAAGCTGCGGGGTTGCTGTGGACTGGCCACAGTGTCATCTGTTGCGAACAACCCCAAAGTGCTCTCATTCCGCACTAAATCAGCTATGTAGATTGGGCCCTGCACCCTGGCTCCTGATGTGCTCTGGACTGCTGCCTACAGCCCAGTCCAGCCCTAGCACAGTTATGCACAAACAGTGTAGCCTCAGGTGTTGTTCAATTAAAGAACGAAATGAAATACTTAAAGGCTCAATTAAATACATGTAAGGCTCCTGTGAACCCAAAGTAGCTATCCACAGACAAGGCTGCCTGCAGTTTCTACGTGTGATTTGATGCTCCACTCTTGCCTTCTGCCCACTTTTGCTGTGGGTGAGAAATTATGCCATGGCTCTGAACTGGGTGTGACCCTGTTAAACATTCACTAGTGCTGATGCGCTATCTGCCCTCAGGAGGCGTGCCTAGAACAGGGATTCAGGTAAAAACACAGGCAGCAGGATTCACTTACATATGCACTCCTGAAGTAAAAATTTTAGGGTGGAAAACTAAATTGTACCTCTAGTAGGGAGGAAAAAACAGAAGTGTGCTCAGCTATCTGAAGTTTGAGAAACACTGATTTAAAAGGAGTGTCTGCCCCTAATTCAAAGCTTGAATGGCACTTTACTTGTGTGAACCTGGCAAGCATAACCCTTTGCCACAGAAATCAACAGGAGTGCCGTCATTGACTTCAGTAGGTGCAGCATAAAGTCCTAATTGCTTTTAATACAGCCTGTAAGATAGAGCCTCTTGTCCTGAGAAGATGCATTGGAATCCAGCAGGGTGGAAAATAGCAAAGGATTCTTAAAAAACAGTATAATTAAAACACAGCAGATTACAATCCCCTTGGAAGAAAAGGGGGGAAAGAGACCATAAAGAACAAGATGTTGTCAATGTGACTTCACGGGGCACTGTTCAAAGATCTAAGGATTTTTAAAATAAAATCTTGTACAGAAAGTAATGAAGATTTGGGGTCAAGCTCAATTAAAGAATCAATTATAGCTCACACAGACACAAGAAATGAACACATCACATCTAGACAAACACTTCTTTTAAAAAAAGACACTGCCTTTTATGACTATAACATAGGAGGAAAGACATATAAAGAGATTTTCGCCATTGAAATTGACTCCCAAATGGCTAAGAAATTATAAAAATGTCTTTCAGATGAGTTTCTGCTGATAACATGAAGGTAATTAACTTGGGAGGATCAGTGAGAAGAGCATGTCTGGCAAACAAACCAGAGGTAAACAACTTACAGAACCGATAAAACAAACAAGTAAAATGAGTAAAGGTACATTTCAGTGTGGGTCTAAATAAAGGGAAACTTATTACAACCATGAGAATAATTTCATTAGGCAAATTAGCCATTGGATTTGATACCAAAATGATGTTCCAAAGGATTTTGACAGCTTAACCATAAAACAGACAGTATAATAACCAATAAGAACAGAAGAACACACAGAAAATGCATGAGGAAATAAAGGAAGCACACAATACACAGCCACATTTGGCATTTATGGAATCAGAAGTTGTGTCCATTTGCTCCCGCATCCCATCCCCACCCATTTTTCCCCTGCAAATGCAAAGAGGGTCCATCTTTTTAATTACTTTCAGGCTAGGGGGTCTCAACAGAAACCACAGTTTAGGGGAATAAGATTTTTTTTTTTAAATTGAAGAGCAACGGGAATTAGTATTTTTCCCCCAGAACTAATGCATACATTTTCCAAATAAAATCATAATGAATGAGCCCTTCCGGTGATGATGAATCTCAGAAGCAACTGCCTACAAGTCTACTCTAACTGCAATAAATGAATAATGGAGCTTAATTGCATTCAAGAAGAATAAGCATCGACAGGCTTAGCTCCTGCCCCACAACACCCCAGGCCAGTAGATACTGCTATTCTCCAGCCAAATCCATTTTGCCTCCCCATTATCATAGTGCCCTATTATCTCTGTCTATCTATCATCTTATCCATCTGTTTAAAATATTTATTCACTACTTTTCCTAAGTTCAAAGCAGTTGACATAAAAATAATATATTACCATTTAAAGCCACAATTACACACAATTACATGGCCATTGGTGTTCAGGGGGGACCTACCAACAGCAGTTACAATGAAAAATAAATGGTCACCAAATAAATTAAATCAAAACAGCTCTTCAATCAAATCAACACTACCAAAAGCCACACAGAATAAGTGGGTTTAATAGATCTTCTGGAAAGCTATGAGGGAAGAAGCTGTTCTTGACCTCTTGAGGAAGGTCATTCCAGAGCCTCAGGTCCTGCTCCTAGCAACTCATTATTTTACCTCATAGTGTGAAGGTATATGGAGCAAGGCCTGACCATATTGTAACCCTATTGTAACCAGCCTAAAAACCGGGGCCTTTTCAGTTATGGTACACACCACAGTTATAGAATGCCCTCCTCAGAGACACTGGCCTAGTTTTTTCAATGCCAGTTGAAGACCTTTTTATTCTCCTAGGCATTTTAGTCTTCCAATTTTTGTTGTTTAAAATATCTTATTGTATCCTTAGATCTTTATACTGATGCTAGCTTTCACTTCAATTTTATATTGTAGTTTTAAACTTTTAAAAGTTTTAATATTATGTTTTATCCTGTTGTTGTATTTTATGGGTGTTAACTTTTGTGAACCACCCAGAGAGCTTCAGCTATTGGGTGGTATAGAAATGTAATAAATGATTAAATAAAATATTGGACAGTATAGTAATAAATAAATAAATAAATAACCAACCAACCAACCAACCAGCACAGGTATTACAGAGAGAAGAGAGGTAGTCCCTAAGGTATCTTGTTCTTAGGCCTTTTGGTAGTGTTTTGTAGCCAGTCCACAAAGTTACAAAAGCATGGATAATCTAGTTTGCTGACTGTTCCCACAAACCTCTCAGTGCAGGCTGCAAACTGCATACTCATTCATGGAATTCAGTAGCAAAGAATCTAGTTCATATGATTCTTCCCAGTGTAACGGTACTGCCAACCTTGCTGTAAGAAGAGCTGAAAAAATAGAAACAGAGACTGGGAACTTGTAAAAGGCTTATAGGAACAAAAGGCAGGTCTGTCAAGCATTTAGCAATATTCAGTGTATTTGAAACTATTAAATACTCATTATTATGATGTGCGAGTGGGAAGTGAATGCCTGCATACATTCAGGTAACATGAGTGTATGTGTGCACCTTGTGTGGAATGAAGGCCAGTTTACACACATAACCAGATGAATTCCAGGTTACATCCCACTTATTTTTGATGGGATTATTTAGTAATGATGTCTCCTGTTGGAAAGGCAATTATCAGAGAAAAACAAAAAAGGCAAAACAGAATGAGCATTTACCAGTCCCATATGCACTCAAAGCTACCTTATACAAAGGAGACCACACACTTCTTCAGTGAAGGAAAGAAAAACAGTTTACTCACAATATTATTACATATATAATGCAGTGTCATGGCTGTAATGGACATTCAGCTTTGGCCAAAGGGATTCCATTTTAAGTTAGTGAACATAATAAGATTAGGGCAAGAATGCAAGGCTAGATCACTTATAGAAAGTTTAGCTTGATGTAGAAGTGAAGAAAAGTAGGATGTAGTTTGTGGGGTTTTGTAGCTTCCTATAGAGCTTGCGGTTAAGTTAGTATTTCCTTTCAGTTGTCATAATCTTATTAATTTACATCTCGGCTTTAAGCGAAAGATGTAACACACTGATTACCTCATATGAGAAACCGCAATGATGAATAGCAAATACAGGAGGAAGAAGCACGGAGGAATGTGGTTTGGCATAAGTTCTTTATTACCATCTATATCAGCAGGCTGGAAACTCCATTCGTGGTCACTCATATGTCTGGGATGACCCATCGTGATGTTTCATTACTCCATCCTGAATAAAGCTTTGGCGAGTGTAGACCATGTTAGTGTGGTCCTTGAAAGTAGGGATGTCAGAGAATTCCGCCACGGATCTTGGTGAGGCCGAATGCCAGTGCATTCGGCCCCCCGAACTCCGTGGCGGAACGGCCTGCCCCCCCGCCCCCCACGGATCCCCCCCGGGACGAGACTTACCTGGGGCGGATGTTCCAGGCGGCGGCAGCTCCAGCAGCTGCTTCAGTGGAGGCGGCGGCAGCAGCTGGTCTTCCGACCGGCTGCCGTCACCGCTGCCACCGCCATTTGCAGTCTTCCCCCCCACCCCTTTCGTGATAGGCTACGTAAAGACTTACGTAGCCTATCACATCTGGGTTTTTTTTAAAAAAACGCGTACGCAAATGGCGGCGGCTACAGCCGCCGCCATTTGCATTCCCTATTTTTGGTTGTCTTAGTCTACGTAAATATTTATGTAGACTAAGACGGCGAAACTAAGGGGGAACGCAAATAGCGTAGCGGACGCTACGTAGCGTGCGTAGCGTAGCATAGCGTAACGTAGCGGACCTCCCCCCCCCCCCCCAGCGGAACCCGGTGGAGCCAGATAACTGGGGTTTCGTACATCCCTACTTGAAAGTCCAGCTAAGCCGCTGACCACGACAGCAGGTACAGTGTAGAGTTTCAAAAAAGAGTTTGTTCCATCTGTTTTGTGTTCCATTACACAGGCAGGACTGAGAGCAAACACACGTGCTCCCAGCAAGGGTGGAAATCAGAGAGAGAGGGAAGGGGAGAAGCAAAAGGAAGATTTCACAGGAAACCATATTGTAGGCTATAGAGATCTAAGGCTAGCTGTGGTCAAAATTCCCATGAACTAACTAACTGCAACACTGCCCCCCTCCAGTAACTTCCAGATGCAATTGCAATATTACCGCCCAGAGAGCTTCGGCTATTGGACGGTATAGAAATGAAATAAATAAAATAAATAAATTCCCAAAAATTTTAACATGTAGAACATGACAAGAGTTATGGAGAACTATCTTCTGTCTTGTATAGCCTTACCCATTCATTTGCATATCCCTACACTGGGTTTTATTTGATAGAAACTTTGTGTATGTGTGTGTGTGTGTATGTGTGTGTGTGTGTGAGAGAGGGAGGGAGGGAGGGAGGGAGAGAGATGATGATGATAGCTCTAATAGCATTAAGTGTTATATTCAGAACAGATTGTGGACAATGGAAATAATACTTCAAAAAAAAACTTGCAGGGTTTTTTTTCTCTTAGCCAACTCATTCTAAATACTTGACAGGTTCTTTCCTGATAGCTACAGATCTCTCTTCACTGATGTCAAAGCTTCCTCAGTTTGCTGCTTAAGTCTGGTATCCACTAGTGTAAAGAGGAAAAGGCCCAGGCTATTCATAGATTCTTATAGATTCAGGAATGACGTGCATACTAAACAGCCTTTCCTGTTGCTCCTTCTAGTCACATAAGTGGAGCTATTTTAGTTTCCTTTGAACTTATAGATGTTCTAGGAAGCCATTAAGCTGCATGAAGATGTACTTGCTTGCAAGCTTGGCTTGCAGGAAGAGGAAGACAAGATGGCCTCCAGCACTTTGTTTATAAGAACACTTTCCTTCCAGCAATCTATGTCAGCGCTAGGGATGTACGAAAGTCACTTACCTTTTCGAAGGGTGACATTCGCGGTGTGGGGGAGGTGCTCCATCCCTCCCCCCGAAATTCTGTCTGGCCGGCTCCGCTCCGTGCAGATTCTGTGGAGCCGCCGGCCAGGGCACCCACAGCCGGTCATCCAGCCGCTGGGCAGCCTGCAGGGACGTAAATGGCGGCTGCCGTAGCCGCCGCCGTTTGCATCCCTGTATTTTGCCGTGATAGGCATCGTAGATATTTATGTAGCCTATCACAGCAAGCAAAAAAAAAAACAGCGGACGCAAATGGCGTAGCGGGTGCCATTTGCGTTCCTTTCCCCCCCCGCCATTTTAGCCTACGTAAATATTTACATAGGCTATTACAGCGGGGGGGGGAAAGGAATGCAAATAGCGCCCACTACGCCATTTGCGTTCCCCTTTTTTTCCCACCGTAATAGCCTACATAAATATTTACATAGGCTAAAATGGCGAAAAAAAGGGAACGCAAATGGCGGCCACCGTAGCTGCCGCCATTTGCGTCCACTGTTTGGGGGTTTTTTGCTTGCCATGATAGGCTACGTAAATACTTACGTAGCCTATCAGAGCCTCCGCAGGGACGTAAATGGCATCCCTGCATTAGCCGTGATAGGCTACGTAATTATTTACGTAGCCTATCACGGCTATGATGAGGAAGCGAATGGTGGCCGCAGACATGGCCGCCATTCGTAAGTCAGCGCGGACAGCAGCAGGTAAGTGCTCCGTTTCGTGCGCCTTTCATGGGGGGGGCAGGGGCTTCATTCCGCCACGGATTTCGGGGGGCCGAATGCACTGGCATTCGGCCTCACCGAGATCCATGGTGGAAATATCTGACATCCCTAGTCAGCACCAGGTAGAAATATGATGTCATTTCTGTCCTTAAGGCACTGATCAAGCGGGGTTGGAAACAAAAATCCTTCCATTTTGTACATAATTCTTAAGTCTGGTATCTTTCAAGCTGGGGCAGTTGTGTTTTCCTTATAAACAAAAAGACAGGTGGAAAAGCAAACAGGCACAGGGTGTTTTTTTTAACCAGTGTAAGTCCAGTTGTGTCTCTTTTGTGCTCCTTAGGTATTAAAAAATTAGAAATGTCAAGGCTTCAGTCTGGCATTTTCTGACACAATATCCTTCTTTAGTCCCAGTTGTTGTTTGTGTGGAGAGCAGGTTGAGGCTTCTCAGGGATAAGGGGAAATTATTTTTATATATTTTTCTTCCAATTTTCTTTTTTCCCCACTCCTAATTTTTAACATTGATTTATTCATCTAATATCCTGCCTTTCTGCCAGAAAAACGGCACTCAAAGAAGCTGACAGTAAGATACAAATTAAAAACAGAATCTTAATTAAAAGATTACATAAAAACAAACAGATTAAAAACACAACTAAAAACACAACAGTGAAAGAAGTAAGCAGCACCAACCAATTTAAAACGCCTTCAGTCAAAAACCAGGCTAAATAAATGCCAAAGACCGGCCAAAATAAAAATGTCTTTGCATGTCAGAAGAAGGACAACAAAGAAGGGGCCAACCTACCTTCCCTCAGCAGGGACATCCAGTGCCTGGGAGCAGCCACAGAGAAAGCCCTCTCTCATGTCCCCACCAAACATGACTCTGATGGTGGTGGGACCAAGAGAAGGGCCTCCCCTAAAGATCTTAAAACCGAGGGTGGCTCATATGGGAGAAGGTAGCCTTTCAGGTGGGTTATATTTGGGTGCGTGTGTAAATGTGTCAATAAACAATTATAATACTTTGTAGTATGTTACATTGTGGCTGAGTGCTTACTGTTTTGGAGGGGAAACAGGGCCACCCCACAATAAGGGGTGTGCCTACATATGGAGGAATTTATTTTTCCCCTTATGGTATAAACTTTTAAATTAAAAGAAAAGGATCTTTTAAAAATATATATTTCTTTATTACATTTCTATACCACCCAATAGCCAAAGCTCTCTGGGCAGTTCACAACAATTGAAACCATAAAATGCAACATTAAATATAAATGTTTAAAACTACAATATGAAATAAAAAATAAAAACCAAATAAAACCTAGCAGTAGTGCTAAGTTTTAAAATACAGTAACGGATTCAAAACAAAATAAACTGAAAGACTAAAATGTCTGGGAAAATAAGAAGATCTTCACCTGGTGCCAAGAGGACCACAACTTAGGCACCAGGAGAGCTTCTCTGGGAAGCTCATTCCACAACTGGAGTGCCACAACAGGAAAAAGCCCTCTTCTTCCTTGCCACCCACCTCACTTCCTGATAAAAGTGTTCCATACCACCAAGTCTGCCTGTGTCTCTAGCAATTCTGCTGAATCCAAGCACACAGCCAAACTACAAACCCAATCAGTTAGGGTGAGTGCAATCTCCAGAACAGGTTGAACATCACTTAGCCGGGTGGATGAACTACCCACTAACAATATCACCATCTTGTCTGGACTGAATCTCAGTTTATTGGCCCTCATCCAGTCCATTTACTGTGTCCAGGCACTGATACAGAACAGGCACTGCCTCACCGGGGTTTGATGAAAAGGAGAGGTACAGCTGGGTATCATCCGTATACTGATGACACCTCAGACCACACCTCCGGATAACCTCCCTCAGTGGTTTCATGTCGATGTTGAACAACATGGGGGCTAAAATAGAGCCCTGTGGAATTCCATAGCCTAGCTGCCAAGGCACAGATCAATAATCCCCCAGTACCACCTTCTGGAATCAGCAATTCAAATAGTAGCGGAACCACTGCCATGCAGCGCCTCCAACTCCCAGCCCAGGCAACCTATCCAGAAGGATACCACAGTTGATGGTACTGAAAGTCACCAAGAGGTCCAAGAGAATCAATAGGGTCACACTCGCCCTGCCCTCTCTCAACAAAGGTCATTCCACAGGGCAGCCAAGGCAGTTTCCATTCCAAAACAAGGTCTGACGCCCAAGAAATGAGCCTAGATAATCAGCTTCATTCAAGAGTGCCTGGAGCTGACCAGCAACCACCCACTCAAGCACCTTGCCCCAAAAGGGGATGTTGGCTACTGGCCTATAGTTGTTAACAGCATCCAGGTCCAGGTTAGGTTTTTTCAGGAGTGGCCTAATTACCAATGCTTTTAAGGAGGCCGGTACCACCCTCTCTCTCAAGGAGGGATATACAACCTCCTGGGCCCAGCTGGACATCCCCTCCATATTAGATAAAATAAGCCATGAAGGGGAAGGGTCGAGCACACAGTTAGTTGACCAGACTTGGCTAAGCACCTTGTTCACATCTTCCGGCCTCAACAACTGAAACTCATCCAATAAAACTGAACCAGACAGTGCTCTGGGCACCTCTACTCATGAACTGCATTAATTGTGGTGTCCAGGTCATGATGAATCTAAGCAACTTTATCTTTAAAATCCCATGCAAACTTGTCACAGCGTGCTACCGAGGGTTTCATCATCTCTCTCCCTGGCCCAGATTGTAGCAGGCCATGAACCACTTGGAAAAGTTCCACTGGATGACACTGAGAAGTTGAAATGGTGGTGGTGAAGAACTCCCTTTTTGCCAACATCAGCGCCACAGAGTAGGTGTGATACTGAGCTCCAACCTGTGTTCGGTCAGACTTGGCCAAAAAGAAGGGGGGGGGGGCAACAAGGACCTGTGAGCTTCCAGACTTATGAAATACTGAGGCCATCTCATTGTCTGGAGAGGGAATGCCCAGGTTCATACTGAATCCCAAAGACAGGAACTCTTGTCTTTGCAGCTATGTGGGGAGGGGCCAAACACAGACACACTACCCCCACTCCCATTTCTATGGGTGATATAAAGATAGCCCCTTCACTGTTCCTATACCCTCATTATTTATTTATTTTATGTATTTAAAATATTTATTGGCCACCTTTCAGGGAAGAAGCCCTCCCGAAGTGGCTCACAGCAATTAAATACATAAAACAGTTAAAATATTAAAAGTGATAAAAACAATAAAAACAACAATAAAAGCCAACAATAAAACCAGCAACAATGTTAACAGCAGTAACAACAACAACAGCAATCATATCAATAGTAGGCCAAGGTAAAATAATGTTTTCAAGGCCTTCTTAAAAGTCTGCAATGACAGAGCGTGGCGGACCTCCAATGGCAGCTTGTTCCAAAGGTGTGGGGCCACTGCAGAGAAGGCCCTCTCATGTGTGGTCACCCACCTGACTGGTCTCACGGGTGGGAAGATGAGAAGGGACTGTCTTTCTGATATTAAAGTGTGGGCAGGCTGATATGGGTGTAGGCGGTCCTTCAAGTAACTTGGTCCCAAACCATTTAAGGTTTTAAAGGTCAAAACCAGCACTTTGAATTGAGCTCGGAAACACACTGGTAACCAGTGCAGCTGGCGCAGTATAGGCGTTATATGATCGAATCACCTCCCCCCCACCAATACTTGGGCAGCCACATTCTGTACAAGCTGGAGTTTCTGAACTGTCTTCAAAGGAAGCCCGACGTATAGCGCATTACAGTAGTCCAGCCTGGACGTGACTAGTGTGTGGATAACTGAGGCAAGGTCCATCTTCTCCAGATAGGGCCGCAGTTGGCGTACCAGCCTAAGCTGGTAAAAAGTGCTCCTGGCCACTGCAGCCATCTGGGCTTACCCAGTTAGCTCAGAGTCCAGGAGGACTCCCAGACTGTGCACTTGGTCTTTCAGTGGGAGTACAACCCCATCTAAGACCAGCTGTAAACCTCCATCCGAAGTAGTTGGTTTCCCAACCCACAGCACCTCCATCTTGTCTGGATTATGTTTCAGCTTGTTCACCTTCATCCATCCCAAAAACACCTCCAGACACTGGTTCAAGAGTTCCACAGCCTCCCTGGGATATGCAGATAGAAATGAGAGGTAGAGCTGAGTATCACCCACATACTGATGACATTTCAGCCCAAACTTCCTGATGACTTCCCCCAGAAGTTTCATGTAGATATTAAAAAGCATGGGGGACAAGATTAGGGATGGCTGAGAATTCCGCCACGGATTTCAGTGAGGCCAAATGCACTGGCATTCAGCACCCCGAAACCCGTGGAGGAACAGCCTCCCACCCCCCGCCCGCCTGCGGAATCCCCCCGGGACAAAGCTTACCTGGGGCAGATGTTCCGGCGGCAGCTCCAGCGGCAGCTGGTCTCTCGGCCGGCTGCTGCAGACTCAAATGGCGGCTGTCATAGCGCTGCTGTGATAGGCTACGTAAGTATTTACGTAGCCTATCACGGCAAAGGCAGCCACACAAATGGTGGCCACCACGCCATTTGCGTAGCTGCCTTTGCCGTCATGCGAAAATAGCACAAATTTGCAAATGCATTTTGCAAATTTGCAAATGCATTAGCGCAAATGCGCAAATAGCACGTAGTGGGCGCTATTTGCATTCCCCTTTTTTTCGCCGTAATAGCTTGCATAAATATTTACGTAGGCTAAAACAGCGAAAAAAAGGGAACACAAATGGCGGCCGCCATAGCCGCCGCCATTTGCGTACGCTGGTTGTTGTTTTTTTAGCTCGCCGTGATAGGCTACGTAAGTATTTACGTAGCCTATGATGGCAAGGGCAGCTACGCAAATGGCATGGTGGCCGCCATTTGCGTGGCTGCCTTTGCCATCATAGGCTACGTAAATACTTACGTAGCCTATCACGGCAGCCTGGCCGGACGAAAATGGCGGGAGCCATAGCCGCCGTCATTTGTGTATGCTGGGTTTTTTTTCCGGAAGGCTGCCCAGCGGCCAGATGTCCGGCTGCGGGAGGCCCCGGCCAGCAGCTCCGTGGAATCTCCGCAGATCGAAGTGGAGCTGGCCAGATTAGGATTTCCACCGCGAATCACCCCGTCGAAAAGGTAAGTGACTTTCGTACATCCCTAGACAAGATAGAACCTTGCGGCACCCCACAGACTAATGGCCATGGGGTGGAACCGAAGGCCCCCAGCACCACCTTCTGAGACCGCTCCTCCAGAAAGGAATGGAACCACTTTAAAACTGTGCCTCCTAAGCCCAATCCAAATAAACAATCCAGAAGGATACCATGGTTGCTAGTATCAAAAGCCACTGAGAGGTCCAGAAGAACCAACAAGGTTGCATTCCCCCCCATCCATTCCCCAGTGTAAGTCATCAACCAGGGCGATCAAGGCTGTTTCCATCCCATAACCAGGCTAGGGATGTCAGAGAATTCCGCCACAGATCTTGGTGAGGCCGAATGCCAGTGCATTCGGCCCCCCGGACTCCGTGGCGGAACTGCCTGCCACCCCCCTGCCCCCCCACGGATCCCCCCCGGTACGAGATGTTCCGGGCAGCGATGGCGTGTTCCCCCCCCCTTATCCAGAGCCCTCCGCAGCCAGAAATCCGGCTGCGGACAGCCCTGGCCTGGGCCGGGCCGGCTGCTCCACGGAGCTGCCACAGAGCACAGCCAGCTTTCGAGGATTCCGGGGGGGGAGGACCGGATCGCCTCCCCCCCCAGCGAGGATTCCAGGGGGAGGGACGGAGCGCCTCCCCCCCCAACGGAACCCAGCGGAGCCAGGTAAGCAGGGTCTCGTACACCCCTAAACCAGGCCTGAAACCTGATTGGAATGGATTTAAGTAATCAGTTTCATCCAAAACGGCTTGGAGTTGTGAGGCCACCACAGGCTCCAGCACCTTGCCCAAGACTGGCAAGTTTGACACAGGTTGGTAATTACCTGGAACCATGGGATCTAAATTTGGTTTCTTCAGCAAGGGCCTCACTACAGTTTCTTTCAAAGCTGCAGGGACCTCGCTGTCCCTCAAGGAGGCATTTACCACCTCAGAAGTCCAGCTATCCAGCCCAGCTCTGGCAGATTTTACAAGCCAGGATGGGCAAGGATCTAAGGGCAAGTAGTAGGCCTCAGTCCTCCAAGAAGTTTGTCCACATCCTCAGGTTGCACAAGCCAAAAGGTATCCATAATATGACTAGATGGTGCACCAGCCCTGTCCATATAATTGGCTGTGTCCCCCTAAAAGCAGCATCTTATTGGTTCAGATTGCTGCTGCTGAAAACCTAAGTTGGGGGCGGGAGTGCTTTTAAAATGGCAAGCTACAGTGCCTGCAGCTTCACCCGGTTGGCTATTACAGCACCTTCTTTGGCCAGCAGGGCAGGACTAGGAGAAGGTGGAGTTGCCACTACCACTGCCATGTGGGGGAAAAAAGAGGGAGCACTGACTGGCAGGGCAGCAGCAGGCCTAGGAAAGCAACTTGCCCAGGACTTCCTCAAAGCAAGCAATGTCTCTTGCCAAAGGACTGCATGGCCATGTAGCTACCCTCCATTACATATGTTGATGACAAAAAGATTAGGGTTGCTAAATCCACAAGGTTTCATTCATTCATTCCGTTTACATTAAAGATTAAGGCTGACAGTACAATATATTTTGAATGAACTTCCAATACCCCATTGAAACTGCTTAGACAAAACTATTTTGAAGGACCACCTGCACCCACATGAACCTGCCCTAGCCTTAAGATCAGCATCTGAGACCCTGCTGTCTGGTCCACCGGTGAGAGCTATCAGGCTAGCAAGTACCAGAGACAGGGCCTTTTCTGTGTTTACCCCATACCTCTGGAATATCATTCCCACAGAAATACGTATGGCCCTTGCCCCCTTCTTTGTTGGTTTTTAGGAGATGCTTAAAGAAGTTCTTATTCTGGCCTCCATTTGAATAATGCTTTGGAGCTCTGTTTCAGCAAACATTTACCTGCTGCTATTATTTTTAATGTTAATACTGTTGTTTTATGCTATTTTATTGTTATTTCAATCATTTGGAGTTTTGTGGTATTATAGTTGTATTTTATTATTGTACATGTATGCTGCCTTGCCAGGGTATATACCCTGAAAGGCAAGGTAAAACGCAAAGAAAGAAAGAAAGAAAGAAAGAAAGAAAGAAAGAAAGAAAGCAAGCAAGCTGCAATCCTAAACACCCTTACTTGCGTGTAAGCCCCAGTGGACACAGTCAGTGTGACCAACTTGCAAGTAAACATGCATAGAACTGCGCTATAATATTTATTTATTTATTTCGTATATTTATATCCTGCCTTCCTCCCATGACAGAACTCACAATGGTGTACACGGGGTTCCCAGGTGGGTCTCCCATCTATGCACTGCTCAATGAGGTGGCTGCATCATGAGTCCTCAGATTACACCTTCCAGAGCACAATATTGTTATGGTATGTATTGCTAGTATTGTGTCACATGCTAAATATTAGTTTGGATCACTTCTGTTTTCGTTGTATATATCTATCCTCCTCCTCCTGCTCAAGTAATTGTTTACTTTGGAGTTATTGTAACAATAGAAATAGTGCTTAAAATAAATAGTGAAAATAAAAAGCAGGAGAACCAGTATCCCCTAGCCCAAAAGTGCCTGCAATGGAATTGCATGTTTGTGTGTTTACAATATTTATATGCCACCCAATAACAGTGTTCTTTGGGCAGCTTACAAACACTAAACACTAAACAATATCGATAAGACAATAAAATGCCATGTGAAAAAATTCACCAGCAGAAGATTGAACAGTATAATAAAATACACAGCATCACTAAAAGTACAGAGCAGATCTCACATTCAATGAATTAAAAATGCACAGGTCTAAGAAGTCTGGGAAAATAAAAAGGGTATAAGGGTATGCCAAAAAGAGTATAAGGCACCATGCCAGGTGCTTTGGAGAGGACATTCTACAACCAGGGTGCCACCATGAAAAAGGCCCTTTCTAACCAGAACAGAACTTGTGCTCCTTCACAGCCCAGATTTTCAAAGGTTCCGTTTATTCCATCGATGCTGCAGTATCACTGAGTGTGTGTCTCTCTGAAAGGAACAGAAGCTCTCTTCTAGATGTGCCAGATGCTGGATTCCATGCAGTATGTGTTTGGAACATGCACTGCCCCATTTTAGGGAATGTGATCCTCAGAGGACTCCATTTGCTCCAATAGGGGCTTGCAGTGAAGCAACTCTTTCAGGGCCAAGCTGCCCATCAAACCGAGCAACAAAGAGCTGCCAGGCTGGAGCTCAGTCAATTGTATAATGACAAAATTTAAATCCGCTGACCAACAACTGAGCCACATCTCCCAACCTGTAATGAGGTGAATGGATCAGAGTGAGCTGACACCAGTCGGAGCCTCTCTGGCTGGAATAATATGAAATGCATTTTTGTAACAAGGTTGTCCCTTTCCAGGAGTGCAGTGAACTAAGCGAAGATGGGGAACTAAATTCAGATAAGCTTTCAGAAATACAGCCAGTTACCCTATGTCTCCCTCCCTTGGCTCCCCAGCCTCACTTGTTTAGACTTCTGGACTCTTGCCATTTCAAGTCGATGTTTCCCTTCTAAATGGCATTTCAACATGAGCCCTGCTAGGTGTCCACCCTCCTTGCCTGGATTAACTCTTGGGCGCCATATGGTGCAAAAGGCCTGTCACACATTATCTGAATCAGTTGGGGGGGGGGGGGGTTAAAAAAAAATTCCAGACTGCTGACTCCTTTGGCATCATGCCTTGGGGTTAGCTGATCAGGGAGAGTGATACAGCCTGAAAATAACTGAGAATGAATTTTGCAAGACTCTTCCAGAGTCAAATGTTTTCTTGATGCCTATTTCTCTCTTCCTTATTTTTCTTCAAATGGCTCAGTATCCTGTAAACATTTTCAACCTATCATCATCACCGCCATCATTATTCACATATCTAGTCCAGGCGGGTTACAAAACCACAAATCACATACAAAAATGCATTTAATAAAATGGCAACAGAATGATGTAATTCCGCTTTACCCCCACCAAAGTATGAATCCCAGCACTTCACCATGGGTAAAAACAATAGTGCCTGTAGCCAAACCAACTGTGTGGCCCCTCCAACCCATTTCCTTTCAGATCTTCTAACAAGAAAAGTGGGGAAAGGAGCGATCTATATAGTGTAAGAGAAGGTATCTTAGTCCATCCCCCAAACTCTTCCTCCCAAAATTTTTCAAGAGGCAAAATTCTGAGATAAAATTGGGGAACACCTTCCCCAGCACCCTGAACTCCCCATTCCCCACCCATGAACCCCTGTGGCTGCCCCACCTGGTGGTGGCAGCAACAGCAAAGCTTTGCTGGATTCCTGCCTCTGCTGTAATGCTGCCTTGACAGCTTCCTAGACACCAGGGGCCCAGGACACCTGAGTCCATTGTATGGTCAAGTGCCCAGGAAAAATTTCAATTCTCAAGGTTCCTGGCTGCTGTCCCAATGTTTCAGTACGTGCAAGGGTGGGAGACTGCCAGACAGGTTAGTGAAAAGGCTACAGAGGAGGGATTATTCTAGCTCAGATTACCACCTAAACCAGAGAAGAACTCATGTGGCTAAACTGCTTGCTTCAGACTGAAGGTGAGTTTTATGCATCATCAATGTTCATACTCCAAGGAGATTATGAACCCGCAGCACCACTAATCTCTATTTGACATACAATGCTATTTTGATTTCAGTATTTGGTATCTTGACAACTGATGTTTTACAGCATTTGATAGTTGTCATTCACTGACAGTACCTCAGGTTCAGATAACAATAACAGGAAGGCAGAGTCCCAAGGACTAGTAATCTTCATGTTCCGTTCACGGCCCATTTGAAATTGCCAGTAGTCTTTTCCTTCCATCTAAAAACAGATTGCAAATTAGGCCTCAGAGTCTCCATCTGACCTGTAGCAGCTACTGCCGACGCTGGCTGCATGTAGCTGGTTAGGTGTATAGCTGCTGAAGGTTGTCAGCTAGACAAAAATGGAGATCTAATTTCTGCCCACCTCTAGCATACAAGGTGTCCCCCCCCCCCCCCGATTCTATGGTTCTGTGTGAATTGCTCCAACTAGGCTTCTTCAGGCCTTCCCAACTTGAGACCCCAGAGACCAAACTCAGTGCACCAGTCATGTTTGGTGACTTATCAGGAACTGAATAAACCTCCGCTACTTGGTGGCTAGAAAAACAAGATGGCATTGGGTGGTCACTTCTGCACTGCCACAAAAGAGGGCACAAGTTCCATAATATTTGCATATGCAAATTTATATGTATACATGCAAATTTAGAAATAATACATATAATTTAAATACAATACACTGTACCATAGTTGAGAAGACTATCCAGGTGATCTGTGTGCCTGCTCAGTCCACTGTCCAGGTGCTAATTACTGATGGGCAATTTCAAGGCCCAGTTCTTCCTTCTGATGGTTCTTTATCTTTACATCAGACTTGGACTGGACAGCCCATCAAATAGAGGAGGGCTGGGCAGAAAGTAGACCTCCAGATGTTTTGGACTTCAAATCCCAGCATTCCTGACCATTGGCCATGCTGGTAGGGGCTTCTGGGTGTCGAAGTCCACGACGTCTGGAGATCTACTTTCTGCCTTCTCCTGAAGTAGAAGACAGCTTCAAATAGAGGAGTGCCCTCTGCCAGCTATCCAAAATAGAGTAGAACTTGGCCAGCCGCAGTACAGGGCTGCTGGCTGTGCTTCACTTTGTGTGTCACAAATTGTGCTATTCTTGATTATTGTAAAGGGCATTTCATTGTCTTCAGATAAAGGAAGCTTACTCAGAATCTGGTATCCCATCTCCGTTGGCAGCAGGTAGTATATTTATTTCTTACCTTTTTTTAAGGGAAGAATATGTGTGAGAAGAAAATTGACAGGTACTGTTGGTTATGTTGGTAGTTCAGGGGCAGCCGTGTAGGCAGCGGAGGTGTTTTGTTCCCTTCTGATGTGTTCAAATGAAATATTTGTACAATGTGTCTGCACAAAACTTAAAGAGTGTTGGGTGCTTTTTGCTGTTAAGGAGAGATGTGACTTTGCTATTAATTCAGTTTGTGAAATGAAAGTGATACTGGAGCCCACTGTACTTGGATGGAACTTCTGAACTGTAACAGTGACAGCAAAAAAGTGTTTTGTGTTTGTTGTTTACTACGCACTAAGGGTATGAAATGTCTTTGCTGTCATTACATCTTGTGATTTTTTTGTAGTGAAGTTTAAAAAGAGAACCTGTGCCCAATGTGTGTAGAAGAACATTCAAACAACAATATTTATTATACATGTATGTACTGTATATATTTATGACTTTGCTGTCACCACTGTTTGGTGTGTTCTGGTGGAAAGGACAATATTATTTATTTATTTATTTTCATTTCTATGCTGCCCAATAGCCAAAGCGTTCTGGGCAGTTAACAAAATTAAAACCACAAAGTGCAGCATAAAACAATATAAAATATAAAAGCTTAAAACCACAATATAACAGTACAACCAGAATAAAAACCTAGCAGCAATGTAGAGATTTAAATAGGGATGTCAGAGAATTCCACCACGGATCTCGGTGAGGCCGAATGCCAGTGCATTCAGCCCCCCGAAATCCATGGCGGAACGAAGCCCCCCCACCTCCCCCTGCGAAAGGCACGTGAAATGGGACACTTCCCTGGTGCCATTTGCTTCCCTATTTTTGCCATGATAGGCTACGTAAATACTTACGTAGCCTATCACGTCTAATGCAGGGACGCCATTTGCGTCCCTGCGGAGGCCGTGATAGGCTATGTAAATATTTATGTAGCCTATCATGGCAAAAAAAACAGGAACGCACAGGGCGGCCGCTACGCCATTTGCACCCCTGGGGATTTTTTGCCATGATAGGCTACGTAAATATTTACGTAGCCTATCATGGCAAAAAAACAGGGGCGCAAATGGTGGCCGCTACGCCATTTGCGCCCCTGTCTTTCGCCGTGATAGGCTATGTAAATATTTACGTAGCCTATCACGGCCTCCACAGGGACGCAAATGGCGTCCCTGTGTTAGACATGATAGGCTACGTAAGTATTAAATATTTATGTAGCCTATGACGGCCAAAAAACAGGAATGCAAATGGCGGCCGCAGGTACCACACGGTGCCTGTGAATGCACCTGGCCGGCGGCTCTGCGGAGTTGCCGCAGAGTGGAGCCAGCCAGGTTAGGATTTCGGGTGGAGGTGCAGAGCGCCTCCCCCCACCGCGAATCAGCCCGTCGAAAAGGTAAGTGACTTTCGTACATCTCTAGATTTAAAATACAGCTTTAAAACACCACAGTTAAAAGATTAAGAAGCTAAAACGCTAAAATACTGGGAGAATAAAAAGGTCTTCACCTGGCGCTGGAAGGAGAACAATGTAGATGCCAGGAAAACCTCTCTGGGGAGCTCATTCCACAGCCTGGGGGCCACAGCAGAAAAGGCCCTCGTCCTGGTAGCCACCAGCCTCACTACCTTTGGCAGGGGCTCCCGGAGAAGCCCCTGAGAATGATCCTGAGGACTAGTGTCTTGGGTGCCATGAAGTGCCTCAGCTACATCGCTATTGACTAGGTTGTAACAGGGTCCATTAGTTCAGAAAGGAGGGATCAATCAAATGGAAGCGTTACATTTCCTAGTTTCATATTTAAGAACAAGGGCTGATATGGATGTATGACATTTCATCTAATACTTGTAGATGACAGTGCATATACTTTTCCAAACACTGGACAATAAATAATAAATCTGAACAGTGAAATCAAATCCTGTTTTTCTTTGCCCATTCAGTGTTAATATAAGAACTGGGATATTTCATACTACATCATTTTACCTGAACCTCAGTTTTTGAAAGGGGTGTGTGTGTGTGTGTGCGCGCTCATGTAAATCCATATCTGTATAACTTTGTTCACTGCACTGTACTTTATTCAAGAAAGCAATTACTCAGGACCGATTCCTATTGCCTGTTCTATTTTAATAAATGAGGGGTTTTTTCATGGCCCATGGATGTGATATGCCTGTTCGCTCACAGGGTAGCAGACATTCTGACAAGCAAAGAGAGTCGACTATAGCTGAATTAAAAAATGGAAAGCCATGCTAAATATCAAAAAACAGATTTCTGACAAATTTCCTTTCCCATCAGGTTGTCCAGGACTCAATGCTATACTCAGAAAATACACTATGGAATTGTGTAGACGTTTATCATACATTAGTGCTGATTTGAGACATTGTTACATGCACCTGATCAGCTGAATTTGCATTATACCATGCACTGCCCTTGCTCCTCCTCAATATAATTTGCACTGACAATAATGTTGTAGGTGCAATGTGGCACATTATGATGACACTCTGAGTTACAAATTTCCCCATGACTACTTTCAATGCCACAACAACATCCAACGCACGAAGTGTCATCTTTCCACATTTTCCCAAGCTGCAAATTAGAGGGTTGCGGTTTTCTTTTCTGTCCCCTTTTCCTTGAGTAATATCCCAAACATTCCCATAAATTCTGAAAGTACAAGGAGATGCAATTGCATTTCTCACTGCTCAGTTGTTCAGGATTTTGTTTGCTTGTTTGGGTTTTTTGTTTTAGGGTGGAGGGACATGTTGTAAAATCATTACACATTATCAGTCAAAGATCCTAATTCCTGAGGAAAAAAGTATGGGAGATTTAGATGGATAGATCAGATTTGGGGGAGGAGAACCTACAAGAATCACAGAAAGTAGCCACTCTATCACTGTGGCCAGCTCTGGGTCTGTGGAAGTCACAGACAGGGTATCTCCAAGCCTGCACTCCTACTTCTGGGTTCTGCACCCCCACCCCATGTCCAGGTATAGAGGTGATTAGGGAATGCATCTGGTTCCTTAGCAGCTACAACAAATGTTCCATGCTCCAGATTGGGGGGGGGGGTATGATAACAGGAAATAATGCCATTAAGGAGAGATGCAGTACTGAACACACCTGAAGAGTCATCACTTAGGACAAATGGGTGACCAGCTCTGAGTACCAAGAATCTGTACAGTCGCAGGCAACGCCATTTGATAAGGATCCTCCAAAACAAAACAAAAAAATGCACCTCTTGTGGTGAGGTTCAGAAGAACCTGGATTTAATTGCATGTGAATACGAAATGATACTCTAGTTCAATGAGAGACAGAGATGTTCATTATATCTCTGTACATCACACCAAATGCAATAAAACCAACACTCCATCAAAGAGAAGCAAACTGAGTGCCAGCGAACATGCCTGAAGAAATCTTTACTGAACCAAATCAAGAAAGATACCAGCATGACTATGAATGATCTAAAGTCCATACCAATCAATGGAAAGACTTCTGTGGAATTGTATTAGATCATGTGTTCCGATTTCACTGGGGGAATTATTTTCCTCTTTAAAGGCATTACCTGTATCTCCTTCCATTTAGCTTGCTTCCCGGGGTTCAGATGTTTTGTGTACACTTGCTGTTGGTTCCACAATGAGAAAATGTTCACAGCTAGCAACTGTAGTTTTGGCTTCCAATCAGGATCCAACAAAGTGTTAAGTACCCTAATAATTGCCCAGAAATAAATTTGCTTGCTGTTCAGTTTCCATGAACAATTCAAAGTGCTGGGGTTCATCTTAAAAACCCAAAGTATTTTAGGGAGTGCCTCCTCCTATATGAATCTATGCTAAGATCATCTGATGAAGCTCTCCTTTGGATAACTTAATTTCTGATCATTAGATTATAATGCATGATTTCTGGTCATTTGTTATGGTTTGGAGTAACATGTCATGCACATCCCATTGCCTATGTAATAGATCATTAGATTACTAACAAGTGGGATCAGGGCCTTTTCTGTGATGGCATCTACTGTTTTGAATGCTCTCCCTTGAGAGGCCTACCAGGCTAGTTGAAACAAAGTTGATAGTATAAAGGTTTTCCTGTTCTGCCAGGCACTTGGAAGCTGCAGGATTTGATTAGATTAAATTAACTACAATCTGCAACTGCTGCTGTAATATTAGTGGTTTAAATAACCTGATATTGCTGGCCGGTTCTATATGTCCAAAAGAAAAGAGGGATGTTTTAGGCTTGTAGTGGAAAGAAAAAACATTGCAGAAGGATAAAAACACCAGTGTGAGTGACCAACATGTTTTAATTAGAAATCTTCCTCAGGGCAATGGGATCTAATATTTTTCAATGCAAAGATTATTTCCTTAGGCACTGTACTCTTGAAGAATTTCTCACAAAAGAAAGCTTTTCTCATAAGCTTATGTTTTACTGTTGCCAGAGACACCACCCAGCCTCTGTTTTGATCCCCACACTGTCATCTTTTCTCACAGGCCTCCATTTTATCTGGCACATTTGTTGTAAAAGCTAATAAAGGACAGCAGGCCTGGCCCTACCATTGGGCAAAGTGAGGCGGCTGCCTCAGGCAGCAGATGTTGGAGGGTGTGGAAGGTGGTGAAGTGCTGGAGGACAGAGCTGTCTGTGCTACTCACCCTGCCCCAAGCCTCCTAACCTAGCCTGCTGCCCTCAGGTTTGATAGAGAATTGAAATAAGATTCAGCTACGAGTTTGGTGAGCTTCTGTTCATGGAATGGTGGGGCACCATCTTATCCTTCACTTCAGGCAGCAAAATGTCTCGGGCCAGCTCTAAAGGCACTGACACCCTCTATTGACATGGAAAAGGGGGTGTCCCAGCCCCACTATACACTGGCCTGGGAATGCTTGGAAGCCAGATCTGCTCCACATCCTAGTTTATTTAAGGCAACATGATATCACATATCAGTGGGCTACTGACAGTTCTGAACTGTTCTGTGAATCTTCCAATTGCTACCAAAACACACTCACCTGGAGTCAAGCCCCCCCTTGGTCAAGAAAGATAGGCACTCATCTTCTTCTTTTGTTCACCAGTGGTGAAATCTTTCAATTGTTAGTGGTGGCGCAAAATCCAGGAGGAGGAACACAGGCTTGCCTTGGAGCAGGGGAGGCTGGTGGCTCCAATTTCGGTGGGGCAGACATTCTATTCTGGGTTTTAATTACAACCAGCCAGAAGTCTAAAGGAGCTATCCAAGGTGATGAACCCTATCCCCAAAATGGTAGGGTGAAGACCCAAAGAGCACTTAAGTCTGTCCAAAAAACGGGGTGACTGGGATCCACAATAGGAATACAGCTCACATTATATGTCTGTCTGTCTGTCTGTCTGTCTGAGCCCTGATTCTTTAATTGGCCTGGTAAATGAATATCAAGAAAATATAGTACCTATCAACTCCAGTCTTATTTCAACTACAGGGCATGATAGGAATCCCAGCCTTTGTCAAAGAACTATCACACCAAGGCCCCTTTATGTTCAAATAAAGACATTATGTGGAGCAGTCCTTTTACAGTTTAAATGAAGACTGCCTCACAGATAGAAACATTTGATAATGAGAATTTTAAAAAAAGGTAAAGGTGTCCCCAACCACTCATGTCCGACTCTAGGGTGCGGTGCTCATCCCCGTTTCTAAGCCGAAGAGCCAGCGCTGTCCGAATTTAGAGTGGCTTTATTGAACATGGATTCATGGATGGTCTAACTGTTGAAATCCTTAAACTTGAGAGCACACTAAGTTAACTGCAATAAATACTTTGGGACAGTTTTCACACAAACTTGATTGACAGCAGTTCTCATGCAAGAGAGAGAGAGAGAGAGAGAGAGAGAGAGAGAGCATGTGTGTGTGTGTACACACACTAACGATACCTGCAACATTTTAAAATGCAAATGGGTAGTCTGGAACCATACTTTGCACCCCTCTGATTTCTTGATCAAGCAGTGAAGTGTATCCAAAGTCAATTAATGTAAATCAATTACAGCCCATTCTGCTGAAATATTTTAAGTGGAAGTGGATTAGGAGAAAATACACTTTGCAGATTGTGTCCTGGCAGGCATATCCTGAGTATTTCCAGTAGATCTTATTTCACATTGATTAATGACATGAATACAGTACCGGGGGGGGGGGGGGAATCCCTTTATTCCTTTAATTGTCAGAGGTTTGAACAGACAGAAAAGGTACTACACTGGCAAAGTGAGGTTACTCTTCATCCTGATTAACTGGCTCTCTGTTATTACACTCTCTCCCATGTTAGGGCCTTCTACTTTCTCTCTTAGCTTCCTTAACACTTAATTACTCCTATTAGAACAGCAGCACCTTGCTACTCAACACGTGTAGCTTCAATAAAACTAAAAGGCATGGTAAGAAGATACTGCGGCATTTAATAGCTACGTGAAAGCTGGAATGAGTATCTTTCACTGGGCCAACTACTTGTTTAAGGGCATCTCTACACCTGCAATTTATCGCACATTCATGACTGGCCATTCACAGAAGTTTGTGGCTTCGTTATCCAACATTGTAATCCTCCAGTGATTTTCCTGCCATTTTCCCCTGCTTGTCCCGTGTTATTCCCAAATGGACAAAAATGCAGTATTTTTTCAGCTTGCATAACAGGACCACCATGGCCTGCCTGTGTACTTCTCCTGTATCGTGAAAAATCCGCTTTGTTTGAGTTTGTTGGGAGCACTGTCATGATGATAACGGCAGTGACATTGGGATTGTGGGCATGTCAGTACACTGACCTGCCAGCTTGCCCCCATGGTGGCTTGCCGCTATGCCATGACTAAATGCAATGCACCGACTTTTGCTCCTGACTTCAGCAGCTTTCTCCACGACTCAGAATGACCAGCATGCTGGCAGTTAGCCGGGGAACTGGTGCCTGCGGGGACAGGGTTCGGGCACTTTGGTGGCAGTCACTGTCCACCCGCATTGCGTGTCTATCACAACCAAACCACCAGTAATCTGCGAGGGGAGGGAAAGGGGCAGGAACCAGGGAGGAAATTTCATGATGCCCCCAGTGCGTGTAATGGCTTTTCACAGAAAAGTAGCCACCCTGTGAAAAGGTAAGGAACGGAATGTAACAAGATAGAAACAACTGCGTAAAGGAGCCCGATCTAAATCCCACAATGAAACCGGATAGAGAAAGCCCTGGTATTGATGTGGATTTCTGCCCCCATGCGATTAACCCTTAAGCTATTGGATGTTGGTTTTGCGGAAGGGCTTTAGCACAAGCTTTGCATGCAAAATATCCCAGGTTCAATCCCTAGCACTTCCTGGGAAAGGCTCCTGGCTGAAACCCTGGAGCGCTGCAGGCAGGCAGTAGACAATACTGAGCTAAATGGTCCAACAGTCAGATGTGGCATGCATTCCTAAGTTTCCAGATGTTCCAGTTCCTCATCAGCCATTGGTACTCACTAGACAAAACTCATTAGATGTTGTGATATGTCAAGGCTGGTGGTAGTCCGGCCATAACACGGCCTCAGTGTGGGCAGGTGGTGGTGGCGGCAGGGCTGGAATGCAGTTCTCAGCCACTGCTGCGGCGTTTCAGCCAAAGGGTGAAGGGTGCCATGTGCTTATCAGTAGGGACCACTGGGTGTCAGTAGAGGAAGAAGGTACATCAGACATGGTGGCAGACATCAACAATTGCTGCCAGGGGAGTAGCAAAAATTGATGAATGTCAATGACATTATTGATGCAGATCCACCCCGGGAACTGCTGACCATTCCCCAGCCCCTATGTGCTGCGCTCTCTGAACTGTGCAGGGCCCTGCCTGACCCTTTATCCTCTGTTGTCCAGTAGCACCCTTTGATAAACCACACAGACTCCATCCCCCATTGGTTGCCTCTCAGCAGCCAAACTGTGAAAATATGTACAGAGAGAGAGAGACAGACAGAGAGAGAGAGAGAGAGAGAGAGAGAGAGAGAGATCGCCACTGCAAAATTTGATTCATTTTCTTTCAGAAAATCTGTAACCTGATGAGCCATGGAAAGTTTGCAACATTCTAGGCCAGGGATGTGCAACCTGTGGTCTGCGGGCTACATGAGACCACCCAAGCCCTGTTGTATGGCCCCCTAGCCACCGCTATGAAAGCAGCTGCTGGCAGGAAGAAGAAAAACCCCTTCTCCCAGCTCACCTCCCTGCTTCTTTCCCTTGAGAAGCTCCTTTGGGTTGCAAAGCATCTTCCCACTTCAGGAAGGATGCTCTAGGAGCCACCATCAGAGGGCAGGAACTCACCATATGTGAACAGCTGCCCAATCGTCTTCTAGAAGATTATCTGGCAGCCACAGAGGGATCCATGACTCTGCTTTCTGAGGGTCAAAGCCTTTCTATGTGGTTACTGAAAGCATTGTAACCACTGAGTGATATGCCTGCAAGTGACTTTCTGGTAACAGCAGTATGCTGTCCAACTGGCATATTGCAAGAGTGGGCAACATGGTGCCTGTGGGCTCCAAAGTGCCCCCAGACACCTTCTTTGATGCCCACTGAGACATCCTACTCTTCCCAATTTTCATTAAAAAAAAATTTAAATATTTCCTTACTGCCAGCTGGGATGGCTTCAAAGCGAAATGGGAGCCTCCAGCAGCTGCCATCTTAATTTTCCATGAATGCCTCCGGGCAGATTACTTGTCCCTTGTGATTATTGGCCATGTCCACCCACGGCAGCCGTTTTATGGTTCTGCACAGGACACTTTCTCAGAGTTCCAAATGTGCTCATAGGCTAAAGGTTTGCCTATCCCTGGCATATAGAGATGAGAGAGTCTTGCAGTGGTGGGAACAGCCATGTTGTTCCTTGCTATCATTGTTTTAAAAATTGGATTAGGAGGCTTGCTATATGAGTTTCTATACAAATCAGGCTATCGACAAGCAATTTCATCAGAAATCAATACCGGAACCCTCTACAAAGGCTTCTGATCACTAATCACACCACAAACAGTATCCAATAGCTGCCCATGATACTTGCACAATCATATTCCATATAGCAGTTATGCAAACAATTAATGCCCTATTGGGGAGGAGTGCCACACTTTCCCAGGTACATCACAGTGCGCTTCAAGTGGTGAGAATATGCGATATCCCTGCCACAGAACTGCAGCATCCCTTGAGGAAAGATGTCGAGATTGTGGACAACAAAGAGGAGCCCTGCTCTGCAATTTTATTTTGCTTGATTTTGTGCACAACATAAAAAAATACGTTGCTTTTTATTTTAAATGAAGGCAGAACAAGGGTTGCGGGGATGAACAGGGAAGTTAATTTTAGCTGTTTACTTGGTCCTGGTCTGGGAGTACTAGAGTCAAACAGATTTAAAGTGCCTTAAAAGTGCCTACATTGGTAAAGCTGTGTAGAATAATCCCAATTTTCTGAATTTCACCAAAACGTCTAATGTCATCTCTCAAAATCCGAATGTGAAAGTTTGAATACAAATTAACAATTTGAACAGGAATGTTTGAACCTCAAACATTTTAGACTAGTTTCTTTATCTTGATTGTTTGGCAAGCATCAAATATGAAATCTCATATACTGTCATATACTTTCAAATCTAAGTATCATTTCATGTCTCCTATCAAATGCTGTCAGATACTAAATACCATTAGATGTCAACTAGCAGATATAGTCAAATATTAAAAATTATTGCGTTCCAACCATCAAACTATCAAATGTTAAAAATAGTATTACATTTCAACTATCTAATATCACCTGTCACATCTCTGTGTAGAGAATTTGTATACAAGTATAAATAAATACATACATACAATACTGAAATCAAATCTTATAATATGTCAGGTACAGGTATCCAAATACAGCAAATACTTCAGTACAGCAAATACTTAAGTATTCAGAGAATATCTCAAAAATTATCAATTCAAATATTCAAGGAGGAGAATGTCAAAGATTGGGGGTTGGGGGGGGATCCAGTTCATCCCTGTTCTAGTCTTGAGGTATTCTTGGAATGCTTCCCCTAATCACCACACACCAAGTAATTCAAAGGGGGGTGACAAATCACCAAGGCAAGTGGCTAAGCCCTAATGAGCACATTCACATATTTTGTGCAACTGGAAACACAAATGCCTCACTGACAAAGGCAGCTTGAACTTGCAAAGGGGGCATTTTCACAGCGAAGAACTGTAGGTATCACTGACCTTGTTTGGCAGTATTACAAAAGGTCACCTTTTCAGAGGGATGAACTGCACTTGAAGCATCCTCCAGTGTAATGAGTACAAACCCCTTTTTCTTCCGTTTCAGCCTTAGCTGAATCTCTTTTCTCCTTGCATCTGTTTTTAATTCAAATAACAGATGTATAGCAGCTATAGTGGGAAGAGAATCACTCACACCGAGTTACATCCCACCCTTTGAATTTGTGTGATGCGGGTGTTGGGCTGACACTTCTAGAAATCAAAGTTTATAGGCATAAAACATGCCCAGTGCTGCATTCCTCCCCCTAGACTCCCCTGCTGGGTTTAGAGCATGAGAGATCATAGCTAGGTTTATCCATAGGAAGAAAACTAGCACTGGATGAGGTTGGCAAATGTACTATCAAATAGGGTGATCGTTCTTTAGACCTAGCTCTCAATGAGGTGGTAATCCTAGGGGCTTCTCCACTCAGGGTTTTTATCCTGCTACTGAGATTGGTTATTCATGTAAATGTGCAGGTCCTTTACATGACATCAACCTCCAGGGCGTCTACTGCACTAAATGACCTTTATCCCGTTTTTTAAAGGATGAGAGATAATGAGCTATCAAATTATAGCACGTTGAGTTCCTTTGTGAAAAGAGGAAATCCCACAATCTGAGCTATACCACAGCACCATCTAGTAGCTGTATAATGAAACATATAGAACACAGAGATAAGGTGGGAAAGGGAAGTGCATGTAAAGATTTACCTCACATTAGTAGAACTGGAGATAACCAATGGAAATGTATTATCCCACAAAATGAAAATGAGTCTTAAGACTAACCCCTGCATTTAGTGACTTGCAGTAACTTCAGACACTGAGGCTGCAGTCCTGTGCACGCTTACCTGGGAGCAGTGGTGTAGTGGTAAATTTTGAAGTTCAGGTGCTCATCATAACAGTCCCCATAGCCGCATCCCCAAGGTGAGTCCAAAAATTCAGGCAGCTGAATGGATTCCTATCAACAAACCAGGTCTAGCAGTTTTCAACTCCTCCAGAAGCAGGTATTGTCAAGGGCTCCTTGGAGGGCTCTCTCAGTCTAATCCAGTAGCCAAGTCCAGACACAGACAAAGGGATTCTTTTCAAAGCTTTATTCTTCTCTTACAACTTAATAACTCTACAGGTAGCAACTAGATCTGAGCAGCAGCATCCCTATGCCCTAAGTTGGAACAGTTGGTCCCCGTTTGAAAGGCAATTACTGGCAGACCCCTGAATATAAGGACTAGGGAGAATCCCTCCCCTTTTCCCTTGGATCCTCTAGGCACAACCGTTCTTTGAGCGCGAACCCTTTGGCGCCACTCTCTGCATCTGCGCCGCGCCACCCAGTCTGCTATCTGTGCTGAGTCACTCCCTGGACTGCTTTCTAAACTAGGAATGTGGGTGGGAGGAATCTCCGTCAGCTGTTGGTCCTGGGAAAAAGGAGCGCGCTCCTCTCCTGAAGGAGCGACTGCTCTTCCTCAGCAGCAGAACTACTCTGGGGAATCTATGGGCTCAGTGTCCACCCTGACAGGTATTTTGTAAAGCTAATTGGTCTTAATTAGGGTGGCCACTTGTGAATTGCCAAAAAAGAAGATATGAACCACCACAAAAGAGGACCCAGATATGTATAACGTTTGCATATTCCAATGTACATGTATAGAGGCAAATTTTGACATAATTATAATTTAAATAGAAATACCGCACTTCTCACCATACTGTGGAAGACTGTGGCCAGCTGACCTGTGTGCCTTGCTCGGTCTGCTGTCCAGGTGCTGTTGATGGGCAATTTCAAGGCCCAGCTCTTCCTTCTGATGGTTCTGTATCTTTACATTGGACTAGGATTGGGCAGCCCTTAAAATAGACAACGCTTTCAAAATAGAGGACAGTCTTCTTGCAACCTTTCAAATAGAGGACTGCCCTCTGTAAAAAAGGACACATGGTCACCCTATAATTTCCATTCAAGACCAAACCACCCTTTGCATTACAAGAGGGAACAATATATTGTTTTAGGAAAATTAATTTCCCCAACATTTTATTATTGTTATTATTCTTGTCACTATTGTTGTTGTTATTCTCCCACCACCACCTACTGTGAGGACTGCAAGTAAGCTCACAGGGAACAGGGAGGACTGGTGGGGGAGGGGGGTGGCAAATGATGTCTGTGCCCCTGCTGATTAAAAAAAAAAAAATGCCAGCACTGTGTCCCTGCGAGCCCTGGTTCCACTACACAACTGCCTGGAAGTACACTCCACTGAAAACAACGGGTTTGACTTCTGAGTTGACATGTATAGGACTACACTGTAAAACTAAATCTTAACTATCCATATAGACCCCATGATCCAGCAATATACTTACACCCTTTGTTGAAATGCTAGGGGAGGCTTGCCAGAATCAGACTTGCAAGCTCGCATGTTAGGCAGCATGGTGAGCGTATAGCTGGTTGATGTTCCAGCAGTGCTTCCTTCCCATTCCTTCACACGTGAGCCAACCATTCCAGATCGGCTGGGTCATATCCTTTTAATAGCAGCCAGATGTACTGCAACAAAGCAGCAAAGCAAATAGAAACTAAATAGGAAACAATAAAAGTAGCTTACACTGTGGTACTTGCTGAAAAACACACTTTACATCCGCAAGTACTCAAGGGGGTAAACTTAATGAGCACAAAATAGTCATCCCTAATAAGAACATACTGTCATAATCACCCTCTACACGTGATAAATAGATTACTGGGGAGTTGCAGGCCTTCACCTTCCCCCCCACCCCACCCCCACCCCCACCCCCACTTTTTATTAAGCTAATGCTTTAGCCACAAGATAATTTAGTCAATTCTCTAAAAGCAAATCGCAAGTTTTCAAGACCCAATGGAGGGGATGTTTTGAATCTTGGTTTAAAACCAATTTTATCCAAATAAACTCTCCCCATTTTTTAAAAAAGCTGCCACCAACAATTTTGTTGTTCATTATAATCAGGCTCCCAGTTAGCTAACTTCTTATGGAAACCGTCTCCCTCGTTCATTTGAAGAAAAATTTATCATCCACAAGCAAAGGCAGAAAAAACGTGTGAATGTCTAAAGCTTATGCAAATTAAGAGGCTATGCACACTGGTCCTAAAAATAGTAAATAATTACAGCATTTCTTCACCATCTTATAATTATAGGCCTCCTGTCATCTTTTTCTTGTTCTCTATAAGGTCACAGTAGTGTTATACAAATTTACAGTACATTACAAATTTTAAAAAACACAATAATTAGCAACGGTGTATCTTCAGCACCAGTGATGAATGTTCACAGTAAATGTAAAAATTAAAAAATTAAAAAATACAAGCATTATTTGCTTTATGTGGACAATGCACACTTTAAATTTAATCAGCCGCTCAAACTATCCAGTGGGCAATATTCTCTCACTATTATAATGCTATTTGCCAGGTCCACAGTGCACCCTTGGGCTGAATTCGTCCTTAATGAAAAGACAGGGAGTCAACTCTCTCATATTCACACCAGTGATGTATACCCTAAGTATATGCCTTTAAACTCAATAATTCTATCAAGCTTATTGAATTATAATGTCGAAGAAATTAGGAGAAAGGATGGGAGTGTTATTTCAAGTATTACAATGGCCATTTGTACTTGGTATTCAAAAGATTTGAATAATCAAATAGTGGCAAAGTTGGGCGATTCTCCATTCATCTACCTCATTTTTTTGTTTCCTTGAATTTTGTGTGCAAGGTGGGAGAGGGGCTGGAGACCACCTTCCTGATAATGAGTATTCCTCCTAGTAAGAGGCATTCTGGAAGATCTGGGAGGATCATCCGACACCTCAGTCAGACGAAGAATGTTCTATCCACACAGGTTCATTGAAACCTGCGTAGATTGGTACCTGGAAGAATACCAATTGTTGGGTCATCTGTGCATTACTTTATGTCTGTTCAAAAGGCTCCATTGTGCAAAGAGGATACAAGCCTAATTTTCCCCCATGTTCCATCCCGTCGGCCCTGCCAGAATAATATAAATTGGCCTCGTAGCAAGGGACAGAGGCCCAAACCGTGCCATCAGCAATATTTCTTAAAGTGAACTCTCTCTGGCAGTGCATTGTTTCAGAATATTTTTGGATTAGTGTGCAGGCCTCTGTGTCAGCTGCTCAGTGGTGATCTTTCCTTCGACACCCTTCCCCAAGAGTATTGCATAAATAAACAGAGTCTATTTGAACAAGACCAACGACAGCAAAATTGCTTGCTTGTCTCTAAAAAGACTCTAATAATGTGCACCAAGGGAGAAGGCCCATGGTTTGACAGACCTTCCTCCATCCCCCTCCTCATTCTAAAACACTTTAAAAAACCCATTTTGATGGCAAGGAGAAGGCAGTTTAAAGGAAATCCCTAGTTAATTGCATCCAAAAGACTAATAATAAAATAAACTATTAAATTTAAGAACTTCCTCTTTAAAATATTAAGCATTTGACAACTGTAATGAAGTCTCTTTTAAAAAAAACACTTCTCAAACAGTACACTGTGTAGCTTTATAGATGGTCCACAAAACAAGGTCCTTTTAAAAATCTTTGTTTTACGGCATGGGGAATATGTTGTTCTAGCTTAGTTGCTACAAGCGATCCAGACAACAATAAAACAGAGAAAGGTCTATTATAGGCATAGTAGCACATTTTGCCATTAACCTTAGAGGCTCTGTAGCTGTGCCCAAAGCACTTCCACATGTGCATGAAGGCTTTGCCCATCCAAGCTTCCAACTGCAGCCTCTTAGGTTGCCTTGGATAGTGCGCTGGACCTTCAAGAGTGGCTTTACTTGGGATGTGAGGAGCTGTGGTGGGATGGTGAGCCTGAAAAATCCCACTGCATGATGGGAAGTCCATACACAGCTCTTGGTTCTGAACCTCTATTGCAGGAGAATGCGCTGCACTCCACAGGGGCTTTCATTGCACTTTCCAGTTTATTTTATATTTTATTTGTTACATTTCTTGGCCAAAGTTCTTTGGGCAGTTCACAAAACAAAATTTTAAAAACCATAACATGCAGTAACATAATAGCACATAATATAAAACCTATACATTTAAAACAAAATGAAACCAAAGCAAAAACCACGTGCGAAGATCTAAAAACTCACTAACACAATTTTTAAAACACGGAATGACTAATAAGCCTGGGAAAATAAGACCACAATGTAGGCAAGAGGTGAGCTGCTCTGACTGATGTCACAGACAGCCACTCCCACCACTGTAAGTCCCATGGAACTGGAAGGCCCTTTTTGTAACACCCTGCCAAATGAGTGGGGTGGGTAGCTACTAAGGAGAAAGCCTTTTCAGTGGTGGCACCCCAGTCATGGAATAGGCAGGCCCACAGGTCACCTTATCACAGTCTTCTGCGCTATAATGAGTTGTACTGTATTCTATTTACTTTATTATAATAATAATTTTAAATTTGCACATATACATACAGGTAGCATATGCAAATTGCATGCAAATCACTGCCCTATTTTTGTCCTCTTTTTTAGTGATGTGTTCCCTCTTTTTTGGCTATGTGTAAGTGGCCACCCTAGCAACACCACCACCCCAATAGGTGCAGCAAAGCTACAGCACCCATCCTTCCTGTGGGGACTGTATACACGTCATTAGTACTGGATGACCTGCTTCAGTGCTAACAAATGAAAAACACTTCCATCTTCAAAGAGCCTAAGATACTTCTTTACAGCAATCAAATTTGTTTCCTGGCTTCATGAATGTGTGTATATTTTAAATGTATCTGGAATGCTTTTCTAATTAGATAAGAATATCAGCCTAAGATCTTCTAAACAGTATTTTAGTTCATTTGGCATATATTATATGAGTCAAAAATGCATTAGCCTGGCCTTGAGTTCACACCCTCGTCAAGCAGTTTCTACCCTTCTATGTTTATGTAAAGAGAAATTAAGATGTGAAGATGCCTGCTGGGTCCTAAGACAGTGCGAGAGGGGATGGAGAACCAACCACTGCTTTTAAGAACAACAGTTCAATTCCTGGCACAGAATCCAGTGAGCAGCTGACAAGATGGAGGATTATAGGCTGCATTATAGCTCCTGGATGTGGGGAAGCTTACTTTGATATCACTTGAGTAAATACTAGTCAAAAGCCAAGAGGAATGGTAGAAATGGAGAAGAAAAGGTAAATTATTATTAGCAGGTCAATGCTCTGCCTCTTTTCTTGAGTTGATATATGACTGATAAAGGCTACTGGATGTAAAGTGAAAAGCCCTCCAAGAAACAATAATTTCCCCTCCCTATTTAATTATGATATCATATCATATTTACATTCCACCCTTCCTCCCAAGAGGTTCAGGGCAGAACAAATGGAACCACATTTTATCCTCACAACAATCCTACAACGTACAAGTTAGGTGAAGAGATAGTGACTGGCTGAAGGCTGAAGCCCATCTGCTGAGTTTAATTGCCAAATGGGAAACTGAACCCAAGATTCCCCTGCCCAAGAGAGTCTCTACATGAGTATATATTGTGCCCTCGTGACTGTTCATTCATAGACGTTTGTGGGTCCTTTTCACAATGTCATCAACCTCCGATGCCTCTCCCACCATTTTCAAGCAGGAATCTACCATTTTATAAATCCCTGAAAACACTGTAATAAATCAAAATCGTGCAATAAAACATCTCCATCTGCTGGTAGTAACATATGGGAAGGAAACTTGGCAAAAACAAGGGTGGGGAGTGCATGTATTGTGCCAGTCATTAAACCTGCGAAGACTGAGGAAGACAAAGCCCTGGTAATGCTGCAAGATTTTTGCTAAATGTGAAGAAGCCCCAAGTCCAAAACTCTTACTGCTACATCATAATCTTAATGATCACAAAGCATCCTTTGGGTAAGAGATCCTCTGCAGTTCTAACTCAACATTCAGTTCTGCAAATCCAAGGCAGGAGTTTAAGAAGCCAGCACTTCCCTGCACAAGGTCCCATTTCTCCCAATTTTAATCTGGAACATCACTAACAGGTGCAACTTCATATCCAAAAATCTTCTTAGCCACAGGATTGCTGCTGTGCTCTTGTATCATTTTAGCCCATGGATTCTGTCAATCCCCTGAACTATAGCCTGGGTTGCAGGGTTCTGCTATGGATCAGATCTTGATCACAGTTCAGGTTGGGTCAGGTTTCTCAGAGAAGCAAGATGGAAAGAGTTTAGCAGCAAAGAAAGCTCTGAGTGGTGCTGGGGCTAGAAGCCAGACAGGGTTGTCTGTATGTTGCTCCAACAATGAGCAGAGCAAGACTGAGGCTTAAATAAGAGTTTGGCTGAATTTAGGCTGATTGGCCCCATCTCCATACTGACTGAGACTTTTCTCTTAAAGGGGCCTAGCTTGTTTTAGCAATCTCAGGCTGTAACATGGGAGTGGCCGTGGCATGCTAGTTTCCTTATGGCCTAAGTCCTCAGAGTCTGAGGATGGTAAATGTGACTTCCTCTGGATGCAGGGGAGATGACTCCTAGGGTCTTTCTGGAGAACTGAGTCCCAGGGAGGTGGGAGCCTCATCATACCTTTCCGTAGCCGAGTCCTCTTGGGTTTAGGGTCCTGGTCCATGCTGTAATGGGCATGTAGCTGAGCCACAGAGGAGGCAAAACATCTCAAGAGTCGACACAGTGTCATGCATTTGTTCATAAATAGCTGTACATCTGTCAATAAATAGATATTAACAAAGATGTCATAAATCTCTGGTGCGATCTCTTCCCTCAAAGCAACTAATCCTGCAAACCTTACCCTGAACCTCTTACTACTCAAAAAAGAGGGAGTATGAAACTGTAATTGATTAATTAGTTTATTTAATAGGTTTTTGGCATTGCCCTCTTTGGAATTGGAATGTAAACTGACCTTTTCCAGTCTTGTGGCCACTGCTGAGTGTTCCAAATTTGTTGGCATATTGAGGGCAGCACTTTAACAGCATCATCTTTTAGGATTTTAAATAGCTCAGCTGGAAGACTGCCATCTCCGCTAGCTTTGTTGTTAGTAATGCTTCCTAAGGCCCACTTGACTTCACCCTCGAGGATGTCCGGCTCCAGTTCAGTGACCGCACTATCATGGCTATCAGGGACATTCAGATCTTTCCTGTATAGTTCTTCTGTGTATTCTTGCCACCTCTTCTTAATCTCATCTGCTTCTGTGAGGTCCCTGCCTTCTTTGTCCTTTATCATGCCCGTCTTTGCACAAAACGTTCCCGTGATATCTCCGATTTTCTTGAAAAGATCTCTAGTCTTTCCCACTCTATTGTTTTCCTCGATTTCTTTGCACTGTTCATTTAAGAAGGCCTTCTTGTCTCTCCTTGCTATTCTCTGGAACTCTGCATTCAGTTGGATATATCTTCCCCTTTCTCCCTTGCTTTTCACTTCCCTTCTTTCCTCAGCTACTTGTAAAGCCTCATCAGACAGCCACTTGGCTTTCTTGCATTTCTTTTTCTTTGGGATGGATTTCGTTGCTGCCTCCTGAACAGTGTTACTGACCTCCATCCATAGTTCCTCAGGCACTCTATCAGGTCTAATCCCTTAAATCTATTCCTCACCTCCACTGTATATTCATAAGGGATATGATTTAGGTCGTACCTGAATGGTTTAGTGGTTTTCCCTACGTTCTTCAATTTAAGCCGAAATTTTGCAATAAGAAGCTCATGATCTGAGCCACAGTCAGCTCCAGGTCTTGTTTTTACTGACTGTATAAAGCTTCTCCATCTTTGGCTGAACATAATCAATCTGATTTCGATATTGACCACCTCGTGATGTCCATGTGTAGAGTCACCTCTTGTGCTGTTGGAAAAGAGTGTTTGCTATGATCAGCGTGTTGTCTTGGCAAAACTCTATGAGCCTTTGTCCTGCTTCATTTTGTACACCAAGGCCATGCTTGCCTGTTATCCCGGTTATTTCTTGACTTCCTACTTTAGCATTCCAATCCCTATGATGAAGAGGACATCTTTTTTTGGTGTTAGTTCTTGAAGGTGTTGTAGGTCTTCATAGAACTGATCAACCTCAGCTTCTTCGGCCTCAGTGGTTGGGGCATAGACTTGAATTACTGTGATGTTGAATGGTTTGCCTTGGATTCGTACTGAGATCATTCTATCGTTTTTGAGATTGTACCCCACTACTGCTTTTCCCACCCTTTTGTTGACTATGAGTGCTACTCCATTTCTTCTAAGGGATTCTTGCCCACAGTAGTAGATATAATGGTCACGTGAATTAAATTTGCCCATGCTTATCCATCTTAGTTCGCTGATTCCCAAGATGTCGATGTTCAATCTTGCCATCTCATGTTTGACCACCTCCAGCTTACCTTGAGTGATTGATCTTACATTCCAGGTTCCTAAACAATATTGTTCTTTACAGCATCGGACTTTCTTTTCACCACCAGACACATCACAGCTGAGTGTCCTTTCGGCTTTGGCCCAGCAGCTTCACGCTTTCTGGCACTACTTGGAAATTCCCTCTGCTCTTCCCCAGTAGTATATTGGACACCTTCCGACCTCAGGGGCTCATCTTCCGGCATCATATCTTTTAGCCTTGTGATACATTCCATGGGGTTTTCTTGGCAAGAATACTGGAGTGGGTTGCCATTTCCTTCTCCAGTGGACCACATTTTGTCAGAACTCTCCGCCATGACCTGTCCGTCTTGGGTGACCCTGCACGGCATAGCTTATGGCTTCACTGAGTTACGCAAGCCCCTTCACAACAAGGCAGTGATCCATGAAGAGGCAAAGCCAACAAAGAGGGGGCCAAATGTCTCTCCCTGGGGAGGGTATTCCACACATGGGGGAGTACCTCAGAGAATGTCCTGTCCCTGGTGCTCACCAACCAAATAGCTCTGACCAGTGAACATGGGCTGCTTCCAGATCGAGGAATCCTAGTCCTAGCGCTACCAATCAATAGACATTGTGCAGCTATTCTGTCTTTTCCTCCTTATCGGATTTTGTGTGGAAAGAAAAGTCAGAAGAAGCAGTGGGAAAACATAGGAGGGTTACAAATGGAAGACCACGATGTCTTAATCCCCATAAAATTCCATGACTGAGGCCAGGTTTGCCTGGAAATACCCCAGTAATATCAAGGAACTGCAAGTATTGGTTCAGCCCTAGAGTTGTACAGTTTTTCATGATAAGATGATCCTTATAAAATAAAGTATTTCAACTTCGAATTGTAAACCAGGCCTCTGTAAACATGGTAGCAATCTACCTGCAAAACTGGCAGCCTTATTTATGCAGAGATGTTAAAAGCAGGCAGGGCTATAAGACAGTAAAAGATAAAGAAGGGTGCTCCTTCCTTTAGAACTGGGTGTCAGCCTTACAAACTAGATATTACTTGCAAATGTGCAACACAACAAATTACCCCAAGCCACTCTTCTCCCTGAAGCATTTTAGGCATATCTTTACTCTTGTAAACATGTGACTGAAATCCTGCAGAGGCAAAGTTAGTTGCAGGGCAGTTTGGAATGGGAAATGCCCGCAGGGAAAAGGGTTAAGCACTCTGCCCCCTACCACGTTTCCACTCAAAATGCTCTCAACAAAAGCTGCTTTTCATCAAATAAAACACCCATCAAGGCTTCATTACATACATTTCTTTGTAGCACTTTGTCTGGACGAACACATCTATTCTGAGTTGTAACACAGGGTTACACTGGCAGTGCCTAAGCTTATTTAGAGTACTGAATCTGAGTCAAATTCCCCACTTTTGAGAAGTGATGGGTTATATCGCTGAACATTAAATATTAAGATTCTGCTATTACCATCGTAAGCAAGCATAACCCTCATTCATTTCCACAGGCACAGGTGTTTTGAGGTGTAGGATGCAAGTGGTTTTTCAGGGTCCCAAATAAAATTTAAAAACCTAGAATCCCCATAGTCCACTTTTTACATTTACAAAGCAAGTATACTTACCCAGGTTCTCTTGAAAGATAAAGAATAACCAGTCTGTGCTAAGCAACACTCGGTATGCACTCTTGCTGAAGAGCAGAAGGGATGTCTTGCTAGATCAAACCAAGGCCCATGTACTTGAGGGGTGTTTATTTATTTATTTATTGCATTTATACCCCGCCTTTCTCCCTCTCGCAAGGAACTCAAGGCGGCTTACATTATCCTCCTCCTCACCGTTGTATCCTCACAACAACAACCCTGTGAGGTAGGTTGGGCTGAGAGTCTGTGACTGGCCCAAAGTCACCCAGTGAGCTTCCATGGCCAAGTGGGGACTAGAACCCGGATCTCCCGGCTCCCAGTCCGTCACTCTCACCACTACACTACACTGGCTCTCCATTGAACCTCTTTCCGCCCAAGGGCCAAATTCCATTTTGGAGAAGCTTTCGGGGGCTACGTTCTTGTGGGTTGTGTGGCCAAAGGCAGCATATTGTACTTTAATTCTCTTTCTGCCAGTAAGCAAGCCTTCGGAGAGGCATCTCAACCTAAAGTTGCACAAAAGCCAGGAAACCACTAAACTAAAACTGCGTGCAGATGGCCTCTCAAAATTCTCCAGCCTATTTGTGGGCAGAGAAATTGAGGGGACAATTTCACCAAAATTCTCCTAGCGGAGGAGAAATTCCCCAACAGTTTCTCACAGATTGGGCTCCCTATTGGCCGGGATTGTAGCACCATTCCTTTCTTTTTTCCAAAGAGTTTTTGGTTCACTGCACTGCTTTTGTAGGTGACAACAGCATCAACTGTGTTGAAGCTTCCACTTTTTTAAGACAGGGTTTTGAATTTCTTTTGGTGGCATTTTTGAGCTTCCCTAATCACTACGAGGTGGCCGAGGCTGCTGTGTGTGTGTTTCCTCTCTCTATTACACATCTTTCCATTGCTCTGCAGCCTCCCAGGCCAGTTGCACTTCCTGAACTGAAAAAGCCCCATGGGAGGAATTGCCTCACGATGTCTTCCTCGTGATGGCTTTAACTGAAGTGCGGGAAGCTGAGGAGGCTACAGGCTGCCACAGAGATTATTGTACAGTCATACACACCCCTCAGCCACCTCACAAGTAAGGTAAGCACAAGAACCCCAAACCCAGCCCATGAGAATTTCTCCGAAATTTCTCCTCCTTTGAATTTCTTTTTGAAAGCAATTTCTTTTGTATCAAATTGAATGAGAATGGTCGAACAAAATGTGGGAGAAATTTTTGGTACAGCGCTACACCAAACGATCAGTGGTTGGGGAAAGGGGAAGGAGGCGTGGCCTTTGGGACCCCAGGAGTGCCAGACTTGGCCCCTAGGCCTGAGGTTCCCCATCCCTGCCCTACTCCACATTTTCTGCAAGAATTCCAATACTGGGAAGTATAGGTTGCGCCCATCCTTGCAATAAGCCATCCTTCACAGCCCAAACAGAAGCAATTTTTCCTGTCTCTGTTGACAGTTCTTACACAATTGAGATTTCTCTGTCCAGTTATAACACTATCTGACAGACCTACCAGAGTTAAAAAGTTCAGGTTTTTCCATTATAAAGTCCCTTTTTAGGGGAGTGCAACTCAGCTGTTAAAAACTTGCTCCTGGCAAAAACTCTCTCAACCAACTCCCATTCCCAGAGCACTCCTTCATATTTATTTACAGCATTTATTTCAACAGTCTCTTCAAACACTTTTAAGAATCAAGATTAGGAAAACCTAATTTTCCAGCTATTGGCAAAGAACAGGGTTTAGGTCCAAAAGAACAAAGATTTCCCCTTCCCTCGTACTTTTAGAATTCAGAACTGGATCAATAGCTTTTGTCTGTATTATCCCCACAGGTTAGTTTACCTCTGAGTTTTGTGATTGCTGTGCTGCTACTACTGTTTTGTGATCATGACTTTAATAGGCAGTTCTTTCAAATTGCCAGCTTTCCAAATCATAGCCCTCTAGTTGATCACAAAGGATTGTCGGTGGCTCAACACTGTCCAAGCCAGGAAGCATTTTAAGCATTTGGAAATACATTGGTAACTTGATTAATGCTATGGTATTTATTGTAATAATGGTTGAATAACAGTTCTTTGCAGGATTAGGACTAGACTAAAGGCCACATGTCCTCAGCAGTTGAATAGGAATATGTAGAACCAAAAACCTAATGGGATTAAGTAGGATTGGTACAGAGGTTCACTGTCCAGAAACTTCATACAAGAAATATGTCAGAGCCAAGGAATCAAGAGATGAGATTGCAAGTATAAGTACATGCAAACATACCTTTTTTCTATTGCGTTGCAATCTTCAGTCAACCCAGTTCATTGGGTTTTGGTGATATTTCAGCTTGAACTGAGAGGGCGGGGGGGGGGAGCCAATTCCTCTTCTAAGATTTATTACTTTATAGGTGTAATAAGCACCTAATGCCGAACTCCCATGACATCACCAATCCAACTCCCAACCCATTCCTACAGAAGTATTTTTATTTAAAAACAATTTCATGGTCCAAAATGGGCATGTTTGTATATGCATGTATTTCACTAAAGGTGCAATCCTGTGCATGTTTAGACAGAAGAAAGTCCTACAACTCCCAGCATTCCCCAGCCAGCATACATTTTTTAGAAGACATACATTTTTCAGCATACATTTTTCAGTTTATTTTTATTAAGTCAATAATTCCAGAAGAGATGGGGGGGGGGGGGACTGCTAACACAGAAAATAATTATTATTATTTATTTCATTTCTATACTGCCCTATAGCCAAAAAATTAAAACAATTTAAGGGCATAATCCTACGCAGATAGGCGGCCACCTCCGAACTCGGAGGTGACCACCTATCCAATGGAGGGCAGGAGAAGCACGGAGGAGATCATTCCCTCCATGCTTCTCCTGCCCTGCATTTTCAGCTAGACAGCCGATTGTGGCTGTCTAGCCACGGGAGGGCAGAGCAGGGGAGGAGGCTGCCATACGACACATTGGATGTGTCGTACAGGCATTTCCGCCCTCCTCGCCCCAGAACGCCCCCCGGAACGCCCCATTTTGGCTGCTCCGTGCTCCTCTTGCGAGCACGGAGCACAAGGCTTTTCCACGCTGCCTTGCAGGCAGTGCGGAAGTGGGGGAAGGACGGTTCTCCAGGAACCGACCTTGGAGTGCAGGCTCCGAGGTCGGTTCCCAGAAAACCAGATATCCTATGGCCATCTAGCCACTGACTAGCGGCCATAGGATTGTTCTCTAAAACAGCTAACTAAAACAATTTAAGTAAACAATTTTCCCATAACAGTCCTGTTCAAGACAGCAGACAGAGACACCCTATCATATACCATTAAATGCCTGGGAGGGCAGTCTTAACCTGGCGCCGAAAAGATAACAGTATCAGCCTCAGTGGGAGTCAGGGGCTACCACTGAGAAGGCCCTCTCTCTTGTTGCCACCTTCCAAGCCTCCCTTGGAGGTGGCACTCGGAGGAAAGCCCCCAATTGTTGATCATAGTGTTCCGGTCTGTCCAGGTCAGGAGAGGCATTCTGTCAAAAGAAGTTACTCTCAAAATTATATCTGATTATACTTCCAAAATGCCTGGGAAAGCGCAAGGAAGGAGGCAGGCAAAAGATTACTTTCCTGCCCGTTTCTCTCCCTGGCAACCCTCCAAATCATTCTTCTCAGGATTGGGGGACCCTGCTGAATGGGGTGGGCTGTGGCATAGAAGTCTCTGCTTGAACCTTGGGGGCTTACCCTTTACTCTCCCATGAGCCACAGCCTACCTCTTTCAACTGGGTTCCCTGGCTCTTGAGTGAAGTGTGTTTTGGGGGGGGTGCTGAGAAGGAGGGGTGGAAAAGTCCCTTCTGCATCCTTTTCTCTGCCTCCAACCCATTGACTTAAATACACTGAACCCTGTGTTAGATTGTGGTCTGGGTGCTTTTCTCAAAGAACAAGTTTTGGACTCTGGAGAGTAACAACCACAGCTGAGACTAGAGCCTAAAGTTGTTCGAGCCCCAAAGAACATACACTAAATGGAAAGAGAAGGCACTGAAGTGAACCTTTGCCATTTGAAAATGATCAGTTTTAAATCATGATTATGATCTGGAGAAAAACCCTGAATGTTATTTTATTTTTAATTACAGGAGTCAACTACCCTGGCCTCTCCATCTCATAACATTAGTGGAAAGATTCCTACTGACGCGGGAGTATTATTTATTTATTTATTTATTATATTTCTATACCGCCCCATAGCTGAAGCTCTCTGGATGGTTTACAAAGATTAAAAACATTAAAAATGCAATACAAGTTAGCACAAGTCCCAAATCTCCAGTGCCCCTCCAATAGTTGCAAACCTTAGGAGTAATGACTACTTGTATATCTCCCCATTGACTCTAGTGAGGCAGGCTACCAAAGTTAATAAAACATTTACAGAATTGCTGCTGCCCATTGCAGTGGCATCGATGAAATGCTTTCTTGCTCCCCTGCAACTCTTTGTTTGTTGGGAAAATATCAAAGGCAGTGGAATAGTAGGTGTCCCAAAATGTCTTAATTCAGAGAATTAGTGTTAACTGAGTCTGATTAGCTCCATTTATCTCTAATTAATTACCTTTACCTAATTAGACACCCTGTTTCCAGTAGACATGGAGTCAAGTAGACTAGATTATTAGTGCAGTCATTGTGCCTTTACAAAATCCTGAAATTAATGAAACGTGCAAAAGAATCTGCAGTTTTAATTGCACAGGTGTTGCCTTATGGCAAAGCTTTATCATCTGATTACACCAAGGGATTATTAGTGACTTTTTATATAGAGGATGAGCCTGTGAAATGTACCTTAGCAACAGCTCATTAGTTTAGGGTTGTTACTGTATTATTTATTACATTCAGCCTTCCCCATTATCTAGATTGATTCATGGACCTATATATTTCTTCCCCTCTGTGCGGGGGGGTGTGGAGAAAATCCATGGCTATTGCCAGTCCAGCTGCAGTAGGGAGGGAGATGCAGAGTGGAATGTAATAACCATTTTTCTCTCCTATAGCAAAGTAGCCAATTTAAGCTGTTGCAGATATATAGACGTAAAGGCAAAGGGATGGGGATAGATAGACTGACAGATGATAGATAGGATGCTTTGGTTACATCAGATTAACCTTATATGTGAAATACAAACAAAAATGTTTACAGCACAAATATCTTCACCTTTTTGAACTTACAGGTGTACTTTAAGAAATCTACTGGGGGGGTTAACCTGTGGAGCTCTTATTCCACTATTCATATACTAAATATAAATTGTTCCAAATAATAGATGTGTGATTTCTAAATTTTGAACTATTCAACATTCTCCCCTCCCCCACCAACAAAGTTGAGTAGGTGTTATAGGTCAGAAAGGTATGACCATACATTACCCAGTTCTCCTCAGAAATTCTCCTATTAGACCTTACTGCTTCCAGGCTGACACGCTGAAGCCACTATGAATTGAGTAGGGTTGCATCCTTGAACTAAACAGAAGGGGCACTTATTGATAAATCAATAAACCCTTTAAATAGACTGTAAACAATCAATGACTGTAATATATTGGATTCTACAACACATCTCCCTCCCACCTCCTCAGCTTTTCCCAACACGTGATCCAAAATATCATTTTTTTAAAGAAAGAAATCTCTGTTAACCGTGAGATGTAAAATGATGCTGTTGTTCACTCATTGCTGAATTTAAAACAGTGGAAGATAGCAGGTACCCCTTGTATTCTATAGGATCTGACAACTAATCTGAGCAGTAATGAATATTTAATGATGCTCCCTTCAAGCATGAATGCATAACTATGCATGTGTGTGCACGCAACAAAAAGCGTATAAACTTTAATCTCTAAACTACAGCTGTAATTAAGTAGGTAGATAACTCAGTATGTATAATTAGAATATACATACATAAATATGTGATATGTCTTTGCAGCCTTTACTCAAGCAATTTGCCAAAGCGAATGGAGCTCTTCTTAGGAGGAAGGAATACGTGTGTTAACAAGGACTATAGGTTCTTCTAACCATATGGGGTGTGTGTGTGTGTGTGTGTGTGTGTGTGTCTTTGATGAGTGTCTGTCATGTGAGGTGAGCAGGAAGGGATCTTTAATAAAAACTCTTGCCATTAGAAGTTGAGTTTGTAACACATAAGACAAGGAAGTTTCACATGTGGAGGTGAATCTACCCATGCCCAGAGATTGTCTTCGGAAGCCCTCTCTGAATTGTCACTAGTGAAGATTAGGTTGGTGGGTATAGGGACAGGGCTTTCTTAGTGTTGGCTCCACAGTTGTGGAATTCCCTTTCCCAGGAGTTCCATCAAGCCCCCTGTCTCTTCTAGTCTTTAGGTATGGTATCAAGATGCTATTTATTCCACAGTCTTTATGGAGTCATTTTATGTTGATTTTATACATTTTACTGCTGTGTTTTAATGTTATGTTATGCTGTTTCTTTAATTGTTGTTGTGGTTTTGTCTAGGGATGTCAGAGAATTCCGCCACGGATGTCAGTGAGGCTGAATGCCAGTGCATTTGGCCCCCCGAAATCTGTGGCAGAAGGGCCTGCCCCCCTGCCCCCCCCCACGGATCCCCCCGGGACGAGACTTACCCTGGGGCGGATGTTCCAGGCGGCGGCAGCGGCGGCTCCAGCAGCTGGTCTTCTGACCAGCCGCCACCACCATTTGCAGTCTGGCGTTTGTTTGTTGTTGTTTTTTACGGAGACGTGATAGGCTACGTAAAGACTTAATCAAAAAGGGATGCAAATAGCGCCCACTACGCTATTTGCGTTCCCCTTTATTTTCGCCGTAATAGTCTACGTAAATATTTACGTAGAGTAAGACGGTGAACAATAAGGAACGCAAATGGCGGCGGCTGCAGTCACCGCCATTTGCGTACGCCTTTTTTTGTTTTTTTTAACCCAGCAGCCATGTCCGGAAATCCGGCTGCGGACAGCCCTGGCCCGGCCGGCTGCTCCACGGAGCCGCCGCAGAGCACAGCCGGCCATCGAGGATTCCGGGGGGGAGGACCTGATCGCCTCCCCCCCCCGTCGAGGATTCCGGGGGGAGGGACGGAACGCCTCCCCCCCACCATGAACAGAATCCGCAGAAAGGTTTTCGTACATCCCTAGTTTCGTTTTCTTCTGAGCCACCTTGGAAGAATTTTGATTCTTCAAGATGGCATATAAATAATTGAATAAAAGTGCATCGCTTGATTTATATGCACCATACACGATGAATGGCAGCTGGATGGGTGAACTGACACCACTGAAGAGCATTGCATTCCAGGTGATAAGAGAGTTAAAACAGCAGCATTAGAAGTCATTATGGCCCATGCACATGTGCAAATCATCATTTGAGGTTGTAGTCATGAAGTGATGAAGATGGATGCATGAACCAGACCTAAGTTCCTGAGCATGCAATGAGACATCTGAAGATAAATCCAGAGCTCAAATGCAATCCTAAGGGAACTGGGTGTTTATGACTCCAAGAAATCTCATGGTGCTCCTCCTGCACTGAACAGAATGCATGATCAGTGCTCTACCATCTCATCTGACCATGTACCCACACAGAAGGTGCTTGCTATTAGAAGCTGCTTAAGAGAGGGGGCTTTTTTAGTGATCCCACCCCCCACCCTGTAATGCTATCCCAAGGGAGCTCACCTGGTACCCACACTGCTGTCTTTTTGGTGCCAAGCTAAGACTTTCCTGTTCTCCCATGCCTTTAAAATCTTTTAAAGTCATTTTGGAATATTTTAGTATTTTTGTGTTTTATTATTTTAGTCCCTGCAATGTGTTTTTACTTCTAATACCTCTGATGTATTTTATACTGTGTTGGCATGTTTATTAGTTTTATATTGTTGATTTTATCATGATTTTATTTGTAGTAGTAGCATTATTGCTGTAAAATGCCTAGAGACATTTATTTTATGAGGCATTTAATAATTTTAATGAATGAATGTTACTTGCAGCCACAATCTGTGGAATATTCCCCCCCCCCCTTTCTTCCAGGAGAAGCCATGCCAAAAGGCAGGAAGACTGTGTGGGGACTGTGTGCCAGTTTTTATCCAGAATGAATATGACATCAGCATAGAATGGTGTCTTATACCTGCGTGTCCTGTGATGTGCTGTCCTGACACATGTGCCATAACCTTTGGTACACTGGTTATGTGGGTAACAGGGTGATGTAACAGGCACAGCATTGACCTGGTGTGTTTAAAGGAATAACTCAAGGCACGACACAGCAGATAGAGACAAGAGGCCACAGTGGTGATGGTGGAAGCTACACAAGATGGGGCAGGCCGTACCTTGATGGTGGCCTTTGCTCCCTCTTCTCTCATTGGTTATGGGGTTCAGATGAAGCATCACAAGGCTTTTCTTGAAAGCCTCCCCCCAGGGGGGGGTGCAGTCACATAGTGGGTCCTGGACTGTAGCTACATCAAGGTCATCTGCATCCTCTTTTAGCCTGACATAGCAAACCCACTTCACGGTGAACAGATTGGGGCTAAGGCGTATGTTGTTGCTGTTGCATGTGTTATTTGTTCTATGCTATTACGTGAATCGATTTATATTTTATATAATGCATTGAAATGGTTTTTAATTTTTGTGAACTGCCCAGAGAGCTTCAGCTATGGGGCGGTATAGAAATATAATAAATGAAATGAAATGAGGCAAGGGGTTTCAATGAGGCATTATCCATAGGGCGCAGTTTAGGTGTGTGAACAGGAGCTGGATGGGGGGCATGTGGGTGAGGGTGGTCCTCCAATACTCCCATGATTCTTGCAGAGCAAGCCCTGGATCAAACGTACTGCACAGAAACTCACAAGACCATGAGATACCAAACAGCCTGATGCACAAATCCAAAAATGAACTATTTCCAAATTAGAAATAACATTCTGAGCCAGAGCCACAATGTGTAAAATGAAAGACAGGCATTTTTGGAAGAAAAAAAAAACAATTTAATTGAGGGAGTACTCCTTTTTTGAGGTCACACTTTACACACATACTTCCCCAAATGGCACATTTCTTACTGAAAACTGAGCCATGTGAAAATTCAACACAGTCCTGCAGCTAAGAAGAACATAAGAAGAGCCATGCTCGATCAGACCAAGGGTCCATCTAGTCCAGCATTCTGTTCACACAGTGGCCAACCAGCTGTCAATGGGAAACCCACAAGCAGGACATCAGTGCAACAGCACTCTCCCACCCATGTTCCCCAGTAACTGGTGTACATAAGCATACTGCCTGTGGTACTGGACGCAGCACATAGCCATCAGGACTGGTAGCCATTGATAGCCTTCTCCATGAATTTGACCAATTGCCTTTTAAAGCCATTCAAACTGGTGGCCATCACCACATCTTGTGGTAGTGAATTCCATAGTTTAATTATGAGCTTACTAACTTCCACAGCCAGGACACTATTTTAGAGGGTGGCAATTACTTCCTATGTAATTATTCCTCTCAATACCTTTATTTATGCCCACCTAATTTGACAGTATAGCTATTATTTCTTTGTTTTTTAACAGTTAGGAGGGGTGGGGTGCCTGTCACATGGTAATATTGCCATTGTTGTTAGGAGGTATAAAGAAGAAAATAAATTACTACAAAATACAGTGTTTTTCACAGTTTCTGTTAAAATTCATTAAAGACTAGAGATGTAAGGGAATTTCAGTTTGCAAATCATCAGAATGTACCCCATTCAAAACTACGAATGTGAACGGGAGCGCATTTTTTGGTGAAAACCTCACACATCCCTGAACTTGCGATCATATTCCAAAATGTGTATTCTTTAAAAGTGCACACTTAAAAATGTGCATTAAAACACACACACTTTCACACTTAGCCAATGGGGGAAGTGCGCACTTTTGAAAAATGCACATGGAAATGCACAGTTTTCCCGTTCAAAATGTGCATTTTTCCTATTCGAATGAAAAGAAAAACAGGTCGCAAACAAAAATAGGAGTAAGACAAGCCAATCTTCGAATTGGAGTTTGGAGAATTTCGGCACACTCGCACATCCCCGGTTCTCCCATCCCTATTCAAGACACCAGGGCTTTGGACTGTGCTGAAGGTTCTCGCCCCCAAAAAAACCCTGCTTCCTTACTGACCATGCACACTATACTTCAAAGACCAAATCCAGACTTCTGTTGCTTGGGGTCCGTGCCTCAGCCCATCCATCTGCCCACAACCTCAAAATTAGTTTTTAAAGCTTAGTGGAGCAGCCACATTTTCTGCATAAGTTTGATTCACTGTGTCATGAATAGGTCACCAGCCTTGGCAAGTGTCTCTAAAAGTTAAAAGACTTCCCTGCTCTCAAATCAACGTTATTCAAGAAATATAACTGAAAACGAAAACAGCACAGGCCAGGGGTTATCCTAACAAATAAAGCAACCAGTACTTTGAACATGCAGTACGTTTTTCCTACCAATCCCAAAACATTCTGTACAGATGAGGATCACAGAATTATCGGGAGGGACCTCATTGGCCATCTAGCCCAGCTTCCTGCTTGACAGGAAATCCAGACAGATAACATTCCCAATGGCTGTGCAGCCTCTGCCTGAAGTCTTCCAGCAAATCTTGAAGGCCTGTTTGAAGATCTACACACCCCAGATAATTTGTTCCATCACTGAACTGCTCTTACTGTTAAGACATTTCTGCTTATGTTCAATTGAAATCTACCCTGCTATAATTTAAGTCCATTAGAGCTAGGCGAAGCCTCTGGGGCAGAAGAGAACGAAGCTTTGCCCTCTTCTATATGACAGTCCTCCAGGTATTTGAAGTGTGCTATCATATCCCCTCTCAGTGTTCTCTCTCAAGGCTAAATATATCCAGCTCCTTCAACCTTTCCTGATAGGACTTGTTTTCCATACCCCGATCATCTTCATTGCCCTCCTCTGAACCAAATGTTCCAATTTGTCTATATCTTTCTTAAAGTCCACTGCCCAGAACTGGACATAGTACTCCAGAATAAAACGGAACTATTACTTCTTGCGACTTGGAAACTTTGGTTCTATTAAGGCAGCCTAAAATTGCATTAGCCTTTTTTGCAGCCACCTCACACTGCTAACTCATATTCAGTTTGTGATCAACTACAATCCTAAGATCCTCTTTCTGTGTACTACTTCCAAGCCTGTACCTGAGCATTTGTTTTCTACCCCCTCATTGCAGAACACTGCACTTATCTCTGTTGAATTTCATTGTATTAGGGTAAGCCCAGTTTTCCAATGTGTTTGTTATTCCTGTTTTCTGATCCAGTTTCTGAACCCTCCCAGTTTTGCATCATCTGCAAATTTGATAAGGATTCTGCCCACCCCTTACCTAAATCATTGATTACAATGTTGAAGAACACTGGGCCCAAGACAGAGCCCTGCAGCACCTCACTCAAAACTTCCCTCCAGTTTGATGAGGAACCATTGATGACCACTTTTTGAGTACAGTTTTCCAACCAGCTGTGAATCCACTCAACAGCATTATCATCCAGCCTGCATTTAACCAGTTTGCTAATCAAAATATCGTGGGGAACTCTGTCAAATGCTTTACAATATCAACATAAGTTACATCCATAGCATCCCCAATATCCACTATGCAAGTCACCTGGTGTGTGTGTGTGTTTGGTTAAAGAGAGATAAGATTACCCTGGCAGGATATATTTTTGACAAAGGCATGTTGACTTCTACTAATGCAACCTTCCCCGACCTGGTGCCCTCCAGATGTTTTGGACTGCAACTCCCATCAACCACAACCAGCATGGCCAACGGTCAGGAATGCTGGGAGTTGAACTCCAAAACATCGGGAGGGCACCAGGTTGGGGAAGGCTGTCTTAATCAATCCCTGCATGTTGATCGATGCTTACAAATCACATATTTATAATCAGTGCTAGTATCTTCCTTGGTACCAAAGTGAGATAGCTTTTGGCCGAATGGTACAGAGAGCGTGAGATGACAAGAAGCCCAAGCCCCAATCACCAGCATCTTTAGCAGAGGCTCACAGGAGAGTATGCAGATGAGCTGCTACCCCACCAGACCTGGGTATCATACGGCTAGGCCAGGGTTGGCAACCTTTTGGGGCCTATGGGCATATTTGGCAATTAGAGAAACTAGCCTGGACACCACCACAAAATAAGCATCCTGCAGATGAAAGCATTGGCTTGCCACCTTCCCTCTTCATTTCCCAAGAATGTTTCTGAGCCCCACATGTGGCCCAGAGGCATTCATGGGAAAAGAAGATTGGAGCAGCTAGAAGCCTTCACTTTGTTTTGAAGCGATTCCAGCTGGCAGTAAGAAATTTTGTTATTTAAAAAAAAAAAAAGTAAGAGGGGTAGCGCACCTCAGTAGGCACCAAGAAAAGTGTCCGAGGGCACGCTGGTGCCCTTGGGTACCACATTGCTTACCCTTGGCCTAGCCCATCACCCCTGTCCTTTTACAAATGAGAAAGGGCAGGGATGATAATAAGCTAGGCCATAAGAGAGAGATTTGTCCAAGCTCATGGTCAGCTACATTGCCTTCATACTATTCTCTATCACGTTGCCTTTCCCCATCCCAGCTCCATTATTGCTCCTTCTTTTTTCATATATACTGCTGAGGCTACTGCTGCTGGTCTGCCTGGCTCTTGCTCTCCCTTTTGCTCCTGGCACTGACTCCTGTGGAGAACTGGCAGCAGCTGTTTTGATGAGCTGGGCTGCCTAGCTACATCCCTGGGAGGCCCCATGCCAGCTATTTTGATGAGCCAGGCACCATGTTGGTTAGTTGGCTGAAAGGTGTGTCCCTTTCAGGCCAGTGATTATGTTTGATGAGTACGTCTACTGTCCCCTGTAGGAACTGCTAGATATAGAAAGAACCCATCTATTTTCCCCTCCTTTTCTTTTGTTGGGAGTTCCTTGTTCAGCCGCAGGGAGAAAAGTAGCAGCTAGTGTTTGGATCTAATAAATGAGTGGCAAAATACTAAACAAAGTACTATGTGGGAGAGTACCTCAAATAGCACCCTTGACCTCCAAAACCAGGGCCATAGTTTTTGCCACCATTCCCCACCCTTTTAGCATTGTGCACTGCAGCAGTTTCTTCCCAGAGGAGAAGCTTGTATATATGGCATGCACCCGTATTTGCTCTGAAATAGCCAGCTGCTCTGAGAATGCCAGGATACTATTTTGTTGAGTGGGCAGTTAAGAAGAGTGCTGACTGGCAAACTGATTACCTTCCACTGTTAATAAATACCTTAAACAGAGATTTGACCTTAAATACATTACCTTAAATAGATGCTGAATCCCAGTTTCTCACTCCAGAATAAAATGCCCTCAACTGCATAAACCAAAAGATGGCAGAGCTAAGACCCAGCATAGTGCAGGTCTGCAGAACCTCAAGCCCAGTGCCCAATCCAGCTCACCTGGGCGCCCAGTCTTGTCCTCCGGGGTTCCCCAGATGGCCATGCCTCCTTTCCCCCAACCACTTGGTGGTTTCCTGGCTTTCATGCCTTAGCCCCCCCCCCCATTATAAAGGGGTGAAATGCCTCTCCTAAGGCTATTACTGGCAGTAAGAAGCTTTAAGCTAAAATATGGAATATGGGAGAGGGCCTTCTCTGCTGTGGCACCCCGGTTGTGGAATGTCCTCCCCTTGGAGGCCCGATTGGTGCAGACATTGGTTTCATTTCGGCACCAAGTTAAAACATGGCTTTTTCTCAAAGGGCTAAATGCATTCCCTAAAGTAGCACACTGTTTTATTGTTTTAGATTTTAAATTGTTATTAGCTTGCTTAATGGTTTAATATGTTTTTAGCTGTTTATTTATTGTTTTATACTGCCTACACTGATTTTATTTGAATGCTGCCCTAAGATCCTAATGATATAGGGCGGGATATAAACGTTTTACATACATACATACATACATAAGCAAGCAAGCAAGCTGGTATTTTTGGCCCAGCCCCCAAGTTTTTCCTAAATCGAATTCAACCCTTGGGCTGAAAGAGGTTCAAGACCCCTGATGTAGTGGCTAGAGTTCAAGACCTAGACTGGGCAGGGCTGAACTCAATTACCACTCAGAAATGAAACTTAATATATGACCTTAGGCCAGTCACTATCTCTCAGCCAAACCTACCTCATAAGAGTTATCAGGATAAAAGAGCGTGGGCGGGCGGCATTTACCTGGTCCAGAGCACCTTTGGAGAAGGGTGAGATACTAAAACAATATTGGGACAGAACTATGGGCATCATATGCATGTCTAGAATTGTCATCAATTTGGGTGGAATCTTATTAGTTTGTAAGTTGGTGGGCCTTGCTCAGATATAATAATTTTTATAGAGAAAGAGGGGGAATCAGATCCTTGAAGAAGCATTGCACCTTCATAAGACTTGCCTTAAGTGGGAAATATCACTAGGTAATGGCACCATTGGGTCACACATGATCTTTCTAAATCACTCACATGATGGCTGAAAAAGTGGTTGTGCTGAGTGCGATCGAGCATAGCATAGAACTGAAATGTTCAGAACAAGATCCCTATGTGATAAATTTCACATATTCACATCCTTAGGACACTCAGGAAACTCATGTACAACGATAGAAAAGGATTTCTTTGTGTGATTCCACAATTATTTTCATATTTTAGTAATAAGGAGGAGGTGCAAAATCATGAACTGCAAACTGAGAAGTACTGAATTACTAATGCAGCATGGCATGTATTAAAAGTCAATGACAAAAGTGCCATTGGTTTTTAATGGTTAAATAGAGCAATCTAGGTAAATTATACATAGAGTTGACATTTATCAAAAGCCTCTAAGTAGGCAAATTCAAAGCTGCAAACTGGATTCATCTGCTGCGACTAGGGGTTTGTGAGTTGCATTAAAGTTTCCAAGATAATCCTAAGTACAGGATCCCTTTCAGGATGAAGGTCACTGAAGGACTCCAGCTGTATGGAGGTCTTCAACCTAGAAGGGCCCCTTAACTGCTGAGGGAACAGGGAATGCTAGTGGGGAGTACAGACTGAGATAATACCCCAGTCCCATATTATTACAAAGAACTCTTGGACATGCTTCCAGCCAATTTGCAGTGTGCACTTTCTCTTATCTGGCCAGACTCTGCACCAAGAGCCAGAATAGCAGTACTGCCATCTGTCCCTGGATTCCTTAGGCCTGGGCCCCATGAGATGCCTGACCCCACTGACCATCACTACATTTGCTCCAGATTTCCTGATGGGATCACTCTCTTAATCAAAACCTACTTTTAAACCTCTACTCTTGGAGAGTATTTTTCATTTAACCTTTATTTTACAATCTCTTTAATCATCTACTGCACCTGCAGACCAGATTGGCTTCAATGATAAACAAGCAGATCTGCAGACTCCTCCAAATTTCTGAAGAACACAAGCTCCTGAGTACAGCCCTGAGAGATAGGGTGGGTGGGGGGAGAGTTAATGCAAAAAGCATGCACAATATGGGGGAAAGTGGAACAAACCTTTGAAAATATAAAGAAAATGTTATCTTTGTAGAGCTAAAGAAACCAGCAAATGTGGATAGCTCATTTTCTGTACCAGTTAAAATTGGCTGAACGCTCTAAGGGAGGTCACTAACTATGGACTTGGTGTAATTTCCAATGAATGGGACTATGCAAAAGTAATGACTGATACCACCACTAGATTATATGTAGCATTGTGTATGTTTAAGCTGTTCTCTGGCAGTTATATCCCAAAGTTATATCCTATTATTTTTTCCCCATGTTACAAAGCCCCTTCTGAACTCTCTCTAAATCCAAGTTATGTTTTCACTCTAATGTGTTTAATTTGTACATCTGTATGCATCTGTGTGATCTTGGTCATATGGGACATTTAAGACCCTAAACTGGAAAACATCATTCTGGGATTTGGGTGGATTGGATTATCCCAATCGCTTGACCAGGAGCAGTAAGGATACAAATAGGCATATATTAGTGAAGAGCAGTGACATCACAACTTCCTACTTTCCATACACTTGGAACTGCAAAACATTACGTTAGGGGCACAGAGTTGGGCACAGACAGCATTTTAAAAGGTTTTCCCAAATTAGCTGTCAATAAGAATGGACCTTTCAAGTTCAGAGGTAGCATCTCTCCAATGAGCAGATGCTGGTTACAACCAATAGTAGATGGCTATGTCCCATTTGGAAGTTTCTTCGGGGTATCTAATTGGCCCGTTAGATAGGCTTGATGGACCTTTGGTATGCCCCACTGAGGCAATTCTGATTTCTTAGAGTAGCCTTAAGTAGCTCCTGAAACACCCTGGCTCTGGAGCTGGGCATGTGTTTCAACCTTTGTTTCTGCATTCAACTAAGGGCGGAAAGGCAAGGAAAGGCAACCTTTAAGGACGGAAAGCCAAGGAGATGCACATGGATTAGAGACACGCTACTGAACCTCTCACATTCCTTGCCTCCTTGCTTGTTTTTTTGCAAAGTTGTCTGGAAAGCCACAGCCAAGCGTTCCTCTTCCTTCCTCTTCTCCTGACACTTCCACAGGCAGCAGTGCTGTCCTCAGCAGCTCTGTGGGGTGGTGGTTAATTGCCCCCGTAAATCACCGAGCAGCAGCACGCTACTCCGTTTATTTTTCTGACAGTAATTTAGTGCTTGCTCTTTTCCACACTTGTCATTGCGTGTTTTTCCTCACATTAGAAGCCTGTAGAAAAAGGACAGTAATTAACGGTGCAATACACCCTCGTCGAAACTCTTTCATCATATTGTGATAATTGTACTTCTTGTCTGTCAAGGTAACCCTCTCCCTTTGCCTTCCCAAGCATTCCACACAGTACTATTTGTCAACTATAAAGTGAAGATAGTTCTTTTTTTTCCTTTTGCTCTTAAAAATAACTGACAATTGTATAGAAACTTCTCCCATTTCATCCCCTCCAAACCAGTTTTTCTATTTGTCCAAAGAGGTCATTTGTATTTTAGGGGATGTGTCAACAGTTTTTAGCCTGATTCACACAATAAAATTCATAGGAAACATACACCTGGGTTTTTAGTTTCATAGCAGGGGCATGATTCTACAGCCCTGGCCTTTTATTAAGAAAGCAAAAGTCATCCATATCTTGCAGGTTTTTCAGGATGAAACGTAGCCCCTGTCATTTGGTACCAATGTCATATTCTAAATTTATTTTCTTTTAGTATATCAACGCCATATATACTCATAGGTATATTAATTTAAAACTCAATTGATAATGTAGTAATAAAAATTGCTGTAATGAGTTTGATGGATTTTGTTTGCACACATAGTGTCTACTGCCAAGCTTCTCAACATGTAAGGTTAGCCTGCCCAAATGAAATGTGAGAAAAGTCTCTAGTGAAGATGTAAGGCCCTCTAATTCCCTCTGGCTCACTTTTTGTGTTTCTTGAGATGGAGTGCCAACTCATTCTTTCCCATTCAACAGCACAGTGCACCAGCTTATGAAAGGCAAAAGGAAGCTCCACTGAAAGGGTTAAGCTAAGCAGGCAAGAAAGTGGAGGAGCAGATGGAGAGAACAAGGTTCTAAATACTCACTTCTCCCAAATACCTTAAAATGACCTCTAATAATGGTTTCTGGTTGCAAACCAAAATACTATAGTTTGTGAAAACAATGTGTAGTCCAACCCCCTCCCCCATAGCACTATTTTCACAGAATAACTATGTATTATTCAGATCTGGAAGTGTGTGTGCGCGTGTGTGTAAAATTGTTGGAGGAAAGCAACCTTGCGGGGCACTCATGTTGTTGTTCTCACACACCCCCCACGTAAAATGTACGGTTGTGCATGCAGCACTAGAGGCAGCCCAGGGAAAGACAGCTGCTCGGTGGGCTACCAAAGACATGAAGTCAAAAGACGGAACAAGACTGTTAAACAAGTGGTCCTGTGCTCATCCAGCAAATGTGTGGTTTTTAAAAACAAATGAACAAGAACTTGAAAAATTCACAGAAGAGAAACGCCACTCATCAATGGTCTAGAGTAGACACTAATCCATACGTACTTATGCCATTTCTGCAAGATGGCCATCAGGTTACTAATGATAACACTATCTGATGGGAGAACTGTGTTTTTCCACTAACAAGTTATTGCAGTTGAAGTGCCAGTAACA